>NC_091836.1:39907263-40210293 GCF_037783145.1 Equus przewalskii
AGAGTGGGTGGCTGAGGAACTAATTTTGAAGCTGTATTTACACAGCTAGCATACCATGTTTACATAGATTATATGTTTATGGAGGGGGGGCTAAGGTCCCCTCAAGACCACCTTTGGTGCCATAATTACATCGGCACTAGATTAAGGTATATTTCCTGCCAATTCACCCCTACTCCCTCCCTGCTCCAGTACCAAACAGGCCTGCTCCTCCAGAGGGCACTCGGTGAAGTCTATGTCTAATGTCCACGTCTAAAGACAGAAATCAAAACTGAAGCATTAACATGTGGCTATGTCTCCAAAACCAAGTTCATAAGGAAAGAGCCAAATGATCTCCATCCATGGCTGAAAGCAAGAGAAAATGCCCTTGATTACTTAACAGGTTGATAAGATTCCCAATATCAGTGCAATCTGGCGGTGACAATCTCTACTGCAGTGAGGTGTGTATCTAATACTCTGGTATCCAAAAAGGCTTTGAATATAGGACCAATTAGCTTATAGAAAGAACTGACAAAATTTTTCAACTTCAGATGTTTAGCTGGTTTCACCAACGTAGACTTTCTGGTTCCCTTTGGGTTCCTGGGTCAAAAGTGTTCGCAATGAATCAGCTCCAGCCCTGAGTCCTTGAGGAGTGGAATGCACTCAAAGGGGCAACTTCTGGCGGCATATACTGGTCAGAGAAGCAAGTGTATGCTGAAGACCAATCAGAACAGAGGAAAGAAGGGTGAAAGATGAAAGAAACTGGGCTCGTCTAAAAGTCAGTGGCACGAAGGAAAGGGTAGATAAGCAGCCTCTGAATCATGGAGCAAGACAGTGAACGGTTTCGATTACTATCACCATCACGGCAAAGACCTATACATAACTGCAAAATAAACACGGCCCCTTCAAAGAAGGTGAAGGGGTATTGTTTAACCTGCAGCGCCACCTGGTGCCCAGAGGGAGAATCCCTGTCCTAACTCCCCCAAGCAGCAAAAGCCTGGTGGCTTTCCATAATGTATTCAAATAAAACAAAAGGATCTCTCTCTCTGTCTTGTGGGCGCGCACACACACTCATTAAGGGGCTGGTTGAAAATATTCAAAGTATGTTTAAAGTTTATGTTTTATTTAAAAGTAGAAATAATGCACCTTTCCCTCTTTAAGAATGTTTCAGTGCCTGAAATATTCTTTCCCCTAAACCAGTCTAAAGGATACCTATCTTACAAGGTCTAGCTTTAAACACTTATTTTCTTCTATAAAGCCTACCTAACACTTACTCCCAAGAATCCTTCTGATTTTTTTTACTGTATTTATGATCTATACCTCATATTGTTCAATATTTCTAACTGATTCATATGAGTTTTGTCTTAGGCTGAAAGGGCGTTAAATTAGAAACAATGCCACACTAGGTCGGAAGAATTAATAAGTACACACAGGCATCAAATCTTACACAGACTTTTCAAAAATTATGTGTAAAGAGGTCACCATAACAAGAACTAAATAAAATTAGTTTCCTAGAAAGCAAAGGAAGAGGGTTGGGAATACTGGGTTAAGGGGTAGTTCCCTGGTTCTACAGAAACCGCAAGTTTCTGCTCTGGATATGACTGGGGGAGATTTTAAGTAAGTACGTGAGTAAGATAGGATGGAGTGCAGAGATAGATAACATAATATGAAGGAAGAGACCTTGATGTGAAGGATGCAGAAACGACTTTCTGTTTCTTAGAGTCTTTTCTTTTAACAGATCACAAAGCAAGCTCACTATAAGACCTCTACAAAAAACCATTAAAATGTAAATATATTATCTACTCTACATCAGATGTGTTACCACCCTAGCAAATAAGAGTTCCCAAGGAAAAGGAATATGGAGCTTGTAAAGACGGATGAGAATTCACATTTATTGAGTGCTACCACGAGCCAGGCATGCAACAAGAGACTTTCGTTTATTATCTCTTATCCTCCAACCAACTTCATGAGCTAGGCAACGTTATTACCTAACTGAGGCAAAGGGAAGTTAAGTGACTTATTTTAAGTCACACAAATAGTAAGCTTCAAAGCAGAATCTGAATTCGGATCTGTTTGAATTCAAAGCCCAAATTCTTACTTCACCATGTGGAAGGAAAGAGGTTGAGAAGGCACATCTGTGATGAGACGCTTCCAGAGAGGGCAAGCTTAGACCGGGACTCACAGTGTGTGGCCCACGACGGCAGGTGGCACTGTGTTCTTTTGGAAACGAGAGTGCCACCAGAATGGGAGGTAGCCTAAAGGGCTCAAGGGAAAAATCTCTTTGCTCAGGCCCAACCACAGCTCTGGAAATTGGAGTTGTCCTTTAAAGAGCTTGGGGAGGGATGTGAGAGAGACAGCTTACATCTGTCTTTCTTGTCCCCCAGCACTGCTGAGGAACTCCTCAGGTTCTCACTAGTGATAAGCAGAGGGACAGATTAAATTGGAATGGCATGTGAGGTCCATTCATTTGACACAAATTTAAGTGCCTTCCATGCATAGAGCTAGGTGCTTACAATAGAATGGTGAATAAGATAAGATGCTTACAGTCTGAAACAGTCCTCAAAAACTGTCTTGGATTCCTATTTGCAGTTACAGATGGGCAAGAGATGCCAATAATTTGATCTGAAAAAAAGGTTCTAAGGTTTAAATACCTCACAATATTCTGTTTGTTTCTTAACTGTTACAATGATCAATTCTGTATCTCTGTTAGAGTGTATGAGAATTTAAGAACGTGCATCACACACAGAAGTGCAAGAACACCTGTGCGCAGGCACATAACCAGTAAGCTACCACCTACCTTTTATAACCATAAGATGTATTCAAGCAGAAACTAACAGTACATGACAGGGAAGGCATGATGTCTTTATCCTAAGATGGGTGTAGAATAAGTGACACCTAAGAAATATGACAGGGAGGCCACTCATATATTAGGAGAGACTGTTGGGGCCCATTCGGGCCCAGTCTATAGAAGTCAAGAGCTTCCTTTTGTCAAGGTCTTGTGGAAGAAGCGTGGGACAAGCAGCTTTCCTTTTCCCCAAGGAAGCACAACACAACCTGAACAAAGCACGTCACTGCAAAAAATTAATTTCAGCATCTCTAAAAACAGCCTGAGTTGATAATCAGAGGGCCAGTAAATAATCTGACAGGAAAATACGAAAACTTAGTTTGAGATGATTTTCTGAGAAGTTTAGGGGCAAAGGAAGAAACTGTAAATTGTGTTTCCTGAGAAACTCTAAATCTTAACTCTGATAATCTTTTTCTGACTGGTAATAGGATGTAGAATAGAGATACCTAAAGGAGATTATACAGTCTTTGATCTAAGAGTGCTTTAAGAATAAAATCAGAATATGCAGATTGAAATGAATTTATATGCTACCATTATATACATGTGTCCCTGAGGCCAATTGGACAGAAAGCAAGAGAGATTAGATGGGACTAAGGCACAGGGACTTTCAAGTGAGGCCAATTCTAGTGACCAGTGCTTTGCGAGAAAGCTTGCACAGTGGGGAGGCAGCATGGAGTAGCAGAAAGTGCCTGGGCTTTGAGGCCAGGATGACTTAAGTGAAATCTTGAGTGTGGTACTTACTAGCTCTATGATTCTGAGAAGGTTATTCAATCTGAATATCTGTCTATCTCAGAACTGCACTGCACATTAGTGCACAGAGTACACAGCTGCTTAGCTGGTATAGTTAGTATTTAATGTCAGTTCCTTTCCTGCTGCAATTGCGTGTGCCCTTTTGGTGGCAGGCCTGGAGTTTCCCTTAAGATGTAACCAATGTCAGAAAGACCCTTTAGCCATCTGCTACTTAGATATGCCCACGGAGAAAGAGGTCCTTGAATGGACTCTACCCAGAGAACACCTAACATTCTGGAGTGACCTAAGAGAATAGAGGCGGCAAAAAAGTTTGTAGTCATCCATTCACAATTGTCTTTAAGGAAGATGAATGGTTCCACCTCATAGTGCAGCACTCTCCAACGGCACCACACTCTGTCCACAAACCTTCCTCCAACCTTTCCTGGGAGACAGTTTGTAGAGAAACCTCTTTTCTAAGAAAATAATTCCCTGGCCTGGCATAAGGTCCAGAGCTTGCCATTTAATTTTCTCCTGGGTCCACTCCTTGTTGGACTCCTTAAACTTGACACATTCTTTCTTTTCCTCTTCCTCTCTATATACTATATCCTGACTTCACATACTTTTCTACTCTCCTTTGCCCACAGATCACAGAACCTTCTTCTTTTTTCCCTACTCTTCTTGCCATGCTATTCCATTCCCACATGCCCTAAACACACACACATACACACTCACTCTTTAAGAAATCCTGACGCAGATGCCAGGAATGTGTCTGCTGCCCTTTTGACACAGAGTCTGATGCCATCTTCGGGGCCACGGGGAGGGCAGAGCCACGGGACGTGGCATTTGTGTACTCTACTGCTAGCCTGGCTCATATTTTTATTGTGGCATTGCTCTGGGCATCCAGGCATGGAACTGATCCAGCTTCTTCTCATTCCTTCACTCTACATCAGGACTCCATAATCATCTCACCCCTTACCTTGGCTGGGTCTTCCTGCCCAAAAGCTTCTACCATCAATGGAGCACAGTACATCTCTCTTCTTTCCCTCCAACCCCATCTACACCTGCGTACTTGTCCAGTTTCCTAAACCTGATTCTGATGCATGCAGGGATACTGTCAAGTTTCTTCTGTTTTCGGACATGAACAGTTTAGAGAGGCTGGATTCACTCCTTGGCTTAGACTGCTATAACCCCACGCCTCTTCCCCTCCCTTTGTCTCTAATTCCAAATAAGGAGTACTCCTTTTTACATAATTGGATGTTCCCAGCACAGAAGCTGACATACAGGTCAGGCGCGCATGCGTGCAAGACTTCCCTTTGACTTAACAATGCCTTTTTTGGGCATCTAACTTCTCTTCATCTCCCCTCCCCCACTCCCTCCACACCATCAACAATCAAGGGAGATTTATGAAGCCTGGCTCTTCCAACCTTGGCTTAGAAGGAGGGGTCATGAGGTTGAATTTACTCTCTCTTTTTTTTGTTGCAGGCTAGAGAGAGAGAAAGAGAGCACGCAAGAGCAAGAGAGTGCACGCTTGTGATTTGGCAGAAGTCCCAGGCGTCCAAGACAGTTTGTATATAAGTCTTTTAAGGTAGCAAGTAGAGTAAACAAAGCTGAAAGCAGACAAAATTAAATGATCTTCTTGGAGATGATAATGCTGGAGTTTGGAAAATGACATTTAAGAAGGAGATGCATCTAAATCTAGGTGGCTGTATCATTCCTGATGCCCAAATTGCAGTGTGTTCAAGATAACTACAGCAGCAGCAGTAGCTACCTGTAGCTACCTGTGGCATCAGTATCAACTATTCTTCTCTTTAAAGTGCAGAACTTAAAGAAACAGAGCCCAAGTACTCTGCAAAAGGATACAGCTTAGATACTTGTGGTTTCAGAGAGAGAACAAGCATGCTGCCTCCTGGGCAGCAGTGGAGACAGTCTCAGAGAGGTCAACACTGAACTGGGCTGGGACAATGCCACACCTCTTTAGGGGGGTAGCAGAGGAAGGTGGAGTGAGGAGGTGCTGCAGCTTTGGGGAGATATCAAATTCCAGCGTATTTGTTTACCAAAGCAAATAAAGCCAAAGAATGTAGCACGGCATGACTTCTTTTTAAAAATAAAAAATTCAAGCTGTCCAGGGGACAAGTAACATGGCTGACTTCAGGATGTTGCAGTGCCCTTTGTGTTACACGTGAGTTTGCGTACATGGAAGTGAGGCTTGGATTTTACAAACTAAACGATCATCTCCTCTTGGGGAATGTATACTTTTTGGAGTCAAAGATTTTGGGGATGGCTTTTATCCCTCCAAATCACAGGGCAAAAGTCTTATCCTGAGGGTTAGAGTTATTATAGCTGAAAATCAGACAAACCTGGGTTCAGATTCTGCCTGTGGTACTTATTAGCACCGTGATCTTGATTAAATAATCAGTTCTCTGTAAGCCTTAGCTTCCTCCTCTTTGAAACTGCGTTCATAACACCTCTTTTACAGGGCTTTTGAGGGGACTAATGATACAATATGCTTAGAGTTAGTGTTCAGCACAGTGTCTGCACAAAGTCAACTATCAATGTTTGCTGCACGGTAAATATCCTGAAGCTGATAAGATAATCAATGCCTACACTCTAAAACCTAAAATAAGCCCCATCTTTCCCATGTGTACCGTTCACACGGGAACTTACTGGTAAGAGACCTTGGGCCACAGGCATAAGATCCTTTGAGGCTCTGGAGGGCGAATTGGGATTTTTCTCCAGATACCCATGACTTATTGATTCCTATCTTAAAAAAAACTTTAAGAACACTGTGAACCCAGCACAAGATATTTGAGAAGAGGGCCAAGATTATTATTAAAAAGATGGAAATAATGACTTACAGGGAAAGATGAAAGGCCTTGAACAGGGAAAGATAAGACTCCATTTAATTCTACTCTGTGGAGGGTTAGGGTGAGGAGGTGTCAACCACCTGTGTTCCTATTTCCATAGCAGCTAATACAAAACAAAATGGACTTAAGGATAAAGTTTCATTAGATATAAGTAAGAACTTTTTGACAGGAAGGGATATGAGACAACTGAACAAGTACAAAATATCATCACCTGGAAATATCTAGGATGAACAAAGGTAAAAGACCACAGTTACAGAGTGTTCCAAAAGCAACTAGCCACAAAATTCTGTTCTTACACGACATTCATATTGGTTTCATTCAAATGCATTAAATATATTAAAAATTACCCCGCTTTAACAAATAGAGATGCCACCCCATTAAAAAAAAGTGAAAAGAGAAGAAAGTCAAGGGAAATTCAGCTGTAAGCTTTCTCCCTGATTTTGTTTATGGCATGATCTACATGTGGGTTTTGCTCGTTTCCATTCACCAGACAGCGATCTACCCAGCCAACCAGAGGTGTGGTTCTAGTGGAAATGTCAGGGAAGGGGGATGGAAATGTGAGGAACTTAGCCTGACCCAAAGCTCTTCTCATGAGGAAAGGCACTACTTCATTCCAGTAGCTCTCCCCCCTCATGTAACCAGGAGCACCATTAAACCTGGAAAATACGACTGAACTCTGTACTTAACCTATGCTTGTCTGTGCTGGAAAGAGACCCAGGTGGTCTGCTTCCTGATGTAAGACATGTGGATGCTCTGGTTGTTGCTTTAACAAATGAGCCCTATGGTACACAGTCACCTTGAAAGGACTCACAAAGCCTTTACTGTTTAGAAACTCTATTCTGTGTAACTCAGAGAGACAGGCACAATAGGATTGTGGTAGCTGCAGGAGACTGGTATAGGGTAGGGCATCCTCAAGGCATAAAAAATGGAGAGAATTTGGGGCCACCAGCTGGAGGAACTAGAAACAGAACATACTTTTTATCCTACTCTTTTTCTGAAGAGAAAATATTAAGACTTAACATTTACTGGACACTTTCTACACACCTAGATACCTAGAGATAGATGTCATTGTTATTCCTATTTTGCAGATCAGGAAACCAAAGCCCAGAGAGATTAAATACAGCATAGTAGTAGTATATTGTAGCAGATGAGAACTTGGGCTGTGGAACACCTGGGTTTGACTTCTGGCTCCACCAAACATTAGCTTTGTGATCACAGATAAGGCCCTCAGTTCTCAACCCCACTAAATTATAAAAGATGTCAGCGTAGAGACTGTGTCTGTTTTGTTCACTACGTATCAGCCCTTAAAATTTTTTCAATGAGTACAGGAATAACACCAAAACAATTCCCCAGTTGGATAGAGAGAAGACTTTTTTAAGTTGATGTGGCATGACTGCTACAAAATAGCCTGGACACATTTCTACCAGTCAAGCTAAGAAACAGCTTAAACTAGAGTGCATAATATATTTACTTCTTTACACCCCATTCACTCCATTTTATTCTTATCTATTCTCTATTACTAGAGAATTTATCTCATCAAACAGGTTGGAATTCTCACAGCCTGCAATTCCTTTGTATTTAATTTTCCTGTTTTAGATCTCCAAGAACCCTAGCTATGTAAAATACTACTTCAATGATCTTCCTGTAATTCCAAAAATATACTTCTCTCTCCTTTATCTGGTACTAGCCCAAGCCCTTTAATATTCTGAGTTAGTCAAACTTTAGGAAAACAACTTCTGACCTCTTTTATATATGAATCTCAATCTTTTTTGAATTTCTCCTGACTCATCTATACTTCTCCATTCCTACTGAATAATTTCCTATTTTCTGAAGCAAATTCATCAAGTAAATAACTTAGAGGAGAAAGAAGTAATCAATTATTACACAGTAGTTAGTTTTAGAATCTTCCCATTTTTTTGAAAACACTTAGAAGATCAGCAAAAAGAAGCCTAACAGAGGGTGAAGAGAAATGAAGGTTCAATTAGCAACATTCACAAGTGACTGAATAAAACATAAGAGTATACTTTCAAGTATGAAGGCATTGAGAAGGGAAATGTTTATTCTTTCATCCAATATTTAATGAGCATCTTCTATGGCCCTGTCTAAGTTGCTGGGTTTATAAAGCTGGCTCTGGCCCTTAAAGAACTGATACTGCAGGGCAAGGTTTCTCACCCTCTGCACTACTGACATTTTGGGCAGGATAATTCATTGTTGTTTGGGATGAGGAGGGTGCTGTCCTATGTAGTATAGGATGTTTAGCAGCATCCCTGGCCTCTACCCACTAGATGAAATAGCTTCCTGCCTACCTTCCCAGTTGTGACAACCAAGAATGTCTCCAGATATTGCCAAATACACCTAGGAGAAAACTGCCCCTCAGTTGAGAACCACTAGTTTAGGGAAAGTAGATCATCTCTCTAATTTACTGCGATAAGAATTATCAAAACTTTGAGAGTAGAGGGCTCCTCAGTTCTGGGGTAAAGTGGGAAAGGATGCCATAGAAAGTTTCACAAAATAAATGACATGTAATGCTAACTTTTTGAAAACATTTAGCAATAGGCCAAGCAGACAAGAGGGAAGTCCGAGACACACAGAGCAGGAGATCAATGAGTAGAGCAAGACACTTCAGGCAGAGACAAGGGAAAGAGCAAAGGCCTGAAGGAAGAGAGTCCGCAGAATGTTTAGGCCACAACGGTTGGTTTGCATGGGGAAGAACTGGAAATAAGGCTGGGACCAGATCATGCCACATAAGAAAGGAGTTGGAATTTTAATATAGTAAATAAGCATATATTTTAAACACAGTGGAGCCCTTTTTCAAACAAAACCTTACCTAGATCCCCAGTCTATTAAACTGATCAAAGTGGAACTGGTTTGATTGGATCATGGACCACTTAGTTTTCCCCTTAGCTTCTAAGCTGGCTTCTGAAGCACCTCTGTGGAATCCTAGAACTCTGGGTAACATACTGGAAAAATCACTTCTGTAGGCAAGAGGATATCATTGAAAGATATTAAGTACAGAATACATGTTCATATTTGCTTTTCAGAAAAAAGCACTCTAGTAGCAGAGGTGAGTATGGAGGAGGGACAAGGGGGAAAGCCTAAGGCACACAGAACGGTCAGCATTTTCTGTGTGGGTTTCTCTTGGAGACCAGTCTTCAGGCTATAAAATGTAGGAAAAAGCACATTGGCTTTGGAACCGTATACATTCAGCTTAAATTCCAGGTGTATCATTAATGTGACCTTGGGCATGTTAGTTGACCTTGCCAAGCTCTATTTTCTTACTGCGTAAAATGGGTCACCAACCTCACCTGGTGGCTGTAATAAAATATACATAAACAGGCTAGGTGCTGGCATATGATAAGCACTCAACAAATATAAAGATACATCCTCTTCTTGCACTTAGTCTCTTTCTGATTAAAGCTTATTAAGCTTCCCTGACGCTATGTAACTCTGAGTGTGGGAAGGGAGATTTAATTGCTTGTTGTTAATGGACTTTCTACTTGTAGAATAGATACATAATTCTTTTTTAAAAGAAGTTTTTATTTTTGAAGTGACCTATTAGCACGAACCACATGCTAACAGAAGAGGTCAGCGTTTGGCTGCTTCTTACTTTGGGATCTGCCAGGATGTCTTATGAGAGATCAAAACAAGAGTGGCCAAAGCTCAAGTACTATGTGTGTCTGTCTGGTTCAGAGAGAGTATCTCTGGCCTTCCTCAGTTTAGCAAAGCTTGTATCAGTTTCACGGTTAGGAAGTCAGCAGCTAAAAACTCCATCTATGTACAACTCTTTCAGGAGATGCAAGTAGCGTTGGGATCACAAAGCCGAATTATAAAATCCAAGTTTCAAATCCAAGTATCCTTCCATTTCTTACCACCCTGTGTCAGTCAGTACTTCTTCAGTTGTGAATATCTACACCCCTTTCAGAGAAAACAATCTATATTTTGGGAGCATTGATCTGGTTTTCTCCTTGTCTTTCTCAATGTTTATCATCAGAGTGACCATATAGTGTTAGTTACGAAAACATGTCTGCTGTAATAAGGTGAAAGGTACACGGCTTAGAGGTATAACTGGTAGAGAACTGATTCCAGAGTAGGAAGAGTTTAGGTGAAGCATTTTAGGATCACAGCAGTGTCTGTAACTCAGTGGATTCTGCCAGAAGTCTTACAGAAGCAGACCCATTCAAACTTTACACAACAAGGCAATTAATAAAAGCTTTCTGATACTTTCCAGGCAGTCTTCATCCCTGTACCCCTATAACGACACTCCATCTTTCCTTAAGGCCACAGGTTGCCTGGATTCTACACTGTCCCTTTCTAGCGGAGAATGCACCATCACATCCAAGCCCTGTCCAATTTGAGAGTCTAACGTGAAGGAGAACTTAGTGGTCTTTACCTCTGAATCAGGGTCCCAAAGATAAGACGGAGAACTTTCTGCATGTTTTCCGTACACAGCCATTTCCACTGTTCCATTAGTAGCAAGAGGAGCAGATCCAGGGCTGTGTCAGCTAATTCTGTCTCTGTTCCTGTGGAATGAAAAGGCATCAAAAGTAACTCAGAAAAGATACATACTTGAGGAATATATTACAGTGCACTGGGTCTTTTCTACCTTTTCATCAATCATCTTGTATTTTTGTACTCAAATCAACAGATGTTTACATCATATCTAAAAAGTTCAGTGATAGGCTCTGTATTTCTTTATAATTTTTTTATGTTCCTTAGTCACTTAGTAAATATTTTTTATCTTCTAAAAGATTTTGCATACCTAGCTTTTGTTTCTTTTGTAATTTCCCCAAGGAGTTGAACATATTTTGTTCCAAGTACGTGCTCACAACTGGTGACTAACTGGAACTGGCAAGGCCCAGTCTCTTCCATCCTTACATTCCACTTGCCTCCACAAGGCATCATGGAAATGTTGTGGGCAGCAGATCTGGAGGAAGATTTGGGATTCATTTTCCCAAAAGAGTTGCTTTGAAAGCATCTCCATTACACAGAGATGTTGGTTTGTGATCCAGGAGGCTTCAGTCTGATTTTGAGATAACGTGGTTCTAGAAGAGCACTACGCCTCTGGTAAAATGTCATGACAATTACTGATTTCTTTCCTATTTTGAAGACTGGAAAGGCCACAAATGAGCTTATACCCATGCTAAACTGAAGTCTTCTGAACAGATGTATTTTATGGGTGGAAGCATCTGTTCTCTAACCCTGCTCAGGGGGTCCCAGGTCACCTCTGATTTGCTTCTTAGGAGACTTCCCAAGGAATACACAATGTTCCAGATGGAATCTCAGCTATCTGGTGCTACTACTGTGATTAAAATTATAAGTAATCATCAACAATAATTTTATTAGTCTAGGACCACTGGGTATTCTCTGGGCCAGCTTGCCCAAGCAGTCTTCCCTTAAGGGTTCCTCTGGAAAATGAATGACTTCAGATTTGGATGAATCTGCTAGAAATGAATCCTACTTTCATCTTAATCTCATCTAATATATATTTTCTTTTTCCTGCACTGTATTTCAAGGTGACATGGGAGCTGATATGTTTGCTTTCTAGTCATTTGCTCAAAGATGGGATATTCAGTTCCTTGGGAAACAGCATCATCCTGAGCTTTAGTCACCCTCCTCAATTCAATAACTCAGGTTCAGCATTTACCTAGAGCTGCCACCATGTGGTGACAATTAGTCATAGCAGTAAAAAATAAGACGGCAAACAAGGCACCAAGTTCTTTTGAAGAAAATGGTAAATTTCCTATCATATGATGAACATTTTGAGTCTCTCAGGGTTAGAAGAAGGGCTTTAGAGATATGATGTTCAAAATTTACAGGCTTGATTTTTGGCTAGAAGTATACTGCTTTACCCATCCCATCTTATTTATAATTTCTTATAGTTCTCTGACGTTTTGCTGTCATAATACTTCACTTAGCCAGTGAGAGAAGTGTGAAGAGATGGGGTTGTAAACTCCCTTTTTCACACAGTTAAGGTGAGGTCTATAGAGCAGAGGTCAGGCGACTGTTCATGGGCACCTGAGAGAGAATGGTGAAATCAGCCCTTTTTTTCTTTCTGAACCCAAGATTTTGTGATCTTTTATTTTCAGCGGGAACCTTTGTCTTGATGGAATTGAAAAGCTTTTTTCTGATAAGTCCTAGCTCAGCAAACATACCAATATCCAGGGTTCCTAATTTTTCCTCTGTTTAAAACACCTGCACTTCTGGGAAGCAAACCCACCCTGCCTCAAATGCTTACAAGGAGAAAGCAGTGTCCTCTCTTCTTCTCCCTCCTTGCTCTACCTTGGGTAACTAGGTGGTGTCATTTGCCATGGCAGTAAATAAAACAGAGGGAACATATCCATGGAAAAAGATGAATTCCATTTTGCACATGTTGTACTTCAGCTGCCCTGTGGTATATCTAAGTGGAGATTTCCGAAAGGCAATTGGAAATACAACATCCAATTTAGGCATCATCAGCACATGTGTTAGAGTTGAAGCCAATAGTACGGATGAGATCACACAGGGCGAGTGTGCAAAGAACAGACAGCCAAAAATAGAGCTCCGGAAGGCCAATAAGGGAGCCAACAAAGGGAAGTGAGAAGAGACCACAAGAGAGGCAGAAAGAAAACCAAGAAAGTGGTACCACAGACACTAAGGGAAGAAAGTTTCTAGATAAAGGGAGTAATCCAAAGATATGCCAAATCATGCCAAAAAATATCTTAAATAAGCAAATGGTATTATAAGCATGGATCTTATCTTGCTGGATTGGAACTCCCTGTTTTCACGCCCTGCTCCTCTGCATGACTCAGTTCTGGGGACTATGTGTATCTTTGGTATCCCAGCACTCAGCACAGGACTTCAGACACTGGTGTTTAACACATGGCTTGATTAGCTGAACAAAAGAGAAATTAAAGCTATGAAT
This sequence comes from Equus przewalskii, assembly GCF_037783145.1. Lineage (NCBI taxonomy): Eukaryota > Metazoa > Chordata > Mammalia > Perissodactyla > Equidae > Equus > Equus przewalskii. The sequence goes on from NC_091836.1 coordinate 39,920,579, forward strand.
CCCAACTATGATAAGTCTCAAATGGATGCTACCCTGGCTCCCTTCTCTGTGGGAGCAAGGATGTTGTCACTTACCTGGATCTCCGTGGCTGAGGTCTTGGGCTGGCACAGCTGCATCTGACAAGTAACCATCCACACATCCTTGGGGTATTTGTTCAGGATCCTTCTCTGGGGTTTCCGCTGGCTGCATTTCTAGTAGCTTTGTCTGTTTTTCAATAAAAGATTCCATCCCAGCCATGGATAGGGTCTCTGACTCCTGAAGAAAGAGCCAGTGGCACATAACATAAAGATGCAGAAAGCAGGAGAGCAATCGCAGCACTTTACGTCTTCCCCATTCCTTCCCTGTGAAAGTATCGTGAGGAACTCAACTGACCCTGTGACCACCTTTGGAAAGTTTTTACCTTTTACCCAGGTTGCAAATAAAACAGTGCCTTTGTAGTCTAACCCGCCACAAACAGTTTTGGGTCATGTGTTCTCTTCCAGGAAGTGGCTTTCTTTCTCATTCTGTCATCCATTATCCCAAACCCACGACCCCTTAGAAGCCAATTTGCCAACCCAGAACTAGTAGAAATTCCAAACCACTCAAAGAAAATACTTTCAGAATAAAAATTGGAGGATCCAGAGGCTGGCCTGGTGGCACAGTGGTTAAGTTCGTGCACTCCACTTCAGCAGCCCAGGGTCCGCCAGTTCAGATCCCGGGCACAGACCTAGCACTGCTTATCAAGCCACGCTGTGGCAAGCATCACACATATAAAATAGAGGAAGATGGCATGGACCTTAGCTCAGGGCCAATCTTCCTTAGCAAAAAGAGGAAGATTGGCGGTGGATGTTAGCTCAGGGCTAATCTTCCTCAAAAAAAAACAAAACAAAACAGGTACCACTCCAGACGTTGGCTAAGTCCTTTACTAAGTCCTAACTCCCTTCTGAATTTGGAGAAAGTTTCAACTGCCTATAATTGCAGGATCAATACCCCAGCTATTAATTTTAGCAGTTCTCTAGGAACTTCTTACCACATTGCCTTCCTGGAGACAATAGAGAATCTTCTCATGAGCTTCAGTCGTATTCAGTGCTGGAGCAATTTTACTGGATGAGAACCTCAGTCTGGACCTGGTACAGAAACAAAGAGCACAAACAGAATGTGATTCATGGTCTTGATAACCATACAAAGGGCTGACAAGTATAAACACCTCAAAACAAGAACACCCATACTTATCCTTGGGAGCTTTCTGTGGTTCGAGCTACCAGGAGAGACCTGGCCCTGAAATCCCCCAAACAATCTATGTCCTGGCAATCCTTAATATGTAGTGCAATTCTTACACTAAGCTACGTCTACAATGCATTTGTGAAAGGGCTGTTGCTAATGTAAAATAGGGACCACTGTGCCACAGCTGTAATCCCCATAGGCTAGAAGAGGGGCTAGCATATACTCTACGTGGCAAAGACCAAGGTTTTTGCTATTGTTGTTGGTACCCTTTCTGCACATCCATTTATTCCCCTTGTGTTCCAAATAAAACCAGAGAAGGTTTGCAAGTGCTAACCTCAATGTTTCAAGGAATAGAGTTCTCATAAGCAGAGGCATCATGGTCATCCTTCAGAATATGGGCCTGGTAAAAAAAGGCTAAGAACTGGGAGTCTGCTGTTGCTGGCCCATGAAACATGAACCCAGAGACAAAGATAGACAGTCAGACAGACACACGTACGTATATACACTCTCCACCTCCACCCTCACCACCCCCAACACACACATTCTCTCGTAACAATGGCCCAGATACAGCTAAGAAGTTTTCAGCCAGGGTAAACATGGTGCCCTTCCCTTGCACGTTTCTTGGCTTTGAGTGCTGCCAGGGAACTTCTGGGACCTCAGTGCAGGAGAGAGTAGCAGCAGTAACCAGTTACTAAAATAGGCCCTGCAGGTGTCCATGATAGCCGTTTCCTGTTTATTGCTAGCACATACAACTTCTGAGCCAAGATTTCCAGAAATGATGGCAAACAGAGATTAGTTATAAGCCTTAATCCTTAATAGGAAGAAACATTTCAATTTTCCAGGAAAACAGAAAAGGAGATTATCCACATTCTAGAGTTTTCCTTCTAGTTGAAAATCCCTGGCGAGTTTGGGCTCTGGGTTCCTTTAACAAGACAAACATTCAGCAGGGCTGCCCATGCAGGATCTTAGGTTCCCCTGGGTAGAGCACTGAGGAGTCTGGGGCGTGGCTTCGCATAAAGACTGGTATGTATGACGTATGACACACCTCCTCTCTTCTAGGGCTTGAGTGGGGATGGGCTTTGGCTAAGGATTGGGGATCAACCTGAGAAGTGGGAAAGGGTTCCTGGATGACTGAAGGGCTTCTCACTTGCTGGCCTTCTTGCCTTCTGTCTGGGGCTTGCTTTCTGTCTCGGCCTCACTCAGCTCCTCCGTGGGGCTCTGGGGTTCAGAGCGAGGAAACGCTGTCTTCAAGGTGTCCACAATAGCACTCACCACCATCTGCAAGGGTCAGAGGTGCAGGGTCAGATAGAAACCACCAAAAGAGCAGTTGTCTCTCAGTGCTTTCTGCAATCAGGGCGACTAGATAGCCAGGCTATCTAGCAGAGCCTTATCCAACAACACAGTCAGGTACTAGCTAATGGCTTAGGGTCAACTATCCTTCCTTTTTTCTACAGCCATAAAAATCTTCTTCCTCACACAGTGAAGACAAACAATGCCATGGGCAAAGAAGCCAAAACAAACAATGGGATAAATAAAAGCCTGGGAACTTAGCAGGCTGGTGAAATACTTTTCATTCAAAGTTTCTTACTTTGTATATAAAAGAATGATTTTTAGTTTCCAAGTTGACAATACTTTCACCAAGATGTAAATAAGTGGAAGTTATATGGGTAGGAATATACAGAGAAAAGAAAGAGTGAAGATTATCAAAATAAGAAACAGTCCAGAGGGCGGGCCTGGTGGCGCAGAGGTTAAGCTTGTGCTCCACTTCAGCGGCCCACGGTTCACCGGTTCAGATCCAGGGCATGGACCTACACACCGCTCATCAAGCCACACTGTGGCGGCATCCCACATGCAAAATAGAGGAAGACTGGCAGAGATGTTAGCACAGGGCCAATCTTCCTCACCAAAAAACCCCCAAACAAACCAGAAATACAGTCTAGAGGCATATATAACATACACATGCTCAGCATAATTCACACAGAGTAAACAACTGTTTCTCCAGTTAATTCAAACAATTTTTCTTCTTTAAGACAGAAAGAATAACAAAAATCACTCAGGTCAAAACTAAGGAATCTGGAGTTGATATAAACTTCTCTACTCACAACGACTAAATAAAACAACCCTCACTGAAAAGTAAGAACGATCTCTTTCTCAGAATGGGAAAAGGATGTATTTGCTGAAAAGGACAATGCACAATCAAATGAAACCCTAAAATATCAAAAAAAAGAAAGAAACATTTACTTTCCCTTTGGTGCCTCTTGCTAATTAACACTGCTAGCTGAGAGCAGAACCACGCCTTCTTTAACTCAATCTTGTGTTGACCCTCCACAAGGAGCAGAACAACTAGCACAGGGAAGACAAGGCTGAAATGGTTGAGATGGACTGCAACAAAGACTGCGGGATAACAAAGCATGGAAAGAACACAGAGAATAGCATAAATGTAGATAACGTAGCTTGGGAAATATAACTTGCTCTCTAGGCTTACAAAATTGTAGTGTGAGGGGAGGGTCCTTATCGGTCTTGTTCACTGTTCTATCATGAGCAACCAGTACTGTACACGGCTTTAAACAGGTGAGCAGTAAGTAGATGCTGAGAGAATGACTGAATGAACACAACTGCATGGAGGAACACATCTGCAGGGAATTCTGGGGATTTTACCTCATTCATCCCTTTCTAGTTTGCAGTTTTTTTCCTCACAGAAGGGAATGTCTCCTAACTCCTACCACATGAAATTCTACTTCATCATTTTATCCCCTGAAGTCTAGATGAGAAGGAGGTCCCTCTTCTACCAATGACTCAGTTTTCTAACCTTTTAAAACACATGCCATCTTTTGATAAACATAAACCTCATACTTCTGCCCTGGAGACTCGAAAATCAGTTGGTAATAACTGCTTACAGGCTCTAATGTGTTACACAAATGTCCTTCTCCTATCATCTCCAAGAGTTCTGAGATATCATCTTGAAGAAGGTACAATTTTCTCCACACTCTGTTCTCTAGCAGAGAATCACTCTGCTGTTAGTGACATCGAGTCGATTTCAACTCCTAGAGACCCTGTGGATAGCAGAGTGGAACCCTGCCCAATCTTTTTGCACCATCCTCTCACCTTCTGGCACTCTATCAAACAATGCTCTGCTGCTATTCATAGGGTTTTTACGGCCAATTCTTCCAAAAGTGGAGACCCAGGTCCTTCTTCCTAGTCTGTGTTAGTCTGGAAGCTCCGCTGAAACCTGTCCACCATAGGTGACCCTGCTAGTATTTGAAATACTGGTGGCATAGTTTTCAGCATCACAGCTGCATGCAGCTGCCACAGTGTGACAAGCAACAGACAGACAGGCGGTGTGGTTCTCTGACCAGGAAAGTAACCTAGGCCATGGTGGTGAGAGTTCCAAATCTTAATCCCTAGACCACCAGAGCAAGCTGTAGAGAATCCCCCAATGAACTTAAACCCAGCTTAGTGTCCTGTCTTAGGGCTCTCTTTCCTGACACTGGGAATGACCTTCACCTCCAGAAGAGACCTTCCTGCCCCTACTTATCTATGGAGATACAGATCTATCCTAACATCTCTCTACTAGAATAACAATGTCTTGATATCCCCAGGAGATATGTGTACACTTACAGTGTCAGGAGTATTGTATCCTCACAGTTGCTCACTGTAATTCAGCAAGTTGATGATCCAACCAATATGTGGCAACAGGTCTTGAAAATTCTAGTCCATATTCTATCGACTCCCCTGTGCTGCCTTTCCCCACCTCCCACCTCCCTTATTTTTCAAGCATTGCCTCCACTCTGACGAGAAACTAAGACTGAGCACGGTGGCCCTGCTAGTACCTTGTCTATTCTGGAGACCATGAATGGTTTCTTGACAAAGGCAATACGAGCATCTGTGTTCAGAGCAAGGAACTCCTGCATCTCCTCACTGTTAGCGATCTCAGGAATGGCACAGAGTTGCTGCAAAAGACACAAGAAGGACTTCAAAGAGAAATTCTGGTTCCCACATCTCTCCACCATGGCTTGAGTGTCTTGTGGTTAGAATGAGAACACAGCCATAACAGAAGGATGCTGACCTTTAGGAATGATTCCAGGAGGCTCTTACGGGCTTCTACCCTGTCACTATCCATGTTTCCAAATGGAAGATCTGGAAAGAGTTTTTTAGGGCCCTTCACATCTTAAAAAAGAAAAAAAAAGGGTTCATTCACTTAACATTCACTGAGAGCTATTTCCACATAAAACACATCATATATGTAAAGAAAACAGAACTGTTGAATATATTTCCCTGAGATTTTATTTCAGGAGTTCCAAATATAAAAATAATAACAATAAATTAAATAAATACAAACAATAACTCCAAATAGAAAAATAAGGACATAATATATACAACCTTCTCTCATTATTAATGTAAATATTAAGATATAAGAAGCCACACATTACAGTGGTTACAAAGAGGGCTTTGAAGTCCAACTGCCCAAGTTTAAATTTTGGCTCCAATGTGTACTATAATGACCTTACACAAGTTGCTTAATCTTTGTTTCTATTCCGTAAAATGGGGATAATCGTTCTATCTCATAAGTTATTATGAGAATTACATGAACTAGTATGTGTAAAGTGCTTAGAAGAGAATCTGGCATCTATTTTCAAGTATGGCTCAGTATTAGCTAATGTTATTAAGCTACGTTACTAAGCTTTGTTATTAAGCTAATGTTATTAAGAAAGAAAATGCATAATTGAAATCCATAATTTATGCCTAAACTTATTAAAATGTTTGAGTGGTCACCAGCATTTTTTAAAAAAAAAAAGTAGCTGCTTACTAGCTTATTTTTTAGAGTTAAATTTTATTACATTTTCTTATTGTCCCTGTGCCTTATGGGTGTCAAACAGCACACAAAAAAATGCCTGGTTGTTAAAGAAAAGGTGGCAAGGATTTCTGGATAATATTTTAATATTTAAGAGTAATCTATGAATGTGGAAAAGTTAATTTGACTCCTCATGCTACCTCATAGCCACAGATGGCAATGTGAAAGTTTCTTTCTCAAGTTTAAACTAGATGGGGCCCTAGAACAAAGCATTCAGTAGCAAAGGAGTAACTCAGAAACAATGTGATCAGTGCTGTCCAGCACTAAACCCTGAAACATCTGAAAGCAACCTGGGGAGCACGGCAGGACCTTTGATGCTGCATTCTCCTCCACCCCACCCCACAAACCAACAGGCCTCCAGCCTCTCAGATCAGGGTGGCTGGATGTGAAAAGCAAGCAGGCAGGCCAGGGCTGGGGAAACTCCTGACTTTTGATGAACTTTCGTAGATCCGATTTCTCCTCCAGACGGGTCTGCAAATTCAGGAATTCACGGTAGCGGCGATTCACAGTGTGGTAGGCCAACTGCTGCAGGCCGCTGCTGTTCTCATTGTCAAGAGCTGTCTCATACTGTGGAATGAACAAACCAGTTTACTGCATCAGCTCCATGGCCACAAAGTAAGAGTAGAGTAGGGGTCAAGGGAGGCAGACGTTCCTATTCTGCTCCTGAACCAACGAGATCTGTTGCTGCTCTAGGTGGTAATGAATAACTCGAGTTCCAAGGATGAAATAATGAATGAGACGCATTTCCCAACATACATGGTCCCAAGTGAGAAATGAATTTTACTGCTCTTCACTCCTTCCATCTCAAACCTCCTTCTCACAACACTTTCCTTACTTATAAAAATGGCTACATAACTGTTTTTCAAATCCCAAAGACAGCATATAAAACAGAAGGTACAACACCAATAAAAATGACACCCCCTCCTTCACCCCTAAATTGTGGCGCTGGAGATTATAAGGGGATAATCATTTTGCCATTATACTCAACCAGTGTTTATCTATGTTAGTTGGGGGAAGAACAAATAATCCAAAACAGCTGATGAACAAAAATCATTTGTTTGCATGAAATGCATTAAAGGGACATGCATTTTGTTTTGCTTTGGGCAGATTATTATTCTTGCAGCTAAACTGAATTTTTTTTCCCTAAGTACATCATCTGCATGAATAGAAGTCATGTGAAGACTGGAGATGTTGTAAGGAGTCAAAGGTGGTCTCCATAGGCTTGGAAGGCCGGAACGTGGGAAAAGACAACTTGAGATGTATGTTCCCCCATATATATGAGTTTGTGCTCATTAGGAGTAGGTTATCGTTATTGTTTGGTTGAAGTATACTATACTGTGGGCAAGTGATGGAAGAAACGATCTCCTTTTTGGTGGGACTCGAGGCTGGTGTTTAGAACTTTTTAGAGTCAGAGAGAGAGAGCTGACATGAGCAAAGTAGTCCCTTGGACCAGTACTGAGAAGAAAAGGCCTAGGTAAGAGACACAGGCGGAGTTCAGGGTGGGGCTTTTACAATGGGGGCACTTGGAGCTGTGATGTTTTCTGTGGAATATTCTGCTCCTTCAGGGGCACTATTCAACACTGATGCATTCCAAAACCTGCCTGCCCCTCAAAATCACCTGGGCTGCTTTTTAAATATACAGATTTTGATGGGCTCTCATGGATTCTGAATGAGAATTCCCAAGAATAGGTTCCAGGATTCCATACTTTTTAAAAATACAACTCTCCAGGTGACTTGGAGGCAGCCTACCTTAAAGACAGTTTTAGGGAACTGCTGTTCTAATCGAACCAGCCATCTGATACATGAACCCCCTTCATATCATCTCTGCCAAGCAGTTCCTACTTCTGTGCTTAAACATCGCTAGGAATAAGGAACTTACGGCCTTTTAAGGTGTCTAGAGGGGAAACAACCTTCCTTCCCAAAACAGAGTACAAAAGGCACTAGTCTTAAAAAAAAAAAAAAGGAAAGAATTTAGCAGGGAAGAAGTTTGGGAAGAGAATTTCTGGACAAGACTCTATACATTGGGAACCCCTGAAAAACATGACCCTCAGTATCCTAACAATGCTGAGATTCTAGGATTGTTTGTGTAGGTATTGCATAGAAGCCTACTCTGCTTTGCAAATGAGCTTCAGACTGTTCACATATAGATAGTTGTTGAATCAGACCCAGCAAACTAGGTTAGGGGTGGCCTCTCTCCCTGAGAAAACTAGCTTCACTGACTCTGCTTTCCAACCCCAATCCCAGCCCAGAGTGGACGACCACACTTCTAATCCTGTTACCTTCACTGTGTAGAGTGTGTATGGGTGGGATCCGGTGCCACTGTGCTCTCGAGCAGTAATGGTGCCAGTGATACGAAGGTTCTGGATGACAACTGGGCCATCTGGACTGCTCAGGGGCTCAAAGCTGAAGGTGGCTGAGCTGAGAGGACCGGTTGGAGAGGAGGAAAGCAGAACTTGTGGCAGACTAGGATCTGGGGAGCTCACATCATTGGTGAGATCCTTCTCTAAGCAAGAGGGTCGCGGGGGGCAGGTCCTTTCTGGACTTGCCAGCAAAGCTGTAAGGGAGGTGACATCTCCTTGATCTACCTCTTTGTCTGCTGTGTCAATCTGGATCTCTGGGCAGGAATTCAGCATGGAGACCAGGAGGCCTGTGTCTGGACCCTCCTCGGTCTCTGCTCCTTCTATTCCTTCAGCTCCTTCACCGTCCTTAGGCTCTAGAGACTGGGAACCGCCTAAGGCACAGAGGGCATCCTGGATCCTCTCAGAGAGGAAGTTGCCTGGGGTCATGAGCATGATGGTTTCTTTGCCCAGTTCAGACAACGGAGACTCCAGCTCAGCGTCTTCACATAAGAAGAGGGGGCCTCGAATATCTGGCTGTAGGAAATGAGATGAGTTGTTTCCTACTTTTCTCTCTTCTGGCACTCCACCCAAATCTGCCTCTACAGCTTCATGGCCTTCTTCAACCTCGGGGGAGGGGCGTGAAGGCCCCTCTGGCTCCCTACAGTTCAGGAGCACCGGGGCTCCTGCTGGAGAAGGGGCTGTCACTTCTGGTAGATTCTGTACCTCTACAGTCAGCGGCAGAGATGTGGGCACTGAGGGCTGTTCCAGGGCACTGGCTGTGCAGGGTGGTTTCACCACTCCTGCTGCATTATTTCTGGTCTTGGAAAAGATGCCCACGAGCAGAAGGTGGATCCAGTCAGGGTCTGACAGCTTGCTGACCAGTGGTAAGAACACATTGCAGGTAATGAGCTCCACCACCACGTGGCGCCCGGTCCGGGTCTCTAAGTGGGGCTTTGGCACTAGTCCTTGCAGCAACGAATTCACAAGGCCGCGAGCGTGGGCGACCTCGGCACCAGGGCTCTGCACAGCAGGGTGCGGGGCAGTGGCCCGGCAGTAGGCCTCCCAGAGCTGGGAGGGCTCCACTGTGCCGCTCTGCTTCCCTGCGGTGGCCTCCTTCGCCTGAATGTAGCTCTGCAGATGACAGCCGCAGAGCGTGAGCACGCTCCGGGCGAGCGCTCGGCCGTCCACTGTGCCCATCCTCCTCCGCAGCTCCCGGACCAGCCCTCTCATGGCCGCCTCCATTTCCTCCTCGAAGGCTGGCTCCTGGCTCACTGAGCGATACCAGGAGGACACAAAGTCCCGTAGAATCATCCGGATGGTGCGGTTGATCTCCTGCTCCAACTGCTTCTCCGCCTCGGGGCTGGGAGCGCAGCTGGCCACCGGGATGAGGCGTTCCAGGCGCAGTCGCCCTGAGGCCCCCGCCACGGCGTCCGAGCCCAGCCAGGCCCCCAGCACCGCCAGCAGTGCCGACAGGAGGCACAGGAGCCACAAGCGGACCAGAAGGTGGACGGCCAGGAGCCAGCAGAGCACGACCCCCGCGGCCAGCAGCTTCCGGCTGCTCAGCAGGTGACTGAGGCCACTGCCGGACGTGGCTGCGGTCGCCTGGAGCGGGGCCCCAGCCTCCGCCTGCATGGCTGAGGGGACCAGGCGCTGCTCGACGACCGCCCTCTGGGTTTCAGACCGGAGCCGGGAGCGGGGCGTCCACCGGGCCGCTCCCCGGGAAAACTCGGCAGACTTCAGGATGCCCCGCCCGCCACAGAGCCGCTAGGCCCTCAGCAAACACGTACGGACGCCGCGGGCAGCGGCCGCACACCGCGGGGCGCGCCCAAACCCAGCCCGGACGTGCACCGGGCGCAACGGTGACCTCCCCGCCGGTCTTGGTGAGGCCTCCGCCGGCCGGACGGGCAAGCCCCGCGCCCCGCAGCCCGGCGCCGCTCAGGGCTGCCAGCCGGCGGCCGCCGGCGACAGCTTCCGGGTCGACGTCGCGGAGCGAGGCATTCTGGGAGAGCGTCCGCGCGCCCCGAGGCGCGGCGCTGCCGGGCGCCTCCTGGTGGTGAGGAGCTGCCGTGACAGCACCAGCGCCGCCTGGTCCCTGAACCGAGTGCAGGCAGGGCTCGTGCGCGCCTAAGGTGGGCGGAAATTCCCCCAGAAATTTGTTCCGACCGAGGATGGCCTTGCGGGAAGTTGATGTGGATTAAGGCTGCCCCAGCTAGAGAAGCCCAAGGTGACCTGGCCTACGTGCCAAACTATATGACCCAGTGGACTTGATGAGGATTTTTAGGCTGCTTAATTTTAAAATGGCTTATGATGAGGATTTTTAGGCTGGTTAGTTTTAAAACTACAGATGAGATTCAGGCTCCAAGGAGTGGAATTTGTTTTGCCCCTTTGTTGGGAAACATTTACATTTCTAAGGGAAACCTCTATCTGTGAAGATGCCTCCCTCTCTGTGCCAGGAAGAAGGGGGAATGGTCTTATCTCTAGAAGCTCTTAATGGGGAAGGCAAGAACTTAAGTTGGTTGCTGTCTGGCAATCTCATGTAACTGGTTTAGGGTGGTGGCGTCTAACCTTTCTAACCTTTACTTAATCCGATTTGATTCTTGTCTAAAAGTCATGGGATCACCCAATGACCAGACCCCACCCTCACTGATACCATTTTAACTTTTTTTCATGTTCTTTCCTTTGTCTTGTAAAGAGATGAATCATATACCTATGCCTTATAAAATTAGCCCTAACCCTCAACTCGGGGCAGCAGCAGGAGCTCTGACTGCCTGTGGGTCCTGTCCCCATGCCAGCGGGGGCAGCAGCAGCGGCTCTGCCTGCCCATGGGCTCTGTCCCCATGCCAGTGGGGGCAGCAGAAGCGGCGGCAGCAGAAACTCTGACTGCCCATGGGTCCTGTCCCCATGCTATTCTACTCTCTAAATAAAAGAGCACTACTGCCAGATCTTGAGAGTCTAAGAAATCTTTCTTTCGACTCCTAGGCTCACCGACCCCGCATCAGACTTTTTTTATGGTATGAATTAGGACTGCCCCAGGGAGAGAAGCCCGGGGCATCCTCACCTGCATGCCGATCTATATGGCCAGATTCATATCTAAAGTTATATGACCGCACAATAACCAGACCCCATCTGCACTGAAATCATTTAATGACTTTTTACATCATCTTTTCTTTTTTCCAGTAAAAATAAGTCACGTACCCATGACTTATAAAATTAGCCCTAACCCTCAACTCAGAGCAGCAGGAGCTCTGACTGCCCATGGGTCCTGTCCCCATGCTATTCCACACTATTCTCTAAATAAAAGAGCACTACTGCCAGATCTTAAGAGTCTATGAAATCTTTCTTTCGACTCCTCGGCTCACCGACCCCGCATCAGAAGTGACCCTGAAAGACTCAGACTTTCAGCTCTAATTACTAAGTGAAGTCTGCAAACACCTTTTACCTCTTAGGCAGACTGTCAATGATCCGGTTTATTTTAATCCCATGTGGGCATTATTTCATTGGCCTGATACAGTTTAACATTCACTCTGCTTCCCCCAGCGCCCTCCTCTAATTCCCCAAACACAGCCCGCCGAACTTATTTTCAGGAATTGCAGAATACAAGGTGTAAAACATTAACACAGAGATAGATTGATTCCTTAAATTTCATATACTGTATAACAAAATCATATCTGCGATTTAGGATTATTTCCTGATGGCATTATCCAGGCAATCAAATATTTTGAGCCTCTTCTATGTTCAGTCACTGTGTTGGTAGTGTGGAGCAGTAGAAGCAGTCCTTGTCCTCAAGGACCTTGCAGCGAATTGGGGAGAGAGTTCTTGGATCATGAATGGATATCTAATAATGCAAGTCGGTATGGGAGAGAGCAAGATGAAAAATGTTATAGGTGTTCAGGGGAAGGAAAGATCACTGTGGGTTGCAGTGGTTAAGGGGGACCTCATGGACAAGGTAGGCTTTGTGCTGAATCTTCAAGAGTGTGAGTTTCTTTCTATCCCTTTCCATCTCTTCTTCCCCTTTCCTCCCCAAATATATAGGAAAAGAAGGCAGAAGCTGAGATGTACTTTCAGACAATCTTCAAATATATTTGCTTTGGAATGTGCCCTATGTTTGTTTTTGGTTTTAGTAAATTTGCCTTCAGTTGTCTACAAAGACAGAACCTATAGAAAGATTAAATATCTGACAGTAACGCTGACACATGTGTGAGAGTGTTTTTTGCCAGTTTCATGTAAAGCCAGCTTCTTTCCCCGTCTTAGTCCCTAGGAACTCTGCTGCAATGTGGCTCTCCTTTTTATTTTGGCACAAGATGTGCATCCTTTGTATAGAGCTGCTCATGAGTGCTCATCTTCAGCATTCTCTATGCTATTAGCAGCCTTTCATCACTATAGCGTTAGTCCCCAGATGTTTAGAGGAATTTTCAGGCAAACTCTCACCAAAAATGTGCCAAAAAGAAGCAATATTACATTTTCGTCTCTCATCTGCATGACTACTGTTGGGGGAAAGATTTCTTTTGAATGCACAAGGGACCATCATTTAGATGCGGGGCCTAGTTCATGACTATTGCTTCTAAAGCTAAAAGTTTGGTTTAGGCTCAAAGCATCCACGAAGCAGAGTGTGGTCATCCCTGAGATCCCAAATGCTGGTCAGTATTTCCAGCATTTCTGAGCTCTCAGAATTCTGGCCACTTCACTGCTGCTTTCCTTTACTACTTCTCTCTGTAGAAAAAGAACATAAGAAGTGGGTGCTGCCCGTCTTTGTCCTCCCAGACCATCCCATTGTCCTCAGGGGCAGTTAGAAGATCACGATGATGCTCAGGAGAAATGTTCCTGCCGCCTAACTGAGAACTAAAATGGATAAGTGGGTGAGGGAGAGACTAATGATGATTCTGAAACTTTCCTGTGACAGCTCAGAGAAGAAGTTTACTCTGCAGCATAATCTGGAATGTTCAGGGCAGTAAGAAACTGACCTTGTAAGTGGGACCTGTGCCACCTGACCAGATGGTCTGGGGCACCGAGGTATCCAAGACTGGCTTCCTGATTCTGAAGTGGATTTGATGAAGCAGGACTTTCAGATGAATATGCCAGTGCACTTGTTATTTTTGACTGGTGTGAGCTTCTGCCTAGGGGTCTGGGGCAAGCCTCAGTCTCCAAACAGATTAATCACCGGGAGGAGGTGAGAGGCAGGACTGATGTTTGGTGGTGGTGGTGATGGTGTCTGTATGTGGTGGGGGGAGGCTGGCTGTTTGCCACATCACTCACCATCTTGCTAGGTCTGTCTTTCTTAACCATTTCTCAAAATATTATAGGCATAGTGCTGGAGTGCTGGGGATAACAAGACAGGTAAGATACTGTAATTCACCTCACTTTCACTTTCAGCACACTTAAAGGAGAGAGATACATAAATAAATAAATGTAGTTAAACATTTTTATTTGTGGTATGATAGTTGCAATAGAAGTATATTCATAAAATGGGAACATAAAGGAGGAGTGGTCCATAGACCTTTAGACATTTGGCCCATAAGACATTTAATCCATGCCAAAAGGTCCTTGACATTTGGTCCTGTTCAAAATGTCCATGAGCATATTTGGTTCATGCCAAATGGTTTTGAACAGGACCAAATATCAAGGACCTTTTGGCATGGACCAAATGTCTTATAGACATTTTGAACAGGATCAAATGTCTGCTAATTGGAGAGAGAGCAAGGGGAGGATGGAGGGAAGGCGTTTTAGGCAGAAGCAGCAGTGAGAAACAAGCAGGGACAATGAGAGCAGGGGGTCTGCAGCAAGAAGACATGCTGGAGGCAGACCATACCACACCTCAATTTGCTGTCAAAAATAGAAGTCAAGGGGCTGGCCTGGTTGTGTAGTGGTTAAGTTCGTGTGCTCTGCTTCAGCACCCCGGGGTTCACACGTTTGGATCCCAGGCATGGACCTAGCACTGCTAATAAAGCCACGCTGAGGTGGCATCCCACATAAAACAGAGGAAGACGGGCACAGATGTTAGCTCAGAGGCAATATTCCTCAAGCAAAAAGAGGAAGATTGGCAACAGATGTTAGCTCAGGGCCAATCTTCCTCACACATGAAAAAATAGAAGTCAAGGTAACTTACTAAAGAGAGGGGTAATGATGAGGCAGGTGACTTGAGAAGAGATGATGGTTTGGAATTGTTGTTATGAGAAATAGAAGGAACTCTTGACAGTCGTGTAAAAGAATAAACAGGGACTGAGGACCTTGTTGAGGCTAAATATCACGAGTTTGTAGTGGCACCAATACATGTGATTGAGTTATTTCCTCCTGAGGTATTTAGTACCCTCAGTACAGGAGAGAAGAAAGCAGGAAGTCGGTTTGTTGCAACATTTGAGCTATCAGAGTAGGTGAAGTGTAAGGATAAGTGTTTATTTAGTACCTTGACATCCTGAGAACAGAGGTGTTAAACTTTAAAATCATGGCATGTAGGTATCTAGGAAAGGAAATGAGGCCAGGAGAGAGAATTAATTGTGACAATACGGTTAGGTATACTGGAAGAGAGTGAGTGAGCCACAAGAACAAAAGTTTACGGTTATAGATTGGTCTGTTGGAGCCTGTGTTGGTTTCCCATTGCTGCTCTACCATATCACCACCAACTGAGTGGCTTACAGCAACATAAATTTCTTCTCTTACAGTTCTGGAGGTCAGAAGTCTAAAATGGGTCGGCAGGGCTGTGTTCCTTGTGGAGTCTGTTTTCTTGCCCTTTCCAGCTGCCTGCATTTCCTTTACTCATGGCTCCGTATTACTTCTGCTTCTGTTGTCACTTCTTTTACTCAGACTCTCCTGCCTTTTTCCTATAAGGACCCTTGTGATTACAATGAGTCCTCCCAGATAACCCACAATAATACTCCCATCTCAAGGTTCTTAACTTAATTGCATCTACAAAGTCTCTTTTGCCACATAAGGTAACACAGTCACAGGCTCTGGGGATCAGGATGTGAACATATTTGGGGGCCATTATTTGGCTTACTACAGAGCCGAAGGATTTAGAGACGAGAATATTTTTGTGATTATGAAGTCTAGGTGTGGCCAAGTAACGAGTTCCTGAAGTAGGGTATGGAAAACATGTTAGGGCTGAGGAAGGAGTTTCGAATCTGTTTTTGAGGAGGATGATCTACGCGGGATTGGAAGTCACCAATGCCAAGGTAGAGAGCACTGTGATCTTGGTACAAAAGTTCTCAGTAAATGAGAATGATGACAGGGAGGTTGATAGATAATGTAATGAGAAGAGTAGAGTATGGTAATGCCAAAATAGGAGGAGGAAATTTTGCTTAAATGGGAAAGCTAGTTATCTGAAAGAGGTCCTGAAGAGCTGGTATGTTACCAGGAGCATCGCCACACTTTTCCTTATATGTGGCGTTGGACAAGAAGTAGCCACCAGAGGGCAGCAGAGAGTATGGTATCTTAAGGAGAAATTGCATCTCATTTATTTATTCATTTATCCATTCATATATCTATCCATCCATTCATCCAACAAGCATTAAGCTAGGTATTAGGAATTCAAAGATGGATTTTTTTATGGTTGCTCTTCTTAAAGGATTCACAAATTAGTACAAGAAACAGGCACTGATACAATGTAAAAGTTCTATAAAAGAAATATGTCAAAATATGGGAATGCAGAGAATTAGGGAAAGTTCCACAGAAGAGGTGACATTTGAGCTGGCTTTGAAGGATGGGTTAAATTTCCCATGAAGACAATAGGAACAGGTGATTCTAGGAATGGAAAACTTGAGGAATACTGAGTAAGCTCCTGTATTAGTGTGCTAGGACGGTTATAATAAAATACCACAGACAGGGGGGCTTAAACAGCAGAAATTAATTTCCTCACAGTTCTGGAGGTTGGAAGATTAAGGTGTTGGCAGGGTTAGTTTCTCCTAAGGCCTCTCTCATTGTCTTGCAGATGGCCATCTTCTTGCTGTGTTCTTACAGGGCTTTCCCTTTGTGCGTGTGCATCCCTGGGGCATCTCCCTCTTCTTTTAAGGGCACTAGTCCTGTAGGAGTAGGGCCCACCCATATAACCTCATTTAACTTCAACCACCCTTTTAAAGGCCTATATTAATCAGGGTTTTCCAGAGAAACAGAACCAGTGGGACACACACACACACACACACACACACACACGTAGATGTGGCTTTATTATGCAGAATTGGCTCGTGCCAGTAAGGCTGAGCAGTCCATGATCTGCCATGGGTAAGCTGGACACCCAGGAAAGCTGGTGGTATAATTTAGTCTGAGTCTGAAGGCGTGAGAACCAAGGGAGTCAATGTGTAAATCGCAGTCCAAAAGCCAGAAGAGATGAGCTGAGATGTCCCCGCTCAATCAGTGAGGCAGAAAAGAAGGGGTGAATTCTTCTTTCCCGCCTCTGCCTCTTGTTCTATTCAGGCTCTCAATGGATCACATGATGCCCCCCCACATTTGAAAGGGCAGTCCACTTTACTGAGTCCACTGATTCGCATGTTAATCTCTTTCAAAAACAGCCTCACAGACACACCCAGAATATATATGTTTAATCTGGACACCTTGTGGTCAGTCAAGTCGATAAAGTAATCAACATTAAATTAACTGTCATAAGGCCCTATTTCTAAAGACAGTCACATTCTGGGGTGTATTGGAGGTTCAGACTTCAACATATGAATTTTGAGGGGGAGCAATTCAGTTTGTAATAGGTCCTTTCTATGAGTTATCTGAACGGTCACATTTTGATGATGAGGATACTAAAAAGAGGATGATGATTTTGTTGACACAAAATAATTAATACTTTTTCCATAGATAAGAGAGATAGGTGAGTTTTACTTGAGCCAAAGTGAGGATTCTGACCTGGGAAGGCCTTTTCCAGGAGGGAAGAAAGCATTTCCTGAGAAGCATGGGTTTCAGTACAGTCTTATAACTTTTTAGAATGAAGAATATACATTAAACATGCCCAGGATACATATTCATCAAAGTTTCAAAGAGGTATTCAGTTGCAATTTAGCAGGTCAACATGACCCTGATTTAGTAAACGGAACTTATTTTAGGAGTACTAATATGGGCTTTCCTGATAGGACATTATAGAGGCGTTCCTGGCTTTCTGGCAGGGGAAGTATGCCTTCTTATTTTAATGTTAAAGCAGATGTACAATGTATGTTTGGTAGGCCATAAAACAGGCTCTTTTTGGTTCAAGCTGAATCAGTTTTGAATCAGAATAGTTACCCCATTTACTCCAATATGTGAAAATCTCTTGTCAATTTTTTTTATTTCCCAAGATTTGTCTTCATGGCTATAAAAAAGGAAATAACACTGAACTACAAGTTAAACAGATCTAGACTTAAATTCCACGTCTGGCTATACAGAATACTGCGTGCTCTGATGGACCCTCCCACTGCAGAACAACTAGATGCTGAATAGAAAACTCTTTTTGATGAATTAATGGGCTCATAAGAAGACAAGAAGTAGGTGATGAATTTAAGGTACACTATCCTGTCCCATTCCGAAAACAAAACAGAACAGAAAACAAATTGAGCTGAGGTGAAAGTGAGAATAGTGGGCAGTGGGCGCATGAAAGGGGCAGGGTGGCCCTAAGTCCTCAGCAGGCTGCAGTCCAGGTCCTGAGCCTTGTTTGAGCAGAAGGAGGTGGAACTGAGCTTCTAACTCCCCCCTTAGCCCAAAATCCTTCAGGGGGTTTGAAGAGGGTCCAGGTTGGCGAATTTCCCTAGCTCCAGAAAGACATAGATGCAACTCCTTTCTAGAAGAAACTATTGTTATTTTAAGCCCCGCAAATTGCCACAAATTTAATGGAGAGCAAATGTGAACTCTAAACCCAAAGCCATCAGTATATGTCAGCTATATACCATATATTTCCGCCTCTCATCTCGCCGTAATTTGCCTCCTCACCCAGAAGCCCAAAGCCCCATCCTTTCCTTAGCTCAGGATTGTATATAAGTCTCAATCATCTGGCTGCCTCCTTGAGTCTCATGGTTTTGTGGAACTCTTGTGTGTACATATGTAATTAAAATGTTTTTTTCTCCTGTTAATCCCTTTTATGTCAATTTAATTCTTAAACTAGCCACAGGACCTGTGAAGGTAGAAGAAAAGTTATTCCTCCCTTACACTACTGAAATAAAAATCTTAATAGATGCCTTTAGCAGTTGATTATATATAGCTGGGGAGAAAATTAATGACCTGGAAAATATGTTTAAAGAAATTACTTAGACTGCAGCACAGAGAGCAAGGGGATAGAATATATGAAATGGAAATTTCACATGTTGAAATTATGAATAGGGAAATATAAGAAAGGCAATTTAAGAGATGGAGGATAGAATAAAAATTTTAGTATTTATATAATCAGAGTCTCAGGGAAGATAATAGAATGAAGAAGACGAAACATTTAGAGTTATTGGCATAGAATTTTCTAAAATTGGAATGAAAATGTAAATCCACAGATTCAGGAAGAATTAATAATATAAAAGTAGATCAAAAATGCCAAAAGTTGATTGTTTAAAAAGACTAATAAGAAAAAAATAAAGTGAAATTGATTGAGAATAAAAAAGAGAGAAACATAAAATTAACTCAGAGAAAGGAGACGTGATTACAGATATAGGAGAGATTAAAGAAAAATTTTATGACAGAGATTCTAAACTCTAAGACAAAATGGGAAAAATTTTAGAAAAAATACATTACAAAATAATCTCAAGAAGAAATAGAATGTCTGAATAGAGCTACATCTATTAAGAAAGTGAAGAATATTTTTAAAGTTTACCATAAAGAAAACACTGGATAGTTTTACCAACCAATTCTCCCAAACATATTCCACATAGAATATGGTCATTACAAATTTATCTAATCTTATGTAAACTCCTTAAGAGGATGAGAAAGTGCATACTTTGCAACTCATGAGTATGGTATAGATTTGAAATCAAAATTGGACAAGACAGAAGAAAGAAAGAAAATTTATAGGCTAGCGTCTCCCATTGACTTAGATGCAAAAATATCTTAAAGTATTAGCTAACTAACTCCAGCAGTACATAGATACAAAAAAGATAATGTGAGGGTGGTTAATATTAAAAATTACATAGTTTTCATCTTCTACATTAACAGTTAATGGAGAAAATCCACATTATCTCAGCAAATGCAGAAAAAGCATTTGATAATATTCAATAACCATTCATGATCTCAAAATAAAAACAAAACAAACAAACCTCATAATGAACTATTAAAGGAGAGCATTTTCTTAAGTTACAGTATCATTCTGAATGGAAACATAGAAGCATTTTCCCCATGCAATTATTTTCTTATATTTAATTTTTTTTTTCTGCTTTATCTCCCCAAATCCCCCCAGTACATAGTTGTATATCTTAGTTGCAGGTCCTTCTAGTTGTGGCATGTGGGACACCGCCTCAACCTGGCCTGATGAGCAGTGCCACGTCTGCATCCAGGATTCGAACTGGCGAAACCCTGGGCCGCCGCAGCGGAGCACGCAAACTTAACCACTTGGCCACGGGGCCAGCCCCTATATTTAAATACTTTTAACAGCTCTGTTGAGGTATAACTGACATAAAATAAATTGCACATACTTAAAGTGCACAAGCTGATAAGTTTTGACATCTGTAACCCATGAAACTACCACCACAATAATGATAACTAGCATACCATCATCTTCAAAAGTTTCCTCCTGCCCTCTCGGTGATGTTGTGCCCCCGCTCCTCCCAGCAACCACTGATTTGCTTTCTTTCACTTTAGATTCGTTTGCATTTTCCAGAATTTTATATAAATGAAACCATACACAGTGTCCTTTTTTTGTGGCCAGCTTCTCTTACTCAGCATAATTATCGTGAGTTTCCTCCATATTGTTGCATGGATCAATAGTTTATTCCTTTTTATAGCAGACTAGCATTCCATTGTGTGGATATATGATAATGCATCTATTCATTCACCTGTTGATGGGCATTGGATTGTCTTATTTCTATGACTATTACAAATAAAGCTGGTGTGAACTTTGGTGCGCAAGTCTTTGTATGGAGATATCCTTTCATTTCTCTTGGAAAATACCTACAGGGTCCAGCCAAAGGCTCCAAACAGCATTTCTATCTGCCACTGATACTTCAGGCACCAAGTATCACTGTTCCGATGGATCAAATAGCCTAAGTGGCAGAGCAGCTTGCATGTCAGCCTGGACCTGTTGTAGAACCTTCTCGTGTTCTGAGCCCCACTCAAAACTAGCAGCTTTTCAGGTCACCTGGTAAATGGGCCAGAGTAACACACCAAAATAAGGAATACGTTGCCTCGAAAATCCAAAGAAAGCCACTAGGCATTGTGCCTACGATATATAGGAATATCTCGACATGTGCCACACCACTGGACTTCTAGAAATTTCACTGAGGTAGAAGGCATCTGAATTTTTGTTGTATTTATTTGCCACCCTCTGACATGCAATTATCTTACCAACAAGTCTAGAAGAATTGCCAACTCTAGCTCAGTAGATCACCCATGTCATCAAGGTATTGGAACAGTAATGTCTTGTGGAAGGAAAAGGCAATAAAGTTCCTGAACACTAAATTATGACATAAGGCCGGAGCATTCATATACTCCTAAATTAGGACAGTGAAGGTGTATTGCCAGCTGAAAGTAAAATGCTTCTGGTGGTCTTTATTAACTGGTATCAAGAAAAAAGCATTTTCCAGATCAATAGCTGCATACTAGGTGTTAGGCATGTGTTAATTTTTTCAAACAAAGAAATCGCATCTGAAACAGCAGATGTAATTGGAGTGACCACCTGATTAAGTCTACAGTAGTCCACTGTCAGTCTCCAAGATCCATCAGTCTTCTGCACAGGCCACATAGGGGAACTGAATGGGGATGTGGTGGGAATCACCACCCCTGCATCCTTCATGTCCTTAATGGTGGCACCAATCTCTGAGATCCATCAAGGAATGTGGTATTGCTTTTGGTTTACTATTTTCCTAGGTAGAGGCAGTTTTAGTGGCTTCCATTTGGCCTTTCCTACCACAAAAGCCCTCACTCTACAGGTTAGGGAAGTAGTGTGGAATTCTTCCAGGTGCGCAGTATGTCTATTCCAATTATGTGTTCTGGAACTGTGGAAACAGCCACAGGATGGGTTTGATGACCCCTGTGTCCACTGTGAGATGAATTTGAACTAAAACTCGATTGATCATATGACCTTCATAAGCCCCTATTCTGACTGATGGGCCACAGTGACATTTTGGGTCTCGTGGAATTAGTGACAGTTCAGAGCCAATGTTTCATAATCCGCTAAGATCTAATTATTTTCCTTTTCCCTAATGTACAGTCATCTTGGTAAAACTTGCTCAAGTCTGAGAATTGATTGAAGGGGCATGACTTTCTGTTTTGGCGATTCAAGTTAGACTTCTGTTTACTTGACCTAAAACTCTTTCACTTACTTTAGTAGATTGCCCATCTATTTCTCTTCCAGGGACAATGATCAACTAGCCAATGCCATAGGTCTCTGTGAGTCAGATTATTCTGATCACTGCTTTGACTCTGCTGTCCATTATGATAATCACACCTACCCTGTCTTTGATGATTAAGTGTTACCACTTCACCCCCTGCTATATTGGAATCCAATTATCTCCATTGTATTTAAGTGTCCTGGGTTAGAGGCAGCAGATCCAACTGTAATTTCTGGCCTACAGAGAAAAGTGGCTACAGACAAGGATGCTGCGTCTCCCCTCACAATTTATTTCCCATAGTTGTAGTAAGAAGCATGTCACCTGGGCCCTCCCACCGAGGTTAAGCATGCCTTATGTGATAAATTCATTGTAACATTCTAATTTCCTTTGGATACTTTTCTCTATGGTATACCAAAGCCGTCTGGCATTTCAATTCCATTTAGTGTTGGCCAAAGTTTGGTCATGTTCCAGCCAACCAACCAAACAAACTGTTAGAACCCTTTCTAACCCCTGGAGCCATAACACTGAATCTAGAATCTCTGCTCAGTGGGCCCATATCAATAAATTTGACCTGATCCAATTTTATGTTCCTTCTACCATTGTCCCACACTCTTAATATCTATTTCCACATGTATTCCCCAGATTTCTATCTGTATAAATTAGGAAAGTCATATAGTTCTTTTAGAGTGTAATCACTCCTTCTAATGGGCCACACTTTGTATCTCACCCTTGAGGGCCTACTGGGACTTGAATCTTGCTATAGATCTGGAAGCAAAGAGGGGTCACATAGGGTAAGCCTTGAGGAGAATCAGCAGTGCCCTGCAAGGCAACTACCTCAGGAAAGGCCGTTACAATTTCCTCAGGCAATGCAAGGTTAACTTCTTCAGACAGGGGTGGAAGGGCTGCTTCTACTGGCAAAGAAGACTCAGAAGAATTTAAGGGTTCAGTATCTGCAGCTTCATTAGGATCTGCCCGTATGTCACTATTCCAATTTTTAGGATCCTGTTCCTTTCCAGACAAAGCCCTTAGTTTAACAGAATATACCCAAGGAGGCTGAGAATTCAATTTGCTTTGTAATTCAGCTACTTGTAGAATGAGACTCTGAGTTTGAGTTTCAGAAATCTCAGCTCTGCAGCTATAGGAGTTATGGTTTTCTTTCAGAGATGACACAGACACTTTCTGTTAATTTATGCTGAGCTTGAGCTGGGAACTTGAAGCCGAGTATATTCTTTTCTTTTCCTACTTTCTCCAGTGCACTTAGGAACAACCAGCCAATCTCATTACACTTATTAGTTTAGCTAAACTAGTTATCAAAAACATGGTCACCCAAAACCTTGCCTTTTATAAGTATTTGATTTAGGAGTATCCAATAAGGATATTTTGTATATCTCTATTGCCACATCATGCCACAGACTATCAGTGCCTTCTCTACCACTGGAAATAGAGTCATTAATGCCTTGAAATATGGTCAGATTAAGGAATCAACTTCAGAAACTCCCAAACGATTTCAGAAAACTTATCCTTAAGATTCTATTCCTCTCTCTCTATATATATTCTACATATATATAGAATTTAAATAATAAGTACATTATAAATAATATATATTTATGAATATGTTAACCAAACAGTAAATATATATTTCTATGTATAAATTATCTATCTATCTATGTATCAAGAGAAGTACTTTAAGGAATTGCCTCATTCAGTTGTGGGGGCTGGCATGTCTGAAATCTGTAGAGCAAGTCTCAGGGAGGAGTTAATGCTTCAGTCCTGAGGCAGAATTTCTTATCTGGAAAATTTTAGTTTTTGCTCTGAAGGACTTCAGCTGACTGGATGAGGCCCACACACATTATCAAGGGCAATCTCCTTTACTTAAAGTCGTTTGACTGTAGATGTTAGCCACACCTGCAAAATATCTTCACAGCAACACCTAGATTAGTGTCTGATTAAATAACTAGGTGCTATCACCTAGCCAAGTTGATGCATAAAACTAACATTCACATCATGAAATACTTTTTCTGTATCTAGTGAGATAATCGTACTGTCTGTTAACAAGTTTCATTGACTAACATTGTAATGCTAACCCAACCTTGAATTCTTGGGCCGAGCCCCATTGGGTCATAATGTGTTATTCTTTTTTTATATTATTAGATTGATTGGCTAAAATTTTGTTAACTATTTTTGCGTCTATATTTATGACGGATATATATAGTTGTAGTTCTCTTTTCTTGTAATGTCTTAGGTTTGGATATCAGAGGAATGGTGGCCTTATAGAATGACTTGGGAAGAAGTCCCTCATTTTCCATTTTGTGCCACTATTCTTTTTATGTTCTGCCAAAAAATTGGCTAAAGAGATCCCTTTCAAGCTGTGTTTCGACTTTCTTTTGATTAGTGCTAGAATGGTATGTAGTTTTCATGTGTTTACTTCTAACGGATTTGTGTTGTATTTAAAGTGGGTTTCTTGTAGGTAGCTTATAGTCAGTTCTTGCTATTTTATCCATGTGGATGTTTGGACCATCTATAGTTAATGTGACTATATGGTTGAGTTTCAATCTACCGTCTTGCTGTTTGTTTTTCATTTGTCCCATCTGTTCTTTGTTTCCTTTCTCCTGTTTTTATCCCTTCTTTTGGATCAATTGAACTTTTTAATGATACATATTTTCTTCTTTTTCGCCTCATTAGCTGTAATTTTTTGAACTGTTTAATTTAAGGTTTATAGTATACATCTTCAAGGTAATACAGTCTGCTTACAGGTAATATTATATCAGTTTACCCATAGATTAAGAATATTACAACAGTATGCTTTCATTTTTCTATTTCTGATCATTGTGGTATTGTTGTCATGCATTTCATTTCAGCATATTTTGTAAACCCCAAAATACACTTTATTATTTTCGCTTTAAAGAGTTAACTGCCTTTTAAAGAGATTTAAATAATAAAAATATATTTTATATTCCCCCCTTGTAGTTACCACATCTGATGCTATTCGTTTCATTGTGAGGATTAATATTTCATTCTGGCATCATTTTCTTTCTGCCTGAAGGATTTCATTAACATTTTTCCAGTGCCATTCTGCAAAAACCTTTCACATTTTTTATGCCTGAAAAAGTCCATATTTCACCTTTGAAAGATTTATCTTTGAGTATGAATACAAGGCTGTTGACAGTTTCTTTTTTCCCAGTATTTTAAAGATATTGCTTCACTTTCTTTTGGCTTTCATTGTTTCTAATGAGAAATCTGCAATCATCTTCATCTTTGTTCCTCTGTATGAAATATACCTTTTATCTCCTGCTGCTTTGAAATTTTCTCTTAAGCTCTGGCTTTAAGTAACTGATTATGATGTGCTTTCTTATAGTTTTCTTCATGTTTCTTGTGCTTGGGGTTTATTGAGGTTCTTGGATCTGTAGATTTATAGTGTTCATCTGTTTTGGAAAAATTTTAGCTATTATTTTCCAACTATATTTCTGCCCCTAATTCTCTTTTTTGGACTCCAAAAATACATAAATTAGGCCCCTTGAAATTGCCAGAAAGTTCACTGATGCTCTGCTCATTTTTGTGTCTTTTTCCCCTCCATGTTTTGTATTGGATAGTTTCTATTGCTCTGTCTTCAAATTCACTAGTATTTTCTTTTACAATATCTAATATACTGTTAATGCTACCCATTATATTTTCTATTTCAGACATTGTAGTTATCATCTCTTGAAGTTCAATTTGGGAATTACAGAAAGTTTTTGCCATCTCTAACATGTTGAATATTTCCTCTAGTTTCTGGAACATATAGAATATAGTTTTAATAATACCCTTGTCTATTAATCCTATCATCTGTATCATTTCTCGGTTGGTTTTTATTGAAATTCATTTTTTCTTTGTTATATTTAGCATATTTCTCTGTTTCTTTGCATGCCTGGCAATTTTTAATTGGATGTCATAAATTGTAAATTTTACCTTGTTGTATGCTAGATATTTTTTATTCCTATAAATATTCTTGAGCTTTTTTTCTTCTTCTTCTTCTCCTCAAAGCCTCCAGTACATAGTTGTATATTCTAGTCGTGAGTGCCTCTAGTTGTGCCATATGGGATGCCGCCTCAGCGTGGCCTGACGAGCAGTATCATGTCCGTGCCCAGGATCCGAACCAGCAAAACACTGTGCCGCCGAAGCGGATCACGCTAACTTAACCGCTCGGCCACGGGGCCGGCCCCCATTTTAAGATGCAGTTAAATTACTTGGAAACAGTTAATGTTTTGGAGTCTTAATGTTTCAACATTGTTAGGTGGGACCAGAGCAATATTTGGTTTAGGGTTAATTTTGCCCTGTTACTTAAGTAAAACCCTTCTGGGTACTCTACCTGATGTCCTTTGAATTGCTAGGTTTTCTAGTCTTAGCTGGTGGGAACAGGTACTATCTCATGCTGTGTCGGTGCTGGATACTATTTCCCCTAATCCTTTCAAGTGCGTTTTCCCCCTGGCCTTGGGTACCACCCTTCCGTGCATGTATTGAGCAGCACTCATTTGAAGATTTTAGAGGCATCTTCTGCAGATACTCAGAGTTCTCTCTTTGCTCACCTTTCTCCTCTCCAGTACTCTGTCCTGCAAGCTCCAGCCATCTTGGCCTTCAGACTTCTAAAGTCTTCTCAACTCAGAGAGGCTACCTGTTTTTGCCTGCAGCGTTGGTGGAAACTCTCTTCAGGCTGTTAGCTGGACAATTGTAGAATTTACCTTGTTTGCTCTTGTTTCTCAGGGACCACTTTGCTTTGTTGTCTAATGTTGGAAAGCATTGTTTCATATATTTTTTCTGATTTTACAGTCGTTTTAGGAGAGGGGGTAGGTGTGATCCCTCTTACTTCCTCTTCCTCGGTAGTGGAAATCCTACTTGATCCCGTTCCTCTTTCGTCACTCTTTTTTCCTTTTCAGACCTCAGATGCAGAGGGTTGTTAATCATTCTTTGCAGTTTATGGCAAGTAACATTAGTATACTTAAGGATCTTCTGTTATTTTAATTTTCCACCTTTTTCTTTTGACCCCTACTCTCATTTCTTGCTCCCACCACGGGTGGCCATTTGACTGTGTTAATTTGTATATTTTGTTGAAGTTCTTGCAAATATGTATTCTTGGATTTTTTGGATATAGTTTACATTTATATAAATAGTATTAAGGCATAAATAATCTTTTTTTTAAATTTAGCATTATCTTTAAGGTCTATCCATATTACCATTTATTGTTAGTGCTGTCCAGTCAATTCCAACTTCTAGGGACCCTGTGTACAGCAGAGCAGAACCCTGCCTGGTCTTTTTACACCACGCTGTCACCTTCTGGCGCAGTATCAGACAATGCTCTGCTGCTATTCACAGGGTTTTCATATGTGAAATGTTTTGGAAGTTGGTGACCAGGTCCTTCTTCCTAGTCTGTCCAGTCTGGAATCTCCCCTGAAGCCAGTCCACCATTGGTGTCCCTGCTGATATTGAAATACTGGTGGTATAGCTTTTAGCATCACAGCAACACGCAGCTGCCACAGTGTGACAACCAACAGGTGGGTTGTGTGGTTCCCTGACTGGGACGAACCTGGACCACAGCAGTGAGAGTGCTGAATCTTAACCACTGGACCACCAGGGCTGGCTTTCCATATGACCAAGTATATGTCTAATCTACAGTAGTAGATTACAGTAGTAGAGTAGACATAGTAAATCATTGTATGTATCTGCCACATTTGTGTGTTTACTCTCCCAGAGACAAACACTTTAATTTCCTTCCACATCTTATCACCAAATAGTACTATGATGAATATCCTTGTACATTTTACCCTATAGATTTGAGTGAGAAGACTGTCATAGTTTCCCCCTTATGGCATCTAATTATTCACGTATCCTTTTCTTCCCACACAGAGAGCAAAACTCTTCTTTAAAACCCCAAAGTCTCATCCAGCTAATGCACTTGGTTCAAATCCAGGTTATCTGGATGATGCTTATTTCTTTCCATCAGGTCTTATTTTAGCTTCTTGCGGTTTACTGATGAAAAAATAAAAGGCAAAGTACCTTAATCCTAATACCTCACACTTAATGTAAAATAATGGATTAATGTGACTGCTAATTGTCTCCAGGAATTCGTTCTCCCTTTGTTAGAGACAAGGTGCTCACTCTGGACTTCTAGCTAGCAAGAAATTTACAACTTAGAGCCAAAAAAGAGGTCAGAACTATGTATAAAGAATAACAGCCCTACCCTGCCAGGCTAAGACCTTGGGTTGCCTCTTAGAGTCCATTTTTTTTTGGAATATTAGCTCAGAACAAAATAAACTTCCTTTTAGGTATCTTTTTTCTATAACAGCTTAGCCTATATCTTTACTAATAATACAAATAAGAAAAAGATAATTACAATGAAAACACCCACTTGGAAAGCAAAGAATGGAAAACACCAAAGTTCATCAAATCTTACTGGGCAGGAGTCTACCCTGGCAGTAGAGCAGTTTTCTTAGCACAGCTGGCCACCCCTGGTCCTGCTCCCTGGAAGTAAATCCGTTGTCATTGTTCCTTGCCCTTGCCCTCTGGGATGTCTTCCCTTTTCCACTATTCTCCACAGCCCAATTCCTGCTTGTGCAGGTTTGGGGCCCCAGTGTGGCTTTAAGGATTAAATAATCTTACACTTCTCAAGGCCACGGTTTGGGTTTTTGCTTTAATATAATGCCTCACAAACTAAACAGTTTTTAATCTTTAAGTTTCTATTCAGTTCCACATAAAAGTAAACACATCTAATGATCTCTTCAGATTGTAGTTTTTACATCTGTCAAGTCTCTTTTAGTTACTAGCGTTTGTGCTCAGCTCATAACTCTCAGTCAGTTTAACGGTAGCTATGCTGAGGCCATTTGTGAAGATAGTCTGATGTAGGAAGGCATCAGCCTTAATCTGATATTTGCCATGAGATTATCTCCCATTCTCTGGTTGGGGAGAACAGTTAATGGCAGATTCTTGAGAAAGGCTTTGAGGATCAGTCTCATTGCCAGTTGTTTGCGGATGCAGAATCAGTTGACTTTTCTAATACAGCCAAATCCAAATCCTCGTCTCAGTCAATGAGTTTGCACCCAGTCTTTAAGGTTATAACATGAAAGTTTCACATATCATCTCTGCTCACAGCTTATTGTCCTGAGCTTGGTCATTTGGTCACACCTAGCTGCAAGGTAGAAATGATCACAGCTAAAATTCATAATATTCTATTAGTAAAAAGAAGGAAAAATATATATATATATATATATATATAGTATTACAGTTAGCAGTCTCTGCCACACATGTGGATTAGAAATAAGAAACAAACCTGTTATAGTTTTCAAATGTAATGACTTATCTATATAGAAACTGCAAACAACTTATTGACAAATTATTAGATATAATGAGAGGGTTTATATAAGTGACTGGCTAAAGAACCATATATAGAAATTATTTACATTTCTATATCTTATCAACAAAACATGAGAAAACAATATTCAAAATAAAATTTACAATAGCAAAAGATTTTTAAAAAGACACTTAGGTATTAATCTGACCAATATGTATAAGAACTATGTGGAGAAGATTACAAAGCTTGATTGAAATACATTAGTGTTCAATGTTCACTGAAAGAAATTCTCAATAATATAAAGATATAAATTCTCTTCAATTTAATTTATAATGCAATTCCAATAAAAATCTCCACAATGTTTTGAGTGGAATATGACAGATTGATTTTATAATTTATATGGAAATTAAAAGGGTCAAGAATAGCCAACATACTACAGGAGAAGAAGAACAAGGTAGAAGGACTTGTCCCACCAGATATCAAGTTTATTATAAAATGGTGGTGATTAAGACTCAGTAGGGGGCCGGCCCTGTGGCCGAGTGGTTAAGTTCACATGCTCCACTTTGCCCGCCCAGGATTTCACCGGTGGGCGTGGACATGGCACTGCTCATCAGGCCATGCTGAGGCAGTGTCCCACACAGCACAGCCAGAGGCACCCACAACTAGGATACACAACTATGTACTGGAGGCTTTGAGGAAAAGGAGGAGAAGGAGGAAGAGGAAGAAGAAGAAAAGAAGACTGGCAACAGATGTTAGCTCAGGTGTCAATCTTTAAAAAAAAAAAAATGACTCACTGGTATTGGCACCAGGATAGACAAATTGTCTAATGGAACAAGACAGAGAGCCCTGAGACAGATTGATGAATATGTGTGACCCAAAAAGCTTTCAGATCAGCTGGAGGAAAGGAGGGGCTATTCAATAATGGTTCTGGGACAACTGATTTTCCACACCAAAAAAATGGCGTAAGATCTCTACTGTGCAAACAGCACAAATCCCTGCTGTACAAAGAGGACAAATATGAAAACAAAACTTTAAAAATGTTAGAAGAAAATGTGGAAGAATATATTTCAAACCTCAGGGTAGAGAAATATCTCTTTAAAAAAAGAAAAATCACTAACAAAGATAGAAGGATTGATGAATTTTATTACAATAGAACTTAGAGCTTCTGTTCATCAGAAATGACTTCTCTTCAGAAGTCATGATGAAGAAAGTGGAAAGACAGGCCCTATACCAGCAGAAGTTATTTGCAACACATGTAGCACATTTATATCTATAAATATAAAAAACTACAAACCAATAAGAAAAAAGCCCAAATACCCGCAATAAACAAACTGGCGAAATAAATGAATAAGCATTCCACAGAATAGAAAATCTGGACGAGAAAACATTTAAAATTATTTTTAAACTCATTAGCAAATCAGAGAAACATAATTCAAGACCTCAATAAGTACATCCATTAGAGGGGCAAAAATCAAGACATCTGACAGTACTCAACGGTAGAGAAGAAGCGAATTAACAGTGCCCTGGTGGGTACGAGAATCTTAAAGTCCTTTGGAAAATAATTTGGCATTCTCAAATTCAACATTTATGCACTTAATCGTCCATCCATCCCTCTTCTAGGTGTATATCCTGCAACAACCTGCACCTGAACACTAGGAGGCATGTACGATTGTTCAAGGCAGAATTTTTCATAACGTAAAACTAGAAACATCCTAAGTACTCATTTATGGAATTTCACCTACATGGAACAATTTGGATAAATCTCAGTGACAAAACAAGTCTCTAGAACAGTATTTCTCAAACTTTAATTTGCGGGCATCTTGTTAAAATGAACATTCTGTTTTAGTGGCTCTCGGCTGGCACCCCAGGTTCTGCATTTCTAGCAAGCTTTTGGGTGATGCTACTGCTGCTGGTCCACGGATCACATTTTGATTAACAAGGTCCTAAGACTACATATGTAAATACCTTCTTTACGGAGCTCAAAACCAAGCTACACCAAACAGTGTGTTATTTAGGTAAACGGTGTACGTATAGGATAAACTAACAAAAACGGCAATCATAAAATTTAGAATAGTGGTTACTATTTGGGGGAACAGGACGGGGAGGAGTGTATTAGATAGGTGCAAGGTGTTGGTAATGTTATAGCTCTTAAGTTGTACGGTGGATCATGGATTTTGTTATATTGCCTAGCTCTGTAATCTTGACCTCAACCTTTTGACACTGATTCACAATCAGTAAAAAGACAGGATTAGGGGCCGGCCTGGTGGCACAGCAGTTAAGTTTGCATGTTCCGCTTCTCGGCGGCCTGGGGTTCACTGCTTCGGCTGGTTCGGATCCTGGGTGTGGACATGGCACCGCTTGGCACGCCATGCTGTGGTAGGTGTCCCACACATAAAGTAGAGGAAGATGGGCACGGATGTGAGCTCAGGGCCAGTCTTCCTCAGCAAAAAGAGGAGAACTGGCAGTAGTTAGCTCAAGGCTAATCTTCCTCGGAAAAAAAAAAAAAGACAGGATTAGGTTAGCAGGCATTTTCAATCCTCACTATGCACCAGAATCACTTATGAAAGCACCAATACTTACTTTTTTTTTATTAAGATTTTAAAAAAAAATGTCCTTCTCCCCAAAGCCCCCCAGTACATAGTTGTATATTTTAGTTGTGGGGCCTTCTAGTTGTGGCAGGTGGGACGCCGCCTCAGTACGGCCTGATGAGGGCTGGTAGGTCCGGACCCAGGATCCGAACTGGCAAAACCCTGGGCTGCTGAAGCGGAGCGTGCAAACTTAACTGCTAAGCCACCGGGAGGGCCACCAATACCTATTTTTAATGACCGGATATTCTGATTTAATTGGTCTGAGTTGACACTTGGGTATCAACGTTTACTAAAACATTGTCATGCAGTGCTAATGTGTCAGTAGGTTTGAGAACCACTGTAACAGACACCTATAATGTCTCTCTTTTTGCTAAAAGTCTGTGATCTGAACATACAAATTTTTTTTTTTCTTATTAACTGGACTTCTTGGAAAGTGTCTCCTGGTTTGCTTAAATATCATGTTCTTCAGCAATTAAAATAGGTGTTTTTAAACTGCAATCTTCCTGACCAAGAGAGACGTGACCTCTGGCTCACTATTGTTTTCTTATTCTTCAGCACAATGCCCAGCAGAATTGTCACTTAATGCACATGCACGTCCGAAGGTACAAATGAATGATAGTCCACTGAGCTCTGGTTCACTGAGTATTAGCCAGAAGTCTCCTCCAGGCCAATTTTCATCTCTCCTCTGGGCTCCCACAGCAATTTACATTTACTGCCTTCAGGCACTTCTTCTTTTTAAGGCACTGTAAAACTACTTCTCAGTACAATTGTTTGTTTGCAGGTCTGTCTCCCCCACTGCACTGTGAGCTCCTCAAGGCCAGGGTCAGAGTTGTACTATTTTTAGACCCTCAGAGCTTAGGTCAGTGCCTCCATAACTGTTTAGTGAAGTAGTAGATAAATGACTTTTGAAAAATTTTCTACAACGTATCATGACCCTTTACTGCTTCAGTCTTGGTCATAATTTAATTGTTCAGTAATCAGGCCTTTAGAAGCATCAGTCTAAAGAGAGGGTCTCGCTATTCAAGCTCTGCAGAAAATACACAATGTTTTAGAGCAGTTTTAGTTGGACAGAAAAATTGGGCAGAAAGTACAGAGCATTCCCATATGTTCTCTGTCCCCACACATGCACAGCCTTCCCTACCATCAACATCCCACACCACGGTGGTACATTTGTTATAATCGATGAATCTACTTGGACACATTATCGTCTCTCAAAGACCATAATTTCCATTGGGGTTCACTCTTTGTGTTGTACTTTCTATGGGTTTTGACAAATGTGTAATGATGTGTATCCACCATTATGGTAGCATACAGAATAGTTGCACTGGCCTAAAAGTCCTCTGTGCTGCACCCATTCATCCCTCCTGGCAACCACTGATTTTTTATTGTTTTCATAGTTTTGCCTTTTCCAGAATGTCATATAGTTGAAATCATACAATATGTAGACTTTTCAGATTGGCTTCTTTCACTTAGTAATATAGAGTTACGGCTTCTCTATGTCTTTTCATGGCTTGATAGCTCATTTATTTTTAATGATGAATAATATTCTATTTTCTGGATATATCACAGTTTATTTATCCATTCACCTACTGCAGGACATCCTTGTTGCTTCCAAGTTTTGGCAATTAGGAATAAAACTGCTATAAACATCTGTGAGCAGGTTTTTATGTGAACCTAAGTTTGCAACTGCTTTGGGTTGGAGTGTGATTGTTGGATTGTATGGTAAAAGTATGTTTATCTTCGTGAGAAAGTACCAATTATCTTCCAAAGTGGCTGTCCCATTTTTCATACCCACCAGCATGAATGAGAGTCCCTGTTGTTCCACATCCTTGCTGGCATTTGGGGTTGTCAGTGTTCTGGAGTTTAGTCATTCTAACAGGCATGTAATGGTATCTCATTTTTGTTTTAATTTGCATTTCTGTAATGATATATGATGTGGAGCATCTTTCCGTATGCATTGTTTGCCATCTGTGTATCTTCTTTGGTGAGGTGTCTGTTCAGGTCTTTTGCTCATTTTTTAATTGGGTTATTCATTTTCTTATTGTTGAGTTTTATGAGTTCTTTGTAGATTTTGAAAAACAGTCCTTTATCAGATGTATTTTTTGAAATACTTTCTCCCGCTCTCTGGCTTGTCTTCTCAATCTCTTGCGATAGATTCCTTTGTTATTTCTGATATCAATCTGAAGTCTGCTTATTTGTCTTTTTATGCCAAAAGTGGAGAAAAGAAAAAATCTAGTTAACTGAGGATTTAGGTTAACGTTTTCCCGGTTGACTGAGGCTTTACTCTCTTTGGCTTTGGCAGGCAGTGACACGCCCATTATTTCCCCATCTCTTAAGTGTAGGCAACACAAAAAAGACTCTCATACCTTCACTCCCTCTTTGTGCTTGATGTCACTCTGTCTTCCGTGCCAACAGCCAAAAACCTGGGTGAATACCAGTGAAGATGAGGCCTCTTCCTTCTCTCTCCTACAATACTTTAGACTTTCATGGTGGCTAATAA
The DNA here is from genome assembly GCF_037783145.1 of Equus przewalskii. Taxonomy (NCBI): domain Eukaryota; kingdom Metazoa; phylum Chordata; class Mammalia; order Perissodactyla; family Equidae; genus Equus; species Equus przewalskii. The sequence goes on from NC_091836.1 coordinate 39,954,803, forward strand.
CCACTGAAAAGGGACTAAATGTACCAAAATAGAGGCATAGACTTGACTCAGCAAAAAGATGAGCTGCACTGTGTATTCCTGTTTAGCAGACTGTTAACTAATCACTCAATGGAAAAAAGACTTCTTTGGAGCCTAAAGTTAGAGAAAGGAAGAGAGAGAGGGGGAGGAAGAGTGAGTGTGCATGTGAGCCTTGTGAATGTGCCCAGCGTTGACACTTGGGCGTCCCTGGGAGGTGAGAGACGACTCATGGAAGTAAATTCTTTGTGAAAGACAGAAGTCTGATGACAGACAGTCAAGAGGCTGTGGATCTTGGCTCTGTTTTGGGTCTGAACACTCACTGGTGCTGGCCGAGCCCAGACAGCGGTGAGAAATTTCCTTAATAAGCGACCTGAGCTTTGAGAGGGGAGCCTGGCAACCTAGGGCATGTTTTCTGGGTTTCTCAGGGAAGCAGAAGAAATGACCAGGTTTCTGAGAGCAAAGTGAAACGGCCTTGGGAGGACAGCTTCACAGTGTCAGGGAGGGGACTGAACGTGGCTCTGGGGTGGTTTCTGTCCATTCCTCCTGCCCGCTTCAAGGGTCCCCCAGATCAATCTTGCCTTTGAGCTCTTTAGTCTGAAGTCCAAGGCCCTGTGTATCTTGTTCCAGTTCATCTTTCCACCTAAATGCATCTCCTCATGTTTCCCTGCGTGGATCTGTCCTGCAGAGCCGTCCGCCTCGCTGCCTTCCTGTCTCCTTTCTCCTCTGTTGGCCTTTAACCGTTTCCCTGGTCCCTCTCATTCCTCCCCTAATTCTGCCCAAAGGGAGTTAAAGAACACAAGCATACTAGAAGAGGAAGGACTGTTCTTTTGTAGTATTTGGAAAACAGCTTTAAACATGTTTCCGTATACTGAAGCTGGGAGAGGAACTGTGAATTTACTGTCTTCTACCTTTAGGCAGACCCTCACTGAAACCGTCGCCAGGAACTCCCAATTCTCAGAAAATATCCTCTGGAAATGTAGCAATACGCACTTTTGAGAGAGGACACAGTGTGCTGGTTAAGAGCGCTGGCTCTGGGCACGTACGTGAGATCCAGTTTCAGTGCCAGGATTTGCAAACTCCGTGCCTTGGCCAGGGCTCAGTTTTCTTGTTTGGGGATGTTGATAGCATTTACCTTCTAGGATTGTAACAAGGCGTAAGCAAGTTGATACATGTAAAATACTTCATATTTAACAGGAGGATAGAATCTGGTACACAGTAAGTGCTGTGTAATATACAAATGTTTGCTATTATTTTCAGCAAGAAGCTTGAAATTTTCTTGTCCACTGGACAACATTTTTCAGGCTCTTGGCGCTTGTTACATTTTCAGATTCCCCTTTGTCAGGGTGGTAAATGGGAGGGGAAAGGGTGGTGGTGTGGCTTTGGTGAAGAAGTAAAAATACTTTCAAACGTCGAAGTTTGGTGCTCAGCCCCAGGACAGACACTGAACCTAGAAGGCTCAGGCTGGCTATCAACAGGTTTCCCAGGAGCCTACTCCCTGTTCCATCATCCATGGAAAGCCATTTTCCTGCTGTAGCTGCGCTCAGGTTTGTCTTCTGTAGCTGTCTGCAATAGGGGCCTGTCAGGGGTGAAATGAAAAATTTCATCATTATTTCTAATTTTTCTCAATGTCTCAGTCATTGAAGGTTTCACATTCAGGGCCATTTGGGTGTCATCAACACGTCAGGTTTAAAGAGGAAAGATGATGAATCGTGAATGTTTATGAGGAAATGACAGCAATTATAATGATGGTAATGAAGAGGGAAGTGAAGAGATTGGCCCACTGGGATGCTTTCCTGAGCCTAGGACTGTGGAGGAAAGTGCTCTGGTGGACTTGGGCATTACCATCTCACCAAGATGGATGGAGCGTCTCACCCAACAGCCCTTTCAGATTCATTATTTTTTTAGAAATATGCCTTGTGGAACTAGGTTTTCAAGTTTTACATTGAGTGAACAGCTATTTCTTATGTTAAGTTATTTCAGCTGTAGAATAGAGAATTGTTGAAATAAATGGCTGGAGAATTCGAGTTGCATTCATTTTTGACATTGGAACTGACAAATAGCTTCATTCCCCCGCTGAAATGGAAAGTTTATTACTCTGAGACATAGGCGGGTTCTGGGGAGAGGGGGCGTCCGCATTTTATTTTACTGTAACTCTTCTAAGATGCTGTGATAGAGTAAAATAAAATGCTTTTCTGACATCCTACGGGGAGCCATCCCTTGCCCCATTCTCCACATTCGACTGAAAATAAAACCAATTAAAACAGATTCATTTATAACCAGTATAAAACCCAATCTGACAGCTGGTTATTACCACATGAGCATGGAGTTCTCAGGTGGCATGGAGCTGTTGGTGGTGGAGGGGGCATGAGAACTCAGCGTCCTGGTGGGTTGAGCTGCAGCACCTGCCAGTCTGAACCTGCTTATCAGGTGCTGGGCATCTCCAAAGAGAAATGATCGATGCTGGGGACAGACTCATGGGGTTTGGAGAACAGCCTTGCCAGAGCCCTGGAAACGGTTCATATAAAAATTATAGATTTCTCCTTGACATTTCCTCAGCATTGGATGCTTCTCACCTCCCTGCCAGCAGGAATCACTGCAAGGAGGGATGCAATGAGTGTGGTGTTTAATGAAGCCTTGAACACAGCAAGGCGTATGGAAGCTGCAGGCTTGCCAGGGTTGCTGGGCTAGGCTCACCTGGGTACTCCTGTGGCAAGTCAGCCTGATCCTTCTCATGGTGTCATCAGAGAAAATGGAACACAGCTGCTCATCCTCTCGACACCATCCCTTCCTGTCTTAAAGTCCTTGATCACTGCATCTGCTCACCTTTTCTTCTCAAACTTGTCAGAGGCCTGCACATCTAACAGACTTCATGAATTACAACTTATCCACTTCCACACTGGGGGACAGCCACCCCACTAACTCCGTTGACTTCATGCTGATTACTAATTTATGAGAGCCTCATGAAAGGGCCTTCTGAGCCCTGGCAATGTCCATATGGAAATCGCAGGCTTCGTCATATCTTCTCAGCATCATGCGCCCCTCATTCTTCTGCTCCCAGGCAGGAGTTCCCAGTGCAGAGGGTGGTAATCAGTGCAGCCTTACGTGTGACACCTGCAGGTATTTCGGCCACTTTGAAGTTTGAGCTGTGAGAGCTGGGAAGCGGTGTCAGACTCTGCGAGCTAAAATCTATGTTGGAGCTAGAATTTGGCCCTGACCATTCCAGCACAACATTCCCCATACTTCTGGGGCCCCCTATTCCCCAAAGCTTGAGAGAAGTCTTCCGCAATCTTAGGGCTCCAAAAAGCTCCTGATCAGAGGATTGTGGGTGCGCACAGTTTACTGAAGGGCAGTTCTTTCTTACGTGACCTCAGCTCGGTTCCTCAACAGAACCCATGCTGGTTTCTTACAGAAGTTCTAGACTCTTAATGGTAGTATGTAATCTCTGATAGCATTGCAGATAAAATTAGAGCAATAGCTGCACCTGTGTCCAAACTGCCTCTTTTCTTTCCTGCCGTGCACATCCTGATGTTCCTGGGTGTAATTCCTTTCTCTATGTCTGCCTTATTTGAAAGCTCATGCTTTTTCCATAGTATCTCTTATTAGAAGAGAATCGGGAATTGAATCCTATGGTTAAAGGAAGAACAGGTAGGACAGATAGAGCTCTCTAAGCCTGGGCCAAGTAGATTTTCTGCAATCATTCGTCTGTGCTAGGTGGTCCTGAGGTGTGAGCCAGAGCACTGAGGCATAGCTTTAGGGGGCTGCAGAAGCTGCTGTCCTGAGTACCATCCTAGATGTATGCACCAGAAAGGACCTAGCAGCAATTAAGCCTCCTCCAAAGAGCAATCTGAATGTTATTTTTCTTTAAGAATTTCAACATTCTATGAGTTAGCTGTTGAAATGTTGATGGTATGCTGATGATTTCATGAGCTGAAATTCCCAAGTTATCCAGCTGCTGTTGCTAATGACAGCAGTTATCATTTTTGAGCTCTTACTATGTGCCAGTCATTATACCCAGCATGTTAATATTTCATTTTATTCCGTCTTCACCTAATTTGAGTTTTCTATACCCTCATATTCACTGAGTGGACTAGATCAGTCTCACTGTCTAACAACTTTGGTTATACTTGCTCTAGGCCCCATGATGACATGGCAGCTGGGGGCTGTTGGGTGTCATTTACAGGCTAGAAGTCAATAATGATATAGACCCCAGGACATTCAGATGAGAGAAAAGAGGTTTAAGCTCGATCAGTTCGCCAATAATAAGGGGGACATAATTCAGCTTCTCTGCTAAAGTGGAAGGAGAGAGTTGTGAGTTAGCATTCATTCTCTGTTGGATCCTGCTGGCATAGACTTACAGCGAAGCCTTATTGAGCATTTGCATTCTTCTCATGACCAGTGAACTGTGAACACTGTGGGGCAGCTTCTTTGGGAAATTGTGTGTAAGTTTCTGGGGCATGGTGGGGAGATTAGAGGGGACAGGATAAGATGAAGTACAAATTTTTCAGCCTGATCCACAAGGTCAGGTTCACCGCAAATGAATGCATCATTCTACTTGGTGGTTCTGTTCTGTCTCTGTGACATGCCTTACCTATTCTTGTCTTCTGTCTTTGTACATTGTTCCTCTAGCCTGGATGGTCTTTGTCCCTCATATATAATTTCTGGTTTCTACTCCTAGCCTTACAAACTCATATTCCTAATATGTGAAGCCTTTCAACTCCAACTCAAACTTCCTCCCTCCCTCTCTCTTTTCTTTTCTTCTTTCCTTTCTTCCTTCTCTCTCTTTGATTCTTATCTGAACCGTAAAACATTTGGTCACCACATTGTTCAGCAGAGAGTTTAAATATGACATTATGTGGGCTTTGTAGCAAGATGGTTTGGGTTTCAATCCCATCTCTTCCATTTTTTAGCTATATTACCAAAGGAAAACTCCTTAACTTCTCTCTGCCTCAGTTTCCTCGTCTGTAAATAGGATTGGCATTAAAAGCATTTGTTTCACAGGGTTAATGTTAACATTGATTAAGTTATTATAAAGAAAGCATTTAGAATTTTGCCTGGCATATGGTAAACTCTCAAAAAATCAACCATTATTATTATGCCATCATCATCTTGTTTGTGTTTATGCTGCAACGAAAAGAAGCTCATTCAGGTTACTGTAAGAAAAGGAGAATTAATTGTATGGGTACAAAAGGGGTTGGCATTGGGAAGGCATCAGGACGGGGAGGAGCTTTAGGGACTGGCTGCTCTCTCCATTTTGGTCTCACAGACTCAATGGTCTCTTGGTCAAGGTTTCTGCTTTTCTCTTTGACTCACACTCCTGATCAGCTGAAGCTCTCCATATTCCCTAGTGCGAAGCTTAAGAGAAAGGTAGTCTGATGGGTTTTCCTAGTTGCTATCACTGTTCTGAGTAGAGCTCTTCAGTGCAGGCTGCCTCAGGATCACTCGAGATCAGATGACCCATTATGGAAACCCACATATCTGTCAGACCTGAGAGAGTATGTGCAGCCCGTCGAACTGCAGTGATGGACGAGTTATGTCAAACACCAAGGCACTAATTGAAGTAAGCTTCCACAGAAAATTCCATTAAAACATTTCCAGTGTTCAGAGGGTATAAAGCAGTTTTCATTTCCCTTGTGGGAATTATCTCTCAGCTTTTCCCGAACTAGCTAAATGCAGTCTCATTCTTCAGTTATAACAATTTGCCCCATAATTTTACATATACCTAATAACTTTGCTAACCACAAAGCAAGCCAACAACCCATAGCAAAAGACTAGTGGGACTTGGGGAAGAATTTCTGCTTTTAAAACATCCTGGAGGGAAGACTTCAATCCAAATACTTTAAAAAAGTGAAGTGTACGTGCATAGAGATGTCAGATAAGTCAATTATGGCAACAAATTTCCGATGGATTTGAATTCAAAGTTTGTGCCGGACATAGAGACAGTCTCACTGAGATCCTTGTGTATTTGATGCTAGTAAATTATCTGAAGTTGGCTCTAGCACTCTAGTAGGAAGGTTCTATTAGATTTTTAATATCCATATTGTCAAGGAATTTTCTTGAATGCCAAGATTCAATCTTGAATGGTAAGGCCAGAATCTTGGGACCAGAGTCTTTATGATACTAGAGAAAGTCCTGGCTGCTTATTCGACAATGCCTGGGACACCCAGGCATGGAGACGCTTGCAGTTTCATCTTCTGCTTAACCAGCAACAGTCAGTTAATTTTGAGGTTTCATAAGTAAATGTTCTGAAGTTCTCTCACCTTCCTGAGGTTTGTGTTTGTTTCAAAATGTATTCTTGTCCAACTTAAATCTGTTTAAAAGATCACATAAGCTTGAATTTATAACTAGAAAAGAGATATAACTTTTCAAAAGAAGCTGAACCATAAACACCACCAGGGAGCTGCAGTTTTAACATTTAAAAGGTAAACTTAAGCAATGTATTGAAATTTCCCGCATCTGATAAGAACTGTGAGCTGTGGGAGTGGATTATTGGGCAGAACCAGAGGTTGGCTTTCCCTCTGTCCAAAGAAACATGCAGAAGAAGGGATTGTGGCATGGTATTTTTTTAATGGTATGTTTATTTTTTTATCCACTTGAAATTTTGGCTCTGATGGTGGACTGAGGGGTAATTCACTGCTGGTGGACTAGTCAAGCTGCTGGAAGTGTTATGAGGGTAAAGAGGAGAAGAAAAGAGCAGTGAGGGTAGAGTTGTGAGTCTGTGTGTTTGCTCAGGGAAGATGGAAACACCCAAGGGAAGCAGGGAAATAAAATAGTTGGGGGTGATAGGATTAACAGAGCAAGTATTTTATGTATTTTTATTTATTTATTTATTTTGAGGAAGATTAGCCCTGAGCTAACATCTGCACCAACCCTCCTCTTTTTGCTGAGGAAGACTGGCCCTGAGCTGAACATTTGTGCTCATCTTACTCTACTTTATATGTGGGACGCCTACCACAGCATGGCTTGACAAGCGGTGCCGTGTCCGCACCTGGGATCCGAACTGGTGAACCCCGGGCCACCGAAGAGGAACTGTGAACTTAACCGCCGTGCCACCGGGCTGGCCCCTGGGCACGTATTTTATATACTTCAGACTATTCCACGGCATAGTAGATTTATGTTAGAGATTAAAGCCCAAGGCATCTCTAGGTGAAAAATTTATGGAAAAGAATGAGAGATTAATACAGATTAAAAGGGAAGTTTTGAGTGAATCCAAGATGTCTTCTGTAATGAATGTAACATTCAATTTCACACCCAAACAGCCATCTCAATGTCTATCAGGGTTCCATCCCAGCCTTCCACAACCTGGGTCTCAGGGAGCTCAGGAAAGGATCTTTAACAAAAGCCTTTTAAAATTATACATTCTTGTCAGGAGAATTAAAGACTTGATAGAAGAAAGAGTGCAAAGAGAAAACTGAGAAAAATGCTAAAAATTCAGAATTGTGCATCTATCCACAGAGGGGCTTTTAATGGAGGTATACAGATTTAGCTGAATTGAAGAAATTATTCAGCTCAGGTCTGCAGGGAAAACCAGGGGTAGATTAACAATGATTGATAAATTAAGTGGGTAATTATTGCTATTTCTTACAATTTTTGCTTTAATTGCATTTCCCTTTAAATATGTAAGGTAGAAGTCTTATGCTGAGTTCAGACAAGTCATTTGATGTTTGGCAAACTAGCAAAGAATCTACTAGATGTAGTTTGGAGTGAGAAACTATAGAGATTCCCAGGAGGGTGCTCATCCTTAGAGAAAGGGAGCGCAGCCTACAAGCTTGACCTATGTTAAAAGAGAGCCTCCATGTCTGAAAGGAGAGTGATTCTGAGTACAATGTAGTGACAGCCACTCGGATTTGTAGGAGCACAGAGCACGCCCTCCTTGCCCCTGATTTCTGCTCTGGGTCCTTGGAAGAGAAGTGAGTGTGCAGAAGTAAAAACAGAAAGAACCATCTCACTTACAATTCTTTACGACTTTGAAGCACTAGCAGCATGACTTTGGTATCACTGACGAAGTCTACTCCAAAACGGGAGTGGAGGCTCGCTTGCTGCATAGAATTGGACCATTTTGCAGCATTTTTTAAATCAGTTTCATTTATATATAATTGACATATAATAAGCTGTACATCTCAGTTTGAGAAAATTTTATATATATTTTATATGTGTGTGTGATTACAATAAAGATAATGAACATATCCATCACCCCAAAACTTATGCCCCATTTTAATCCCCCTCTCACAAAACTCCCAGACTTCCCTTTCCTCAGGCAACCACTCATCTGCTTTCTGTAATTATAGATGAATTTGTACATTCTAGAAATTTCTAGAAATACAATAATACAATATTTATTCTTTTTTCTGGAATTTTGCATTCAGCATAATTATTCTGAGATTCATTCATGTTGTTCAATGTATCATGTATCAAAAGTACATATTTTCCTTTTTATTGCTGAGTAATATTCCATTGTATGAATATACTGTAATTTGTTTGCCCATTTACCTGTTGATGGACGTGTGGGTTGTTTGTTGATTTTGGCTATTGCACATAAAGCTGGTGCAAACATTTTCATACAAATGTTTGTATGAACACTTGCTTTCATATCTTTTGGATGTATACCTAGAAGTGGAATGTCAGAGTTATCTGATATAGGTGTATGTTTAACTTTTTTAGAAATTGCCAAATTTTTGTCTATGGTGGTTGTACATTTTTGTGTTCCCAGCAGCACTTTATGAGTGTTCCATGTGCTTTATATCCTCACCACCACTTGGTATAGTCAATCATTTTAATTTTAGACATTCTAATGTGTGTGTAGTAGTATCTCATAGTTTTAATTTGCATTTCCCTATTACTAGTTCTGTGAACTTCCTTTCCTGTGCTTATTTACTATCCAAATATTATCTTTAGTGAAGTGTCTTTCAAATCTTTTGCCCATTTTTAGTTGGATTGTTTCTTTGTTTATTTATTTTTAGTTTATTTATTAAGTTTTAAAAGTTCTTTATATATTTGGGATACTCATTTTTTATCAGAAATATGATTTGTGAATATTTTCTCCTGGTCTATAGCTTATCTTTCATTCTCTTAACAGAATCTTTTATGGAGCAAAAGTTCTTAATTTTGATGAAGTCCAATTTCTCTTTTTTTTAAAATTTTTTTAATTTTTTAAAGATTCTTTTTTTTCCTTTTTCTCCCCAAAGCCCCCAGGTACATAGTTGTGTATTCTTAGTTGTGGGTCCTTCTAGTTGTGGTACATGGGATGCCGCCTCAGCGTGGCTTGATGAGCGGTGCCATGTCCGCACCCAGGATTCGAACCGCCGAAACCCTGGACCGCCTGCAGCGGAGCGCGTGAACTTAACCACTCAGCCACGGAGCCGGCCCCCAATTTCTCTTTTTTTTGTTTTTTGGTATGGATCATGCTTTTGGTGTTGCATCTGAGAAATCTTTGCCCAAACCAGGGTCACAAAGACTTTCTCCTATGTTTTCTTCTAGAAGTTTTATAATTTTAGTTTTACATTTAGATGCATAATCCATTTTTAGTTAATTTTTTATGTGGTGTAAGATATGAATTGAAGTTCATTTTTAATGACCCCCCCCCCCCCGCATATGGCTATCCAATTGTTTCAGCAAATCTGTTGAAAAGACCATCTTTTTTTCCGCTAAATTGCCCTTGCACTTTTATCAAAAATTGATTAACAGGATATACATGGGTTTATTTCTGGACACTCTATTCTGTTCCATTGATCTATTTGTGTTTCTTGAAGCCAATACTATGTTCTCTTGATTACCAGAACTTTAAAATAACTCTTGAAGGCTGGTAGTCCAAAACTTCCAATTTTGTTCTTCTTTTTCAGAGTTGTTTCGTCTATTCTAGGATCTTTGCATTGCCATCTGAATTTTAGAATCAGCTTGTCAATTTCTTCAAAATAATGCCTGGTGGATTTTGATTGATATTCCATCAAATCTGTAGATCAATTTGGGGAGAATTAACTTCTTAACAATATTTAGTCTGCTAATTCATGATCATAGTATATTTGTCCATTTGTTTAGGTTTTCTTTAATTTCTCCCAGCAATGTTTTGTAGTTTTAAGTGTTTGAGTCTTGAACTTCTTTTGTCAGATTTATCCTTTAGTATTTCTTATTTCTGATGCTATTGTAAATTAAATTTTTTATAATTTTATTTTCTGATTTTTTTGTTAGGGTATAGTATATACAATTGATTTTTGTATATTAACTTTGTATCTCACAACATTGATAAATTCAATTATTGTTTTTTCTAGTTCCAGGAGCTTTACTGTAGATTCTACCAGATTGTCTACATAGACAGTCATGTTGTCCACATGTAAGGACAATTTTACTCCCCCCATTTGGAACCTGAGTAACTTTATATTCTTTTTCTTTCCTCATTGTACTTTCTGGAACTTGAAGATGATGTTGAATGTAAGTGGTGAGAGTGGACATCCCTGCCTTGTTCCTGATCTTAGTGGAAAAGCATTCAGCCTCTCACCGTTAAACATGATATTGGTTTTAGTTTCATTGTAGATGCTCTTTATCAGGTTGAGGAAGTTCCTGTCTATCTCTAGTATCTTGAAAGTTTTTACCAGAAATGAATGTTATACTTTCTCAAATTTTTTTTCTATCTTTACTAGGGTGATATTTTTTAGTCTAGTTATATGGTGAATTAACTTAATTGAATTTTTAATGTTAAATCAACTTGTATTCTTTATATAAACTCCACATGGGGTCATGAGTTATTATACCTTTTATAGAATATTACATTCAACTGGCTGAAACATTGTTAAGAATTTATTAAAATTTTGTTAAGAATTCATGAGGAATATTGATCTCTCGGTTTATTTTCTTGTTATGTCTTTGCTTTGGTACCACAGTAATGCTGACTCAGAATGAGTTAGGAAGTGTTCTTTTCTCTTCAACTTTCTACAAAAGTTTGTATACAGTTCATATTATTTCTTTCTTAAATGTTTGATAGAATGCTCCAGTGAAATCATCTGGGCCTGAATTGGGAATGTTTGCAGGAAGGTTTGTAACTAAACATTCAATTTCTTAATAGGTATAGAGCCATTCTGGTTATTTATTTTTTTCTTGAGTGAACTTTGATAGTTTATGTCTTTAAAGGAATTTGTCCATTTCATGTAGGTTGTTGAATTTATTTATATAAAGCTATTCATAATATTGCCTTATGATCATTTTAATATACATGGAAACTGACTGATCTTTTCATATTTTTAATGAGGTATAATTGACGTATAACATTATATTGGTTTCAGGTGTACAACACAATCATTTGATATTTGTATACATTGTGAGATGAACCTCACAGTAAGTCTGGTTACTGTCCGTCACCATACAAAGTTACCTTTTAGGATTTACTCTCCTGGAACTTTCAAGTGTGCTGTACATTACACACCCATGACTTATTTATTTTATAACTGGAAGTATGTACTGCTTGACCCCCTTTCACCTGTTTCACCCACTCCTCAACCCTCCTCCCCGCTGACAACCACCATTCTGTCCTCTGTATCTACGATTTTTGTTGTCTCGTTTCTTCATTTGGTTTGTTTTTTAGATTCCATATATGAGTGAAATCATAAGATATTTGTCTTTCTCTGTCTGACTTATCTCACTTAGCATAATTCTGTCAAGATTTATCCATATTATCACAAATGGCAAGATTTCATTCTTTTTTTTTTTTTAAGGAAGATTAGCCCTAAGCTAACTACTGCCAATCCTCATCTTTTTGCTGAGGAAGACTGGCCCTGAGCTGACATCCATGCCCATCTTCCTCTACTTTATATGTGGGACGCCTACCACAGCATGGCTTGCCAAGTGGTGCTATGTGCACACCCGGGATCCAAACTGGTGAACCCTGGGCCACCAAGAAGCAGAACATGCCATCTTAACTGCTTTGCTACCGGGCTGGCCCCGATTTCATTCTTTTTTATGGCTGAGTAGTATTCCATTATATATGTATATTGCATATTTTTAATCCATTCATTTATCAATGGACACTTAGATTGTTTCCATATCTTGACTATTGTAAATAATCCTATGATGAACATAGGGGTACATACATCTTTTCAAACTGGTTTTCATTTTATTCAGATAAATACCCAGAATTGGATTATGTGGTAGTTCTATTTTTAATTATTTGAGGAACCTCTATACTATTTTCCATAGTGGCTGCACCAATTTAGATTCCCACTAACAGTGCGCAAGTGTTTCTCCAGATCCTCACCAACACTTGTTGTTTCTTGTCTTTTTAATAATAGCTGTTCTAACATAGGTGAGGTGATATCTCACTTTGGTTTTGGTTTGCATTTCCCTGATGATTAATGATGTTGAGCATCTTTCCATGTGCTTGTTGCTCATCCGCATGTCTTCTTTGGGAAAATGTCTATTCAGATCCTCTGCCCATTTTTAAATTGGATTGTTTGTTTTTTGCTATTGAGTTGTATGAGTTCTTTATATATTTTGGATATTAACCCCTTATAAGATATATGACTTGCAAATATTTTCTCTCTTTTAGTAGGCTGTCTTTTCATTTTGTTGATGCTTTCTCTTGCTGTGCAGAAGCTTTTTAGTTTGACGTAGTAACACTTATTTATTTTTTCTTTTGTTGCCTTTGCTTTTTGAGTCGGATCCAAAAATTCATCATCAAGAGCTATGTCAAGTCATCTATCACTTATGTCTTCTACTAGGAGTTTTATGGTTTCAGGTCTTAAATTCAAGTCTTTAATCAATTTTGAGTTAATTTTTGTGTATGGTATAAGATAGTGGTCTACTTTCATTCTTTTGCATGCGGGTGCCCAATTTTCCCAACACCATTTATTTAAGAAACTGTCCTTTCTCCATTGTATGTTCTTGGCTCCTTTGTTATAAATTTATTGACCATATAAGCATGGGTTTTTTTTTTTCTGGGCTCTGCATTCTGTTCCATTGATCTATGTGTCTGTTTTTGCACCATACTGTTTTGATTACTGTAGCCTTGTAATATAGTTTGCAATCAGGGAGCATGATGCCTCCAGGTTTGCTTTTCTTTCTCAAGATTGCTTTGGCTATTTAGGATCTTTTGTGGTTCCATCCATACAAATTTTAGTGTTGTCTGTCCTATTTCTGTGAAAAATGTCATTGGAATTTTGATAGGGATTGCACTAAATTTGTATATTACTTTGGTTAATAGGGACATTTTAGCTATATTGATTCTTCCAGACCATGAGCATGGAATATCTTTCCATTTCTTTGTGTCTTCTTTAATTTATTTCATCAGTGACATAGTTTTCAATGTAAAGATCTTTCACCTCCTTGGTTAAGTTTATTCCTATGTATTTTATTCTTTTTGATGCAACTGTAAATGGGATTGCTTTCTTAATTTCTCTTTCTTATAGCTTGTTGTTAGTGTATAGAAACACAACTGAATTTTGTATATTGATTTAGTACCCTGCTACTTTACTGAATTTGTTTATTAGTTCTAACAGTTTTTGGTGGCATCTTTAGGGTTTTCTATACATAAAATCATGTCATCTGCAGTGACAGCTTTCCTTCTTCCTTTCCAATTTTTATGCCTTTTATTTCTTTTTCTTGCCTACTTGTTCTAGCAAGGACTTCCAACACCATGTTGAATCAAAGTGGGCATTCTTGTTTTTTTCCTGATGTTATAGGGAAAACTTTCAGTTTATCACACTGAGTATGGTGTTAGCTGTGGGCTTGTCATATATGGCATTTATTATTGCTGAGTTACGTTCTCACTATACCACTTTGTTGAGAGTATTTATCATAAATTGATGGTGAATTTTGTCAAATGCTTTTTCTGCATCTATTGAAATAATCATATTATTTTATTCTTCATTTTGTTAATGTGGTGTATCCCACTGATTGATTTGCAGATGTTGAGCCATCCCTGCATACCTGGAATAAGCCCCACTTGATCATGGCGCATGATCCTTTTAATGTATTGTTGAATTTAATTTGCTAATATTTCGTTGAGGATTTCTGCATCGATGTTCATCAGGGATATTGGCCTGTAATTTTCTTTTTTTGTGATGTCCTTGTCTGGTTTTGGGATCAGGGTGAAGAAGGCCTTGTAAAATAAGTTTGACAGTTTTCCTTCCTCTTCAGTTTTTTGGAGGTGTTTGAGAAGGGTAGATATTAAATCTTTTTGAATGTTTGTGAAGCTGTCTGGTCCTGGAAATTTGTTTGTTAAGAATTTTTTGATTACTTATTTAATCTCCTTGCTAGTAATTGGTCTATTCAGATTTTCTATTTCTTTCTGATTCAGTCTTGGAAGATTGTATGATTCTAAGAATTTATCTGTTTCTTCTATATTGTCCAATTTTTTTGTTGTATAATTATTCATAGTAGGCTCTTATGATCCTTTGTATTTCTGTGCTATCAGTTGGAACTTCTCTTTCATTTCAGATTTTATTTATTTGAATCACTTTCTCCTTTTTTTGGTGAGCCTAGCTAAAAGTTTGTCAATTTTGCTTGTCTTTTCAAAGAACCAACGCTTATTTTCATTGATATTTTCTATTGTCTTTTTAGTCTCTATTTCATTTACTTCTGCTCTGATTTTTACTATTTCCTTCCTTCTACTAACTTTGAGGTTTATTAGTTTTTCTTTTTCTAGTTTCTTGAACCTAAATTAGATTTCCTTTTTACTCAATTCTTTAGTATTTCACCTATGCTTTGTCTTTTTTTTTTTTTTTAAAGATTGGCACCTAAACTAACAACTGTTGCCACAATCTTCTTCTTCTTCTTTTTCTTCTTTTTGCTATTTCTCTCCAAATCCCCCTAATACATAGTCATATATTTTAGTTGTGGGTCCTTCTAGTTGTGACATGTGGGATGCCACCTCAGCATGGCCTGACAAGCAGTGCCATGTCCGCGCCCAGGATCCGAACTGATGAAACCCTGGGCCACCGAAGCAGAGCACATGAACTTAACCACTCAGCCATGGGGCTGGCCCCCTAGATTGTTTATTTGAGATTCCTCTTATGTTCTGAGGTAAGCCTGTATTGCTACGAACTTCCCTTAGAACTGTTTTTGCTGCATTATATTACTGCTTTCATTTGTTTCTAGGTATTTTTTTATTTCTTCAATAACCTAATGGTTATTCAGTAACATGTTGTTTAATCTCAATGTATTTGTGATTTTTCCAGTTTTCTTCTTGGCGTTGATTTCTAGTTTCATACACCATTGTAGTCAGAAAAGATGCTTGATATGATTTCAATCTTAAATTTATTGAGACTTTTTTTGTGGCCTAACACGTGATCTATCCTGGAGAATGTTCCATGTGCACGTGTGAAGATTGTGTATTCTACTGCTTTTGGATGGAAGGTTCTGTGTATATCTATTAAGTCCATCTGATCTAACATATCATTTAAGGCCAATGTTTCCTTATTGATTTTCTGTCTAGACGATCTATTCATTTATGTAAGTGAGGTGTTAAAGTCCCCTACTATTGTTGTATTGCTGTCAATTTCTTTCTTTAGGTCTGTTAATATTTGCTTTGTATATATATATAAAACTCCTATATTGAGTGCATAAATGTTTACAAATGTTATATCCTCTTGTTAGATTGACCCATTTATCATTATGTAAGCCCTTCTTTGTCTTTTATTACTGTCTTTGTTTTAAAATCTGTTTTGTCTGATATTAGCACAGCTGCACCAGCTTTCTTTTCATTTCCATTTGCATGTGATATCTTTTTCAGTTTGTGTGTGTCCTTACATCTGAAATGAATCTCTTGTAAGCAGCATATAGATGGATCTTGTTTTTTATCCACTCAGCCACTCTATGTCTTTTGATTGGAGAATTTAGTCCATTTACATTTAATATAATTATTGATAGGTATGTACTTATTGCCATTTTGTTTAATTATTTTCTGGTTGTTTTTGTAGTTCCTCTCTGTCCATTTCTTCTTCTTTTGCTCTCTTTTCTTGTGGTTTGATGGCTTTCTTTAATGCTGTGTTTAAATTCTTTTCTAATTTTTTTTTGTTTATCTACTATAGATTTTTGTTTTGTGGTTACTGTGAGGTTCACATATAACATTCTGTGTATATAACAGTCTATTTTACGTTGACAGCAACTTAAATTTGAATTCATTCCAATATTCCACATTTTTACTCTCCTACTCCAAGTTTTATGTTTTTGAGGTCACATTTTACAGCTTTTTATTTTATTTATTGACTAATTATTGTAGTTTTATCTAATTTACTACTTTTGTGGTTTAACCCTCATACTAGCTTTATAATGATTAATCCACTACCTTTACTATATATTTACCTTTGTCAGTGAAATTTTTACTTTTGTATCTTTTCTTATTATTAATTAGTGCCATTTCTTTTCAGCTTAAAGAAGTCCTTTTAACATTGGTTGTAAGGCCAGTTTAGTGGTGATGAACTTCTTTAGCTTTTGCTTGTCTGGAAAATTCTTTATCTCTCCTTCAATTCTGAATGATAACCTTGCTGAATTGAGTATTCATGGTTGGAAGTTTTTTCCACTCAGCACATTTAATATATCATGCCACTCCATTCTGGACTACAAAGTTTCTGCTAAAAAACCTGCTGTAGTCTTATGGTATGTTCCCTTGTAAGTAACATGTTGTTTTTCTGTGGCTGCTTTTAAGATTCACTCTTTAACTTTTGACATTTTAATTATAATGTGTGTTGGTGTAGACCTTTTTGGGTTCATCTTTATTGGAACTCCCTGGGCTTCCTGGACCTGGATGTCCATTTCCTTCTCCAGGTTAGAAAGTTTTCAGCCATTATTTCTTCGAATAATTTTTCTGCCACATTCTCTTTTCTCCTTCTGGGACCCCTATAATGCAAATGTTATTCTCTTGATGTTATCATACAGGTCCTTTAAGCTATCTTCACTTTTTAAAATTCTTTTTTCTTTTTGCTTCTCTGTTTGGGTGAGTTTTATTGTCCTTTCTTCTAGATTGCTGCTATGTTTTCCTGCTTCATCTAGTCTGCTGTTGAACCCTTATAGTGTATTTTTCGGTTAAGTTATCATATTCTTCAGCTCTGTGACTTCTATTTGATACTTTCTTATATTTTCTATCTCTTTGTTGAAGTTCTCACTATGTTCATCCATTCTTCTCCTGAGTTTAGTAAGCATCTTTATAATCATTATTTTGAATTGTTTATCAGGTAGATTACTTATCTTCATTTCATTAAGGTCTTTTTCTGAGGTTTCATTTTGTTTTTCCATTTGGACCATATTCCTTAGTTTCTTCATTTTGCTTGACTCTCTGTGTTTTTTTTTTTTTTTTTTTTTATGTATTAGGCTAATCAGCTACCTCTCCCAGTCTTGGAGGAGTGGCTTTGTGTAGGCACTGAACCTAATAATTCAACCTTGCCCTAGCTCTTGGTTGTCTTGCAAATCTTTGTGATTGTCTAAGCTGCATGATTTATTCTTGATAGGTCCCCATTGTTGAGTGTGTGCCAAGACTTGTCAGTGTTCCAACAGGAGGGATCTCATTTAGCACCTAGTTTCAGGCTGATTTGAAGCCAGACTCTTTGGCAGCAGCTTATTTTATTTATTTATTTTTTTTACTGAGGAAGATTACCCCTGAGCTAACATCTGTGCCAATCTCCCTCCACTTTACATCTGAGTCACTGCCACAGAATTGTTGAGGAGTGGTGTTAAGTCCATGCCTGGGATCTGAAACTGTAAACCTGGGCTGCTGAAGTGGAACACACCAAGTTTAACCACTACACCATGGGGCCAGCCCCTGGCATCAGCTTTTAAAGTATGCAAGTATATATAATCCTCCAGAGCCACAATCATAAACCTTGTTCTCCTCCAGACCAGGACATCTAGAGATGTCCTTTGGGCTACAGTTGCAAAAATTAGGGCTCTAGAGGAGCATATAAGCTTCTTTCTGGGAGGTATAATTGAGCTGCAGCAAAGCCAAGGGAGTGTGAAAGATGACATATCCCTGCTTACATTCCATGAGGGTGTCTCTGTAGCCTTTAGGTGTCTGGCAAACTTGAAGCCCATGCCTCAGGCTAAAGCTCCACGATAAGGAAATAGCCTTTTTCACAGGGAGAGTGTGGATGTGTTTCATTCAGCTGTGCAGTGGCTTGGGGTGGCAGCCTTCCAAAAACTGTCTTTCTAATTGTTACATTCCTGTGAAGCCCAGAAACATAAGCCCCCTTGGCCACCAGGGCCAGGCAATCAAGGGGCATCACCTATATAGGTTGTGTATGCCCTCTGGCTTTAGTGAGGTGTTGGGTGACTGATTTTTTTTTGGTGAGTAAGCTTTTGATTTCACTGAGTTTCTCTATTGCTTTTCAGTTTTCTATTTCACTGCTTTTCATCCTGATCTTTATCGTTTTCTTTCTTCTATTCACTTGGGGGTTTATTTGCTCTTCTTTTTCTTAAGGTGGAAGCTGAAGTCATTGATTTGAGAAATTTTTTCTTTTCTGAATGGATATTTGGTGCTATAGATTTTCTTCTTACTACTGTATTAGCTGCATCTCACAAATTTTGGCATATTGTGATGTGTGTGTTATAATGTACTATAATTGTATGTAATACTATATATAATAATATACATATATACATACATGTACACACACGTATATAGACACACACAGTTAAAAATACTTTATAATTTTGCTATTGATTCTTTCCTTGATTAATGTGCTACTTAGCAGTGTGTTACAATTCATTTCTAATTTACTTTCATTGTGGTCAGAAAACATGTTTCATATGACATGAATAATTTTAAATCTATTATATTATGGCCCAGAATATGGTCTGCCTTGGTATGTGTTTTGTGGGTACTTGAAAAAAATGTATATTCTGCTGTTGTTGGATGAGATGTCGAATAAATGTCAATTAGATAAAATTGGTTGTTAGTGTTGTTCATGTCTTCTATATCCTTACTTACTTTTTTTTTTAAAGACTTTATTTTTTTCCTTTTTCTCCCCAAAGCTCCCCGGTACATAGTTGTATATTCTTTGTGGCATGTGGGACGCTGCCTCAGTGTGGTCTGATAAGCAGTGCCACGTCCGCACCCAGGATTTGAACCAACGAAACACTGGGCTGCCTGCAGCAGAGTGCGTGAACTTAACCACTTGGCCACAGGGCCAGCCCCTATCCTTACTTATTTTTGATCTGGTTCTATCAGTTATTGAGAGAGCAGCATTGATATCTCCAAGTATAATTGTGAATTTCTCTATTCTTCCTTTGGTTCTTTCTGCTTTTTACTTTATATTTTTTTAAAAACTTTTAAGTGCATAAACTTTTAGTATTTTTACATCCTCTTGATTTATTAATCCAGTTATCATCCAGTATAAAATGAGCTCTTTATTTCTGATAATACCTTTCTTCTGAAATCTACTTTATCTTATGTTAATATTGCCACTCCAACTTTTGTTTAATTGTGTTAAATCTTTTGCTATCCTTTTACATTTCATCTATTTTTGTTGTATATTCATGACTTTTTTTTATAGAGAGTATAATATGTTATTCTTGCTTTATTTTATTTTTATTCAATCTGAGGATCCCTACCTTTTAGTTCAGGGGTTTAGAGCACTTACACTTACTATAATTATTTATATGGCTGAATTTAAATCTACTATATTACTATTTGTTTTCTATTTGTCCTGTCTATTATTTATTCCCCCTTTTCATATTTTTCTGCCTTCCTTTGAATTGAGTATTTCTTATAATTCCATTTTATGTCTTTGTTACTTATTAGCTATATACCTTTGTTGTATTATTTTAGTTTCACTATAATATGAACCTTTAACTTATCACAGTCTATTTTCCAGTGATGACATATTATTATATATGGGATAAGAATCTTACCAATAGTATATCTCCATTTCTCTCCTTTTGGCCTTTGTTCTATTTTTGACATAGTTTTTACTTCTGTATATGTTATAAAACCCACAGTATATTGTTATTTTTGCTTTAAACATTAAATTGTCTTTTACAGGTATTTAAATAATGGGAAAATTACCTTAACATATATCTACATGGTCATGTGGTGAATAATGATGTTTTGGTCAATGACAGACCACGTGTTTGGCAGTGGTCTCATAAGATTATAATGAAGCTGAAAATTTCCCATTGTCTCTTGACATTGTAGCTATCATCACATCATAGCACAATGCATTACTCAGATGTTTGTGATGATGCTGGTGTAAACAAACCTACTGAGTTCTCAGTCACATAAAAATATAGCACATACATTTATGTACAGTACATAACACTTGATAATGACAATAAACAACTATGTTACTGGTTTATGTACTTACTACACTATAATTTTTATCATTATTTTAGGGTGTCTTCTTTCTACTTATAAAAAGTTTCTACTTATAAAAAGTAAAAAAGTATGCCATGTTACACCGGCGGTAGCCTTATATATCTCATATTTACTGTGTCTCTTGATTGCATCATTTTTTCTTGTGCTTGATTGAATCATGTGTTATTTTGTTCATCATGGTCCCTAAGTATACAAAATCCACTGCTAATGTTTTTGGTAAGAGGCCATGTAGAGTGATTAACCTGGAAATGAAACTAAAAGTGATTCAGACCATGAAAATGGAAAATCAGGAATGGTTATTGTTCTCCAGTCAGGCATGTCCCATTCCACTATACCCACAATCTTGAAGAACAAAGCAAAGCGATGGAAGCTGTTAAAAGATCTGCTTCACTGAAGGCAATGAGACTAACAAATATTTGAGAAAGACCTGTATCAGACATGCAGAAACTTGTAATGCCCTGGATTGAAGACAAGACACAGAAGAATATCCCTCTCAGCACCATGACAATCATGGCCAAAGTGAAGTTTTGTGATATTGAAAGAAAAGGCTAGACCCGACTGTGCTTTAAATTTACTGCTAGCTCTGAGTGGTTTAAACTATCAAGAATCATTATTCATTATGTAATGTGAAAGTGAGTGGTGAGTCTGCGAGTGCTGATGTGAAGGCAGCTGAAGAAATTTTGGAAACTATAGGTAAACTGATTATGGAGGAAAATAACTTGCCAGAGCAAATACTCAATATGAATTAAACCTCCCTATTCTGGAAATGGATACCTGGAAGAACTTTTATCCATAAGGAGGCCAAGTCAATGCCAGGTTTCAAGGCTTTTAAGAACAGGATGACAGTCTTTCGTAGGGGCGATGTTGCAGGCTACAAATTGACCCTTTGTGATCTGGTATGGTGAGAAGTCCAGGGCCTTCAAGCATACCAATTAGCACACACTGCCAGGGTACTTCAGGATGAATAAGAAGTCATGGATGACCCAGCTCCTCTTCCAAAATGTCCCTCTGAATTTCTATGCTACTGAAATGGAGAAGTACTGTTTAGAGAATAACACACCTTTCAAGGTTTTGTCTATTGTTGATAATGCTCCCAGACATCCTCCTTTTATTGGTGATCTTCATCCCAAGATCAAAATGGTGTTTCTCCCTCCAAACACCATCTCTTTTTTGTTTTTTTTTTTGAGGAAGATTAGCCCTGAGCTAACTCCTGCCAATCCTCCTCTCTTTGCTGAGGAAGACTGGCCCTGAGCTAACACCTGTGCCCATCTTCCTCTACTTTATATGTGGGATGTTTACAACAGCATGGCTTGCCAACTGGTGCCATGTCGGTACCCAGGATCCGAAACAGCAAACCCCGGGCCGCTGAAGCAGAACGTGTGCACTTAACAGCTACAACACTGGGCCAGCCCCCAAACACCATCTCTTTGATCCAGCCATTGGTTTAACGAGTTATATCAGCTTTTAAGGCCTACTACCTGAGGAGGACCTTTGCCAAGGCTATGGCTGCAACTGAGAAAGACACTGAGAAGACACTGATGCAATTCTGGAAGGATTACAGCATCTATGACTGCATCAAGGACATTGTTTGGGATTCGGGTGATGTCACCAAGGAGGACACGAATGGCATCTGGAAGAATATGCTGAAGACATTAGTGCATGATTTCAAAGGATTTGCCAGGGATGAGGAACTTGCAAAAATCAACAAGGCTGTTGTTGAGATGGCAGACAGCTTTAACCTAGGCATGGATGAGGATGATGCTGAGGAGCTCCTAGAGGTGGTTCCCAAAGAATTAACTAATGAGGAGTTGTTGAAACTGGAACAGGAACATGTAGCTGAAGAAGAGGCAAGAAGAAAGGAAACAGCAGGAGAAGAAAAAGAAGAAGAACCCCAGGAAAATTCACAGTAAATGGTTTAGCAGAAGCTTTGGCAGACCTCAACAATCTCCTTAAAACATTTGAAAACATGGACCCCAACACTGAAAGGTTTTCACTAATAGAGAGGAATGGTCATGGTGCATTATCTATTTACAATCAAATGTATGATGGAAAAAAGAAACAAACCAAGCAAACCACCAGGGATGTATTTCTGAAAAGAGTAACATCTCCTGAAGAAGAGCCTCAGCCGGGTCCCTCAGGAGGTGTTCCAGTAGAAGACATCGTTATCACGGGAGACGACAGCTCCGTGCGTATTATTGCCCCGGAAGACCTTCTGGTGGGACAGGACGTGGAGGGGGAAGACAGTGGTATTGATGGTCCTGATGCTGTGTAGGCCTAGGATAATGTGTGTGTTTGTGTCCTAGTTTTTAACAAAAAAATTTAAAAGGTAAAGAAATAAAAAACTTTAAAAATAGAAAAATCTTATAGAATAAAGATATAAAGAAAGAAAGTATCTTTGTATAGCTATATAATGTTTTTGTTTTAAGCTGTGTTTTTACGAGTCAAAAAGTTAAAAAAATTAAAAAGTTAATAAAATAAAAAAATTACAGTAAGATAAGTTTAATTTATTGAATAAAGACGTTTTAAAAATAAATTTAGTGTAGCCTAAGTGTGCAGTGTTTATAAAGTCTACAGTAGTGTATAGTAATATGCTAGGCCTGGGACATTATATTTATATATAAAGTATCATTATATCATTGTATATTATGATATCATGTATCATAACACATAATGTTATATAGCATCAACATGTATTTTTATTTGTTTGTTGTTTTACCCCCAAGGATGTAAGCTCTGTGAAATCAAGTGCTTGGTTGGTCATATTCTCTGCCCCATCCCTGATTCTAGAGCAATCTTTTTGAAGTAGCAGGTACTCAATAAATATTGGTTAAACACATGAATCAGCTATCTTTATACTACTCTATTTCAATTCTAGTTAAGTAGTATGCTAAACTACTATTTTTTTCTGTTTTTTAAACACAATTAAGTGGAAATCAAACTACATTCTCCCTTCATTTTATCATGCCTATAGGGAGTCTGGCTACTGAGATTAAAATGGTTTAACTAAGTCTCCAATGTCCACCTGGTGGCAGCTTAACTTAATCACAGTCAAATTACCTCAGAGGAAATTAACAGCTTTCTAAGAGCCGAGCTTGACAACGCAAACACGTCGAAGCCCTGGGGAGCCTACGTGTCCACACAGCGTCTGACTCTGGAGACAAGAGCAGCACCATATTAAGCAGTGGGGAGACATCATTAAGGTTATGATTAAGCTGCCTTGCAAGGCAAAAAATATATCCCGCTGAGAGACAGCCAAAGTCCTGCCAAAAACATCACTGCTTTGTTACTTATTGCAAATTTCTGGTGATTTTCCTACTCAAATCAAAAATACTAATATAAAGTATTTCTGCCTCAACATGAAGGTTGGCAGGATAAAGACCAGGATGTGCAGGGTTGTGTGTTATAGAAGCAGTGAATGAACAAGGATTCATGTATGCCCAGGAGGTAAAGTTATGGGGGACAGCCAAGGTGAAGTACAGGGTTGAGTTCTCAGAAGGAGAGCGGGGAGCTGACCCTGAGAGGATCAGCAATGTGGCCAAGAAGGAAACCTGAAGATCAGTAGCTTGGGAAAGTGTGTGTGGCACTGGTGATGAGCGCAGAGCAAATAGTTTCCAGGGTGATCTGATTTAGATCAATAGGATGGCATCTTTGCCCAGAGCTGCTTTTAATGAAAAGGGAAGCACATGCCAGCTCTTGATGCCTCAGTGTGGATACCACCTGGCCCCTGACTCCATAGCTGTCTTGGCTCATGACAGAGTGAGTTCCAGAGGGGAAAGGCTTGACTCTCTGTATGTACCAGATTTGATGTGTCTATTATGGCAAAGCAAAAATTCAAATACCAGTGCCATTCTTTATTCCTTGTTGCATGAAACAGAAACTGCTGTGGGTGTCTTAAGCAGGAAAGGACTTAATATGAAAAATTAAGTGCTTCAAAATAAAATTGGAATTGCTGCCGGCATTGCGTCAAGGGTTGAAATCATTGGGCTTAAGGACACACTACTAGAGTTGCAATCCAGGCATCAGAAAACCACTGTCTTTGCCATAAATACCTCTTGACACTTGTAATGCTCGACCCAGGCACTAGAATGCCCACGTCTGGCTGCCACTATTGCATTTTGATTCTCATATGTTCAGGACTTTACCCACCAGCATAAACAGCAACAGAAAGATGGCCTTTGCTCACTTCTATCTAAGTATTGTTTAAGTGGATCCATTGGTAAAACATAAATTGATTGTAGAATCTGAGAGACTGGAATGTGAGATTTTGTGTACATTCTTGCTATTCTTTTCTCTCTAGCAAGGCCAGGACTAGGGTGAAGCGAGGGAGACACCCAGGGCACAAAATTTACAGAGGCGCTCACGCTAGGGGTCGGGCGGTGCAGGTGTCTATTTCATAGGGATATTGTCACAATTAAATAAGTCTTCTACAGACTTGGTATAGTTTTTAACACATACTGAGTGCTCACTAATTGCTAGATCAATAATTTTTAGCTGTGAGGAGAAAAGGAAAACGACGACTTTCTCTACTCCTATGAATGCTCTTCAAAGAGTCCTTTCCTTCAATGAATCTCAAGCCTTATGTTATATAGCTTTTGAGGGTGATGGTCATAGGGCCAGTTTGGCCACTTGTAGCATGTCCTGCTGTTGTGTGTAGCACCTCTCTAGAATGTGTAAACCTCTATTACCTTTATTCTAAGCCTTGAGACTTTAGCAACAAGAAAAGATCTTTTAACATCTTGTCACACCTGCCTAATTCTTCCACACAAAATGGCAGCCTCTCATAATTCTAACCTAGAATGTCATAATTTTCTTACTTAATGATTGTTTGAAATATAGATACCCATGGGAATGATAACACTAAGCGGTGACCATTGATATCTTATAGAAATACAGAAAATACTTTTAAATGGAGAAGTAGTGGGAAGAACATAAGGATACTGGCCCTTAAGGAAGACAGAAAAGAGAAGAGAAGAAGGAGAAGAAATTTAAAATTAGAATTTGGGTCAATGGCTACTAGGGTCAGTCATAGATATATGACTCTAGGAAAATCACTTCATCTTTTTGGGTTTCATTTCCATACCCTGTTAAAGATGATATGGAATAGCCATAAGATTTTCAGACTATTGTAAGAGTGGAAATATTTTTATCCCCTTTTCCCCTGAAAAACACAGGTAAAGTCTACCTCACACCACACATGAAAATCAATTCCAGGTAAATTTTAGATCCAAATGCAAAAGGTTAAATAATAGGCTTTGAGAGGATAACATAAGAGACTATCTTTATCCTTGGGACAGGCAAACATTTCTTTAAGAGAGTACAAAAATAACTTCCTTTAGAGGAAAATTTGATAAGTTGGACTACAGTAAAATTGGGAACTTCTGGTTGTCAAAAGACACCATCAGGAGAGTGAAAATGTAAGCCACGTCTATCAGAAGATAGATGAAATATACAATAACTAACAAAGCGCTCGTATCTGGAATCTGTCTTTGTCTATATGAAACTCCTACAAATCAATAAGAGCCAGATGTCCAACAGAAAAATGGGCAAAAGTCCTGACCCGGTACTTAGCAAATGGCCATAAAACATGTGAAAAGAAGCTACAACCTCATTAGTCATCAGAGAAATGCAAACTAAAATCACAAAGAGATATCAGTATATAACTACCAGACTTGCTAAAATTAAAAATACTGATAATACTAAG
Source organism: Equus przewalskii (assembly GCF_037783145.1). Classification (NCBI taxonomy): domain Eukaryota; kingdom Metazoa; phylum Chordata; class Mammalia; order Perissodactyla; family Equidae; genus Equus; species Equus przewalskii. The sequence continues at coordinate 39,980,809 of NC_091836.1, forward strand.
GGTTCTATGTAGAGCAATGGAAATTCTCAAGCACTGCTGGAGGGTGTGTAATTTTAACACAACCACTTTTTTCCCCTAGAAATCATTTATTTTGTTTTATTTTTCCAGCTTTATTGAGAGATATTTGACATGTAACATTGTGTAAGTTTAAGGTGTACAATGTGATGATTTGATACGTGTATTGTGAAATGATTACCACAATAAGGGCAGTTAACACCTCCATCAGCTCACATAATTACCATTTTTTGCACGTGTGATGAGGACACTTAAGATCTCCTCTCTTAGCAACTTTCAAGTATACAATACATACTGTATATTAGTCACCATACTGTATATTAGACCTCAGAACTTATTCATCTCATAACTCAAAATTTGTACGCTTTGACAAACGTCTTTTCATTTCCCTCACCCCTCAGCCTCTGGCAACTACCATTCTAGTCTGTTTCTATTAGTTCAGCTTTTTTAGATTTCACATACAAGTGAGGTCATACAATATTTGTCTTTTTGTGCCTGACTTATTTCACTTAGCATGATGCCCCCAGCGTCCGTCCATGTTGTTGCAAAAGGTATGATTTCCTTCTTTTTTATGGCTGAATAATAATCTATGGTGTGTGATATATATATGTATGCCATATTTTCTTTATCCATTCATCTGTTGATGGACACTTAGGTTGTTTCCATATCTTGAATATTATTAATAATGCTGTGATGAACGGAGGGATACAGCTATTTCTTTGAGATAGTGATTTTATTTCCTTTGGATATATACCCAGAAACAGAATTACTGGATCAAACGGTAGTTCTATTTTTAATTTTTTGAGGAACCTCCCTGCTGTTTTCCATAGTGGCTGCACCAATTCACATTCCCACCAACAGTGCACAAGGGTTCCCTTTGCTCCGTATCCTCACAAGCATTTGTTATCTCTTGTTTTTTGATAGTAGCCATTCCAACAGGTGTGAGGTGATATCTTATTGCGGTTGTGCATTTTCCTGATGCTTGGTGATGCTGAACATCTTTTCATGTGCCCGTTGGCCATTTGGATGTCTTCTTGGAAAAATGTCTATTCAGGTCCTCTGCTCATTTTTTTAAATCAGATTATTTGGTTTTTTGCTATTGAATTGTATGAGTTCCTTATATATTTTGGATATTAACCCCTTTCCAAGTATATGGTTTACACGTATTTTCTCCCATTCTGTAGGTTGGCTTTTCATTTTGTATTTTGTTGACTATTTCTTTTGCTGTGCAGAAGCTTTTCAATTTCACATAGTCCCACTTGTTTATTTTTGCTTTTGTTGCTTATCTTTTTGGTGTCATATCCAAAAAGTTGTGAAGACCAGTGTCAAGGAGTGTTTTTCCCTATTTTTTTTTCTAAGAGTTTTATGGTTTCCGGTCTTACATTTAAGTCTTTAATCCATTCTGAGTTAATTTTTGTGAGTAGTATAAGATAGGGGTCCAATTTCATTCTTTTGCATGTGAATATCAGTTTCCCCAGCACCATTTGAGACTATCCTTTCTTCATTGAGTATTCTTGGCTCCCTTGTCAAATGCTGGTTGACTGTATATGTGTCGGTTTATTTCTGGGGTCTTGATTCTGTTCCATTGGTCTATGTGTCTATTTTTATGTCAGTACCATGCTGTTTTGATTATTATAGCTTTGTAATAAAGTTTGAAATAAGCAAGTGTGATGCCTCCTACTTTGTTCTTTTTCTCAAGATTGCTTTGGCTATTCAGGGTCTTTTGTGGTTTCATATGAATTGTAGGATTGTTTTTTCTATTTCTGTGGAAAACGCCATTGGAATTTTGGTAGGAATTGCACTGAATCTATAGATGGCTTTGGGTAGTCATACAACCACTTTGAAAAATTATTTGTCATTACCTACTCAAGTTAAATGTGTGTACATCCTATAACCACAAAATTTTTGTGTACCAAAATATGTGAAAGATCACAGTTGCCCTTATAATAATAAAAAAAAAACACATAAAACCAAAATGTCCATTGAGAGTAAAAGAGATAAATTTGGTATATTCATATCACAAAGTTCTACATATTTATGAAAATGAATGAACTGCACATAATGAAATATATAAATCTTATAAATATAATGTTATCAAAAGAATCCAGTCTCAAAAAGATCCATTCTGAATTATTTCATTTATATCAAGTTTAAAAATAGGCAATATGAATTTATGGTGTCAAAATAGTAAGTCAGAATAGTACTTATCTTTGGGGAGGAGGAAGGCACAAGTGATTAAGTGTGGGCATGAAGGAGCTTCTGGGGTGCTCCTAATGCTCTATTCTTGATCTTGGGATGGTCACATGAATGTGTTCTCTTTATACCATTTCATCAAGCTTAAGACTTCGAGTCTTTGCTGTATGTTTGTTACATTTCAGTAAAAATGTAAAACAACGATGACAACAACAACAAAAACAAAATGTAGGAAAAGAATCCCAATGGAAAAGAAAAAACAAAGTGATATTTTGTTATTAGAAATAATTTTCTAAGCTAAAGTTTAACATTGCCTACAAAGTTCAATAAGAACAATGAAGCTATTTTAATTACTAGAAGTCAGTGTTATGCATGATATTTGCATTTTTGCCCCAGTGACCTATTCTTTCCTCTATCAGCAAATTCCTGAATCAATCACAAAGATTAGTTCAAGTGATACACATATATATTTTTGAACAGCTCACCTTGCAGTTTCAAGATGGTGAGAATGCTGTCAACTGAAGTCCACACAAAATTTAGCTAGTATTATTACACAAGTTAATGCATTTGTTTGTCTCCAATGCATTAAAAACTGACATAAAATGTATTTCTATATACCTACTATTTTCTTAAATATAGGCAGGTATCTATCTCTATCTATCTATTTAGATATCTATCTATCTATCATTTGAGTCGAATATGTAGGATACCCCAAAAACCTGGCAGGACACAGTTTGGAAACCTTTGGACTATTTGTTTTGTCCAGTTCTCACATTCTGCCTGAATGACGGTAAGATGGTGGCTGGGGGCCCGACTCATCTCCTAGGAGTAGGCTGTCTCCTTGCTTTTGAGGGTTAGCCTATCAAGAAGGCAACCAAACCCTTACTAACCTCTGGGCAAAATTTCCTGTTTTCTTTTGTGAGTAGAAGGCCATGCCAGACATTCGCTTCTTGTGGTGGCTCCTCCTGAGTTAGGGGGGTGATTGAAGTGGCTGTGGAATAAGTGACTTTACTCTGTGGTAGAAAGATGGAAAGCATAGCCTTTTGCTCTTTCATGTCCATCTTTGTGCCTGCTACACAGAAAAACTAGCAAGAGAGTCTCCACAGCCTTCATGTGATCCAAAGGATTGAGAGAAATTGTTGCTTTTTGTTTGCAAAGTCAAGTTTTTCACTTTTCATCTTACTTGAAACAGATTTGACACAAATGCCTGTGCCCTCCTCACTAAATGTGCTTGGCTTCTGTAGCACTGCAGCCTCTCTGTGCTCCTCTTATGCCTCCGGCTCTCAGTATTCTTTGCTGACTCCTTTACTTTTTCCTAACCTTCAAATATTAGAATTCCTTTAAGCTCTATCATAATCCTTTTCTTGTCTCACTCTACAGATTTTCTCCCTAGGTGATGTCATCCATTTCCATGGTTTTAAATATCATATATATTCAACAATGCCAAAGTACATATCCAAGCACACTATCTTGTTCTGAGCATCCGGGAAACTGATACCATCAAAGGAATATGAGCTGACAAAGATAAGCAAGCATCTGAGGTACATAAGGATTAAAAAGAAAGATGCACAATATGGTACTTATTCTAGAGGAGCAGTTAATGGAGTCGAACAGATAGGAATTTAAAATAAGTACAAGAAAAAATATTTTCAAAGAAGTAAGGAAAGATATTGGAAATTTGAAGCAGAAATAAGCAGTTATTAAGAAAAGCCAGAGTGACATCAGCCATTGTCTCTCTGGTAGAGTTGGCGAGGAGGCTGAAGAATCTTCTCCAAGATGGAGGGAGCCTAGGTGAGGCCCTAACAAAAGAGTGCAACCTCATACAATGAGATGACCTCAAAAACAAAAACCACAGATAGTATGAGAAGCAGACCAAGACTGGAGGAGCCCCTGCCCACTTGAAGTGGACCGGCAGTCACATGGTCAAAGTCTCCTCTCTCTCCCCTTGCTGCTGCCTCCTCTCCTGAACAAGACAGGGGAGGGTGAGACATCTTGAAGTTTGCACTCTGATGATAAGGTGAGGACAGTAGAACCAGCAACAAGGAGACGGAAAGAGAAAGAGGGGGAGAAGGCAAGAGTGAGTGTCCTACCTGGTCACTGGAGAGAAACGGTACATGGTGATTGTAAAAATGATATTTGAATTTGACAGAATATTTCCCTGAATAAGACTGAGATTGTAATAAGTGGATGAGTGTGAGATAATAAAAAATACATATATTGGTCACTGCCCTCCGTTCCTGGCACAGAGCTCTTGAGAGCCTTGTAATTTCCTAAGTGGTAAGAACACCAGGAACATCTCTTGTTCTCACTTTGTCTTTGACCCTGTCCCTGACACAGAGCTCCTAAACCCTTGTAAATTCCTAAGTGACAAGAACACTGGGAGCATTTCTTATTCTAATACTTGTCTTTGACTGTGTTTTTGACACAGGGCTCCTAAAAACCCTTGTAAATTCCTAAGTGATAACAGCACTAGAAACGTCTTTTGTTCTAATAAGGCAACTGTGGGTGACTCCTGGATGGCTCCTGGATGGGGGCTGGTCACCAAATAAACTAAGCCATGATTAGAAGCTTGGAATTTTCAGCCCCATCCACCATCCTCCAGGGATGGGAGAGGGGCTAAAAATGGAGTTAATTAATTATGCCTATGTGATGAAGCCTCCATAAAATCCCCAAAGTATGGGGTCCAGGGAGCTTCCAGGTTGGTAAACGGAGGGTGACACACCCCAACTCCACGGGACAGAAGCTCCTGTGCTCGGGACCCTCCCACACCTTGCCTTACGTGTCTCTTCATCTGGCTGTTCATCCATAACCTTTATTATATCCTTTAATAAACTGGTGAACGTAAGTAAGTGTTTCCCTGAGCCCTACAAGCCACTCTAGCAAATTAATCAAACCTGGGGAGGGAGTCGTGGGAACCTTCCATCAGTAGCCAGTTGGTCGGAAGCACGGGTTATAACCTAGGCTTGCGACTGGCATCTCAAGTGACAAATAAAAATGGCAAGTAATAGGATATATTGGAATATATGAGGAAGCCATTTGGTATAAACCTAATTCCGCCTGACCTTGTCTTTCCAAAAGGGCCTGATGGAGGCAGTTGAGTATGCATTGTATATCTGCTTTAGAGATTCCCCCTGGCAAGAGCAAAAGGCCCTTGAGATAAAGGTGCAACTTCTCTCCCCCTCCCAATGTTGGCATCTTCTTAAAGATTAAGCATCTTTCTTCAGGCTGGGAACCGATTGCAGCGCTCATCTGTGACCCCCCAGCCTGAGGCAACACACCTGCCACCCCGTGGCATTCACTGAGACAGCAGACCTATCTGCCGTTTCCATCAATCGCTGTGCTGACAGAGCAGCCTCGTGACTATTGTAAAAGGGACATTTCAATCATATGTGAAACATACTCTTTGAGGGTGTATAACCACCCTTATACCCCCACTTCTTTGGAGTGCTCTGTTCCTTTGTGGAAAGACTCTCCCGGGTTATAATCCTAAAATTTAAGCTCAGAATAAACTCACCCAAATTTTCATTTATAGATTGGTTATGGATTATTTTCGTTGACACAAGTATGTGTGAGGGGCAATGTTGTGGGGTTGAGCCCTTAACCTGTGGCATCTGATGCTACCTCCGGGTACATAGTGTCAGAATTGAGTTAAATTGTAGGACATCCAGCTGGTGTCGCAGAGAATTACCTATTGTGGGAAAAACTCCACACATTTGGTGACCGGAAGTGTCAGAAGTGAAGAGTTCTGTGTGAATAGTAAAGGAGACTCACAGGAGAGAAATACAGTAGAGAAGAACTGGGTTTCCCCTACAACAGGGGGAAAGACTGAGTTTTTCCATTTTCATGAGATTATGGAAATCATTAGACTGGACTAAAATTTAAATAGGAATAGAATGGGAAAAAAATGAAATGTGTGCTCTAGGCAGACTGAATGTGCAAGGCCAAGAAAAGTACAAACAATTTTGAGACTAAACATACTCCACGTTATACCTAACAGAACTGAGAACTCTGAATTCACCAAGCAATTATTTATTGACCACCAGGTATGGATAAGCTGTTGCCTAGAGATAAGAGACAGAGCAGTATATAATTTCGGTAACAGTCTCTTCCCTCTTGGAGCTTACTTTCTGGTGGGAATCAAGCCAGTTATGTATGTTGTATACTGAGCACTATCCAAGCCATACAGCCTGTGTCTCAGGCCCTAGATAACATTGTTCAATGGAACTTTCTGCAATGATGAAAATGTTCTGTATCTGTGCTGTCCAATAGCCACATGCGGCTAGTGTGACTGAAGAACCCAAATTTAAATTTTATTTTATTTTAAATCATTTAAATTTACATAGCCACTTGAGTCTAGAGGCTACCATGGTGGACAGAATAGCTCTAGAGTTTTAGTGAAACCGTACAAGCAAGTTTTACTCAAAGCTCTCTTCCACCTAAGACTCGGAAAGCACTCCATACGACTGTTCCAGGAACACTCGGAAAATGCAGCATGTCCTCTGTCCTCAGAATAAAGTTTGGTAGACATCGATTAGGGGTACCCTATTATTTATGTTATTTAGGATGTTAATATCATTGCTGATTATATCAACCACTTATCTGTCACGATCTGAGAGGGATGACCTAAAACTTCCTTCACTTACATGCTTCTGTTAATGTCTCAGCTTCCAGAAGTCAGTAACTGTTCTCAGTTGGACACTGCCTCTCCTGTAATTGCTACTTTTTTGGGAAGGAGCATTTCAGGAAAATGTCTCAATTACCATTTTACACTTAATTTGAGACATAATAAGGAAAGAGCTTTTCTCCTTTGCCTTACCACAAACCAGCACACTGTTTTGAAACTTCAAGGGCTTTCTAGCTTTGCTGAAGTGTGAGATCACATAAATTGCAGTAGTTTCTTGAAGAAAAAAACACAGCAGCTATCTAGATTTCATGAACATATTTGATTCTCTCATAAATAACTAGGGAGGGTCACGTAAAGTTGGAAATAAATGTCTGATAGAGTTGTTCAGTAGCTTGATGGTATCAGGCCAGAATCTCTGAATCTCTCCACTTTTGCTTCATGTTTGTCATTTCATGGTTAGCAAATGACTGCTGGAGATCCAGACATCGTGTCCACATTCAAGAGAGAAAGGTATGGGAAAGGGGGAAAGATGTTGTCAGGCACATCCGTTCCTTTTCCTGGGAATGTCCTGCGTATGTCATTAGCCATAAATGTGTCTGCCACACGGACACTGTGAGCTTTCAGGGAGGATGCAGAAGCAAGCCCTTAACCTGACGCAGCGACACCCCAAATAAAACCAAAGTTCAATCAAGAAAGAAGAAGAAGGAAATGGATACTGAACAAGCGACTAAGTGTATCTAATGCAGTAAGGGATCCGACTTATTTTTCTTTGTATAGTGAACCAGTTTCCCAGAAGAGAAAAAGCAATTACTTTTACAAAACAGTCTTCAGTCACAAATCTCCCAGTCTGTGGGATTGGAATGAAACCAACACTGGCAACAGGCCCATGCCACCCTCAGAATCAGTTTCTCGTTTCAATGAATAGTGCTAATGGGTTGAACTCATTTCAGTAGGTGGATGCTTCTTACCCTAAGGGGGTACTGTTTCAGGAGGCTCCTCAGCTACCCATGCAAATACATTCCTGTTGAACCCTAACACCAGCTTGACATCCACGCTTCAACATGGTTAAACCCTTGTGAAAATTATTCAGGTGAAGAGTAGGGCAGAGGGAATGGCACCTCACAAATGTGAGAAACAGCTGAAATAGGAAAGAAATAAGAAGTCAGTGTAAGGATAATAAGCCATGGAGAGACTGGCTGGAGAGTAGGAAGGGGCCATGTCATGCGTACGCTTGTAGGTCAATGGTAAGGATCGAAGATTTTATTCTAGGCTCAATAAGAAGCTGTTGTGGTACTTAGTACATACAGAGTGATGCTTGGTTTACAAATGTCACTAGTGCAGTCATGCACGGGAAAAACAATTTAAACGTGTTCAAATATCTTTTGTAAAGTTGAGTAATTTGTCAATTTCAACGTATTTGGTGAGTTGCTCTGATAGGCATCTCTTGTACCTCACAGATTCAAGGAGGCAAGCGAAGCTGTGTGTGTGAGAGGGGGCTTTCACTAGACTTCTCTCTCTTCCAACTGCACAGACTTGCAGATTCACTCTGACATGTAAATATCCTTTTCATGGGTTCTAGCTTCTCTTTTGTACTCTTATGCCATTATTATGAACTTCATTATCTGTGAGCTACCCGAATAACTAGACCTATCATGTCTGTTAAAGAAACCACTGAACATTCTGACTCTTGGAATTAATTAGTTTTGATTAACTTCTTGAAGAAAATGTTTGGCTCCTGTGTGGGAAGTATGGTGGTGTGGGCAGGAGTGGATGGGAGGACAAGTCAGGGGTTACTTCAGTAGTCTAGATGAGAAGCTACGGATGCCTGGGTTAGATTGGTGCTAATGGAAAGAGCTGTGGATAACTTGGAGGTTTATTTTGGAGTTAAAATAAATTTAATGACGGATTTTGTTTTGGAAGGCATAAGAGAGAGAATAATCAAGTATAACTTCCATAGTTGTGGGTAAAATAGTGCTGGCAGAGTTTTGGTTACATATTAGTAATACCTCTTGCCTGAATGAGAAAAAGGAGGTACGATAGGCACAACATGTACAATGCTTTATGGTTTTAAAACATTTAAACCTCACATTTTATGTTATTAGTAGGACAGTGTTTATTATTTTATCTTCTTTACAGATGTGGAAACTGAGGCTCACCTCTCATAGTTCTACCTTTGTCAGTCTGGAGACTGGTCAGAGACAAAAGATGTGATGTGAAAAAGGGAGAAGACATAGCCAGAGAGGTCAAATGAACCTCGAAGAAGGGGAGGTTAGAAGAAGGTGAGAAAAGTTGCGTGGGTAGAGTGGAAGAGAGCTAGTGTTGTTGGGGTGTGAGGGAAACACGCAGGTGGCACGATGGGCTTTGAGCAGTGTGGCTGTTGGTGGTGTATTGGATCCCCTTTTGATGTATGTTAAGAGGTGTTAGGAAAAACCTAGGTTTTTTTGGGGGGGGAATTACTTTTGACTGTCGGGGTATTCTTGTTTCTATGTGATTCCAGGAAGAGATTGAGTTCACTAAGACTCCAACTTTAAGTTTCTTCACCTAGCTTTGTTACCTTGAGCATACAGAGGAAAAGTAACTTGAGCAAAGGCTCATTTGGAAGGCAGAGGATGACTTGGGGGCAGTGAGAAAATGAATTTGGCCTTTTTGTGCGGGGGGGGGAGGGGAATTAGTCCTGAGCTAACATCTGCCACCAATCCTCCTCTTTTTGCTGAGGAAGACTGGCCCTGAGCTAGCATCTGTGCCCATCTTCCTCTATTTTATGTGGGACGCCTGCCACAGCATGGCTTGACAAGTGGTGTGTAGGTCTGCACCCAGGATCCAAACTGGTGAACCCCGGGCCACCAAAGCCTAACGTGTGAACTTAATGAACTTAACCGCTGTGCCACAGGGCCAGCACCAAATGAATGTGATCAATGTTATGTTGGATTTTGTGAAAGACAAGGTGGGCAAGGTCCATTAGATACAGGTTATGGAAGCCCTGGAAAAAATGTGAATTGAAATCTTTACTAGCCAGATTTGTTATAAACTCTCTCTCCCACTGAAAGAAATTTTAGAAAATAGAGAAAATTATTAAGATGATAAAAGCATTCATAGTTCTATCATGTGGAAAAAACAATATTTTAGGTTATTTCTTCTGCCTTGTATATGGGTGCATGTATATATGTGTGTGTAAAAACTTCATAATATGATTAATAGTTGAAATTATACTATACACAAGATTTTATAACCTATTTAAAGGACTCTGTGAACACTTTTATATTAAATAATCTTTACAAAATGATTCTTTTTTGAGGAAGATTAGCCCTGAGCTAACATCTGCTGCCAATCCTCCTCTTTTTGCTGAGGAAGACTGGCCCTGAGCTAACATCGTGCCCATCTTCCTCTACTTTATATGTGGGACGCCTGCCACAGCATGGCTTGCCAAGTGGTCCCATGTCCGCACCCTGGGATCCGAACCAGCGAGCCCCAGGCTGCTGAAGAAGAACATGCGAACTTAACCCCTGTTCCACAAGGCCACTCCTGCTATTTTTTTTTTTTTTTGCCATTATAAATTCAGCATCATTAGTGTTCATGTACTAAATCTGTAGCTAATAAGTTTTCCAGAATTAGAATTACTGATCAAAAGTAATGGACACTTGTGCTCACTTTGGCAGTGCGTATGCTAAAATTGGAATGATACAGAGAAGATTAACATTGTCCCTAAGCAAGAATGACACACAAATTCATGAGGAGTTCCATATATTTAGACGTTAACTAGACCTATTGTAGTGACCATTTTGCAACATACACAAATATCGAATCATTATGTTGTACACCTGAAATTACTGTAATGTTGTATGTCAATTCTACCTCAATTGAGAAAAAAGTAAGACATTTTTAGAGCTCTTTGCAGATATTGCCAAATGGACTTCCAGGTGTGAACCTCTTTATACACCTTTTAGCAAATGATTGGATTTCCTACTTCACTGCCTCCCTCCCAGTACTGGGAATTCACTTTTCAAATACGAAAAATAATATCTCATGGCTTCAATCTGCATGTCTTTGGTTACTAGTGAGTTTCAACAATTTTCATGTGTTTATTGACTATTTTTCTCTTAAAAATTAAATTCATGTGTTCAGTTTATCTTTCTGTTCTATCTTCATCATTTAAGACAGGTTGGACCCAACACAGAGAGATAAAATATTAAAAATAAATATTTTTACCATTGACTGAAAATCCATATGGATTTCCACTCAGGAACCAATAAAGCATACAGTTTGTGGCTCCTCTATTAATCTTCCCACATTTTAATGATTTATCCTATGAAACATAGTATTCAGAGAAAATGTGATTTTTTTCCCCTATTCCTTATAGTCCTAAGAGATATTCTCTCAGTTGACACTTTTCTCTCTTCATTTTCATTGTTCTTCATACATCATTAGTAGGAACTCTTGGGTTACAGGGGGACAATACATGGGCGGCATATTTACTGAACTGTGTGTGTCTAAATGGATGCACCAGCTATGCAACTACAAATGTAAGTCTTAAAAATAATAATTTGCATAATTAGCTGACAGGAAGGCCTGAGCTATTATTTAAGTTCATATATAACATTACATAGTCAAGTGTTAATTTATGCTCTGTTCTTTCCAGGATGATTGAGCTGTTTGGTAGTTTTATTTATGACTCACGCTTAGATCAATTTTGCAGTGCTGATAATGTTGAGATAATGGGAATTTATAGTTAGCTCTGACAAGAGGCCATAAAACAAATGACTGAATGTTTTCTCTATTGCTACAGGCTCGATTTGTAACATAAAGTACTTAATAATTGTTATTAATGAACCCGCTGTGGATGGTATACAGACACAGCTGGAAATCACATCTGTTATCAGACGGCCTGGGTTGAGTAAAGCACAAACCCTGCAGGGAACTAATAGCCACAAAAGGAAATGACATCATGGGGCCATAGGAAGTGCCCACAGATGTTCCCCGCCCTGAGACAGAAGAGATTTAGGATAGATTTTAGGAGAAATGACAGAATTTGGCTCTTTTAAAAAATTTTCTTACGTATGAATCCCAAATGTCTTCAATTGTGAACCAGAGTTCCAGGGTATTATAAATATTAAATATCAGTAAAGCTTATATCTGTTTTTTATTGAAGTAACATTGATTTATAACATTATATACATTTCAGGTGTATATCATTATATTTTGACTTCTGTACAGACTGCATCATGTTTGCCACAAAAAGTCTGGTTGCCATCTGTCACTGTACACCTGTGCCCCTTTACCCATTTTGCCTTCTTCCCACCTGGTAGCCACCAACCTGTTCTCCATATCTATGTGTTGTTTATTTATTTATCTTCCACATGTGAGTGAAATCTTATGGTAATTGTATTTCTCCATCTGACTTATTTCACTTAGCATAAAAACCTCAAGGTCCGTCCGTATTGTCACAAATGGCAAGATTTCATTTTTTTAATGGCTGAGTAGTATTCCATTGTATATATACCACATCTTTATCCATTCCTCTGTTGATGGCCAGTTAGTTGCTTCTAAATCTTGGCTGTTGTGAGAAATGCTGCAACGAAGATACCCGTACATATGTCTTTTCCAATTAGTGTTTTCTGGTTCTCTGGATAAGTACTCAGAAGTGGAACAGCCAGATCATATGCTAGTTCTATTTTTAACTTTTTGACGAATCTCTATACTGTTTTTTATAGTGGCTGCACCAATATACATTCCCACAGCAGTGTATGAAGGCTCCCTTTTCTCCACATTCTCTCCAACACATGTTCTTTCTTGTCTTTTTAATAACAGCCATTTTGATGGGCATGAGGTGACATATTGTAGTTTTGATTTGCATTTCCCTAATAATTATTGATGTTGAACATCTTTTCATGTGCTGGTTGGCCATCCGTAAATCTTCTTTGGGAAAATATTGAGTTAACTTTTGTGTATGATGTAAGGTAATGGTCTCCTTTCATTCTTTTGCATGCGGTTGTCCAGTTTTCCCAACACCGTTTATTAAAGGGACTTTCCTTTCTCCATTGTTTGTTCTTGGCTTCCTCGTTGAAAATTAGCTGTCCATTGATGTGTGATTTTATTTCTGGGCTCTCAATTCTGTTCCATCGATCTGTGTGTCTATTTTCGTGCCAGTACCATAGGCTGTTTTGATAACCGTAGCTTTGTAGTATATTTTGAAATCAGGTAGTGTGATGCCTCCAGCTTTGTTTTTTTTCTCAGGATTCCTTTGACTATTTCAGGTCTTTTATTGTTCCATATAAATTTTAGGATTCTTTATTCTGTTTCTGTGAAAAATGTCATTGGTACTTTGATAGGGATTGCATTGAATACGTAGATTGCTTTAGGAAGTATGGACACTTTAACTATGCTAATTCTTCCAATCCAAGAGCATGGAATCCATTTCTTTGTGTCGTCTCAATTTCTTTCAACAATATTTTATAGTTTTCAGTGTACAGATCTTTCACCTCTTGTTTGGATTTATTCCTAGATATTTTATTCTTTTTGTTGCAATTGTAAATTGGATTGTATTCTTAATTTCTCTTTCTGCTACTTCATTGTTAGTGTATAGAAATGCAGCTAATTTTTGTATGTTGGAATTATACCCTGAACTTTACTGTATTTGTTTATTATTTCTAATTTTTTTGCAGATTCTTTAGAGTTTTATATATATAAAATCATATCATCTGTAAATAGTGACAGTTTTACTTCTTCCTTTCCAATTTGGATCCCTTTTATTTCCTTTTCTTGCCTGATTGTTGTGGCTAGGATTTCCAATCCTATGTTAAACAAGAGTGGCAAAAGTGGGCATTTTGTCTGCTTCCTGTTCTTAAAGGGATATTAGCTGTGGGTTGTCATATATGGTCTTAGCTTTTTTGAAGTGCTTTCCTTGTATACCCATTTTATTGAGAGTTTTAATCATAAATGGATGCTGTATCTTGTCAAATGCTTTGTCTGCATCTATTGAGATGATCATGTGATTTTTATTCTTCATTTTATTAACATGGTGTATCACATTGATTGATTTGCAGATGTTGAACCATCCTTGAATCCCTGGAATAAATCTCACTTGGTCATGATGTATGATCTTTTTAATGTATTGTTGTATTCGACTTGCTACTATTTTGTTGAGGATTTTTGCATTGATGTTCATCAGTGATACTGGCCTGTAATTTTCTTTTTTTGTGTTGTCCTTGTTTGGTTTTGGTATCAGGATAATGTTGGCCTCGTAGAATGAGTTAGGAAACTTCCTTTCCTCTTCAATTTTTTGGAAGAGTTTGAGAAGGCTAGGTATTAACTCTTGTTTGAATGTTTGGTAGAATTCACCAGGGAAGCTGTCTTGTCCTGGACTTTTATTTTTGGGTAGATTTTTGATTACTGTTTCTATCTTCTTACTGGGGATTAGTCTATTCAAATTCTCTATTTCTTGATGCAGTTTTGCAAGGTTGTATCATTCTAAGAATTTATCCATTTCTTCTTGATTATCCAATTTGTTGGCATAGAGCTTTTCATAATGTTCTCTTATAACCTTTTGTATTTTTGAGGTGTCCATTGTAATTTCTCTCCAGAAATTTCATTTCTGATTTTGTGTATTTGAGCCTTCTCTCTTTTTTTTCTTAGTGAGTCTAGCTAAGAGTTTGTCAATTTTGCTTATCACTTCAAGGAACAGATCTTGGTTTCATTGATCCTTTCTTTTATCTTTTTAGTCCCTGTTTACTTATTTCTGCTCTGATTTTTATTATCTCATTCCTTCTACTGACTTTGTTTGTCCTTTTTCTAGTTCTTTTAGGTATAGTGTTAGGTTGTTTATTTGAGATTTTTCTTGTTTTTTGAGGTAGGGCTGTATTGCTATAAACTTCCCTCTTAGTACTACTTTTGCTGCATCCCATAAGTTTTGGTATGTTGTGTTTTCATTTTTATTTGTCTCTAGGTATTTTTGATTTCTCCTTTGATTTCTTCATTGATCCAATAGTTGTTCAGCAGCATGTTGTTTACACTCCACATATTTGTGACTTTTCCAGTTTTCTTCTTGTAGTTGATTTCTAGTTTCATATCGTTGTGGTCAGAAAAGATGCTTGATATGATTTCCATCTTCTTAAATGTATTGAGACTTGTTTTGTTTCCCAACATATCATCTGTCTTTGAGAATGTTTCATGTGAACTTGAGAAGAATTTGTATTCTGCTGGTTTTGGGTGGTGTGTTCTTGTATATATTAAGTCCATCTGGTTTAGTGTTTATTTAAGGCCAATGTTTCCTTGTTGACTCTCTGTCTGGATGATCTATCCATTGATATAAATGGGTTATGAAAGTCTCTTACTATTATTGTGTTGCTGTCAGTTTCTCCCTTTAGGTCAGCTAATAATTGTTTATATACTTTGGTGTTCCTCTATTAGGTCCATATACATTAATGAATGTTTTGGTTTTTTGGCCAATTGTTTCTGTTATCTTTATACAATGTCTATCTTTGTCTCTTGTTATCTTTTTGGGCTTGAAGTCTGTTTAGTGTGATATAAGTATAGCTACACCCACTTTCTTTTGGTTGTTGTTTGCTTGATGTATCATCTTCCTTCCCTTTATTTTGAACCTATGTTTGTCTTTAGAGCTGTGATGGGTCTCCTGGAGGCAGCATATTTTGGGTCTTGTTTTTTAATCCATCCGGCCACTCTGTCTTTTGATTGATGAATTAAACCCATTTACACTTAGGGTGATTATTGATATATGAAGGCTTAGTACTGCTGTTTTATCTTTTATTTTCTAGTTGTTATATATTTCCATTATTTCTTTTACCTTGTGCTTCTGTTTGCCATTTCAGTTTGGTTTTCTGTGATGTGTTTCTCAATTTCCTCTCTTTTTTATATTTTGTGACTCACTCTGAATTTTTGTTTTGTGGTTACCATGAAGTTTGTGTAAAAGATCTCATAGATGAGATAGTGCTTCTGCTTATAGCATCTTATCTCCGTTTTCCTATGCAGTTTCCATCCTTTTTCACTTCTCCTTCTATGTTTTTGTTGTCACAAATTATCCCTTTTTGTATCGTGAGTTTGTTACCAGATTGCACTGGTTTAGTTATTTTTAATGCTTTCTTTCCTTTTATCCTTTATGATATAATTGTTTACTAACCTATTCTGATATAGAGTTGCAATTTTCAGATTCTATCTATGTGTCACCTCACTTAAAGGTAAAACATATCTTATCTTGTAGATGAAAGCAAATAAAAATACCAGCCTACCAACTTACCTTTCCAGGCTTATCTTCTGCTGTTCCTCTTGAAACACTCTGTTGTTTCATTTGAATTGACTTATTTACCTTTGTTTTTACAGACTTACACTTTCCTTTCTGTGTGCTTTGCCTTATGGTGTTATCTCCGTTTGAGGCCATTTTCCTCAAACTATTTCAAAAGAGAAAGAACTATTCTTGCTTACTTACTTACTTTATTTATTCCCGTTTGTCTCCATTCTCAACTTTCATTCTTCTCATTCACCATTGGCAAACATTCTAATATATTTCATACATATCATTTAGTTATTTATAGTATTACAAAATATGTTTTGTGTGCCTTTTTTTAATTTATGGAAATCATGGTAAATTATAGATCTCATTTTATCTCTTTTAATCAGCACTAAAGTGCCAACCCTGGTGCTCTCTGAACATCTAGTTTGTTCTTTCTAAATGTTTCACAAAACTACATGCGTATCCACCAAAACTGATCTGTACACTCTCCCAGTCAGTGATGGACACTCAGACTGCTCTGAATTCCTATCACAATAAGCACAGAGACGATAGGAATTTTTATGAATGTCACTTGTAGATTTATGAGAGGATTTCTTTAGGCTGCATACCTAGGAGTGTAACTGCTGAGTCACAACGTGTGTGTCAACTGGTTTGACTAAATGCTGACAGATGCTTCTTGAGAATGTTCCACCCTTCTCCCCCCACGAGGACTGCATGTGAGTTCCTCTATCCCTACATTTTGCCAGTAGCTGGGATTGCCTAGTTTTATATTTTAACCAAATTAACAAGGATAAGATGATATTTCATCATTGTTTTCATTTTCTTCCGTGATTACTCCTGACTTTGAACATCTCTAGATTTGCTTATTAGCCCTTGAGGTTTATTCTATTTCAATTGCCTATTCATATATATATTTTTTAAAGATTAGCACCTGCACTAACATCTGTTGCCAATCTTTTTTTTTCCTTCTTCTTCCCAAAGCACCACTCCCCTGGTACATAGCTCTATATTCTAGTTGTGAGTGCCTCTGGTTGTGCTATGTGGGATGCTGCCTCAACATGACCTGATGAGCGGTTCAATGTCCGTGCCCAGGATCCAAACTGGTGAAACCCTGGGCTGCTCAAGTGGAGCACACGAACTTAAGTGTTCAGCCACAGGGGCCAGGCCCTGCCTATTCATATTTTCACCCTTTTTTTCTCTTGGGTTATCTGTCTCTTGTGGACTCAAAGGAATTTCCTGTATATTTGAACATTGTCAATTTTAGACATTGCAATAATTTCTTACAGTTTCCTAACTCTATCCATACTCTTCTCCATTAAACAAAAATGCTGAGTTTTGATGTAATTAGATTCAACAAATTTTTGCCTGAGGATTTTTGCTTTTCAAGTATTTTAAAAAAAATTATTCCCTACCTATAAATCACAAATATATATTGTGATATTTTCTTCTATTGATTTTCTATTTTATCTTTCATTAATCTTTGTGGATTCTGCTTTTATATGTGATGTTAATCAGGAATCCGATTTTGTTTTCTTTTTAACACCATATACAAAATGACCTATCCTCTCACCTTTGATTTACGATGCTATATTTCCATATTTATTGTGTATTAATATATTCTCACCCATACATGGTCTTTCTCTGAGTTCACTCTAGTTATTGACCTTTTATCCATCTTTTCTTGCATCAAAACCTACTTATTTGATTACTGTGTGTTGGGACAGGGAGTCTACGATGGGCCCCAGCACCCCTGAACATTCCTGCTGATTGTGCCAAATTCCAAGGCTTATTTGTCTCCTAAACTGGGCAATTTTTGTGGCTGGTCACATAGACAACCAAGTAGGTCAAGCGACTATAACATGACTACTTCTCACTCTCTGGTGGGGGAGGGGAGGAAGAGCGAGGGAGAGACTGTCTCGTTTGCTGCTTTCTATAGAAGGTGCCATTAACCATCTGGGTGGGGGGACCGCTGTTGTACCACTTTTATTGCTACCACTGCTGAATGTATAATTAGCATGGATGTCTTACATGCTTGTGCTGTGAACTCTTTTAAAATTCATGGGGAATTGTCCCATTTGGAAAGAGTCACTTTTAGAGAAATGACAATGCATACAACAGATCACCAACTAGGCTTCCAATTCCCTCCATTGTTGTACAACAGAAACAACATGGAATTCCAGGAAGAGAAAAGGAAATCACATTCTTGAGGTCTGTAAACCCCTACCTTTTTTGAACTACAGGTATCTGCTACTGATAACTATGCTGATTGGAGCTAGTATTGGTGAATGCTCTGCCAACACTGGAGTGCATATGCTTGAATGCGAATGTTCAAATTTTCTCTATGCTTACTAATTTTCTATTTTCTCTATCAATTACTGATTGAAGAGTGTTGGAATCTTTTACTATAATTGTGGATTTGTCTGTTTCTCCTTTTAGTTTTACCTAGTTTTGCTTCATATGTTTTGAATCTGTTATTAGATGCACACACAGTTAAAATGGCTATTTTTTGGGCTGAATTAATCACTTCATTCTTAGGAAATATTCCTTTTTATCCCTGGTGATAATACTCGATAGTCTCCCTCATCGGATGCTATCTTAGTCATTTCAGCTTGCTTACAATTATTGTTTAGATGGCATAACTGTTTCTGTTTTCCACTTTTAACTTATCCATGTCTTTACATTTAAGCAGATTTCCTGCAGATCACGGTTAGCTATTTTCTTAAGTCCAGTTTGAGAATCTCTGACTTTAAATTGGAGTGTATAGACCAAGAGTCAACAAACCATTTCTGTAGAGGAACAGATGGCAAATATTTTAGACTTTTGGATCTTATAGTCTATGCTGAAACTGCTCAACTCTGCTGTTATGGCATAAACAACACATAAATGAATGGGTATGGCTGTGTTCCAATAAACCTTTATTCACCAAAAAATCACAATCGAAAAAAATCAAATGGGCTGTATTTGGCCCATAGGCCACAGTTTGCTGACGCATGGTTTACATCCTTTATATCTAATATAAATATTCATGTGGTAGAGTTTAAGTCATCCAACTTATTGTTTGTTTATTCATTCATTTCCTATTCTTCCTTCCCTTTTCCCACCTTTTTTTGGATTGAGTATATTTAAGATTCCACTTACCTCCATTTTTTTTCTTATTAGGTAAAAAAACCCAAAACCTCTTTGTGTTTTCCTTAGCGGTCGCTGCACAGTTTACAATCTACATCTTTACCTTTTCGTAGTCTACGTTAAAATAATATCATAGCACTTTATGATTAAGATTCTTGAATACTTTCACTTTCCACCCAGTCATTTGTGCTGGTTTTTGGCATGCATTTTACCTGTATTTATGTTATAAGACTTATAATACCTTGCCACTACTTTTTTTTAGCTTCGTTGAAATGTGGTTGACAATAAATTGTAATATACCTAAAGTATATGGTGTGATGATTTGATATACATGTACATTGTGAAAGGATTCCAACTGTTGAGTTAACATCTCATGCATTTATCTTTTTTTGGATGGGGTGGTGAGAACATAAGTTCTATTATCTTAGGAAATTTCAATTATACAATACAGTATTATCAGCTATAGTAACCATGTTATATTAGATCCTCAGACTTTATTTACTTCATAACTGAAAGTTTGTATCATTTTACAACCTCTCCCTGTTTCCTCCATTTCTCAGACCCTAGCAACCACCATTCTACTTTTTTTTCTATTATTTTGACATTATTTTCTTTTTAGCCACATATAAGTGATACTATGCAATATTTGTCTTTCTCTAACCGTCTTATTTCACTTAGCGTAATGCCATCCAGGTTCACCCATGTTGTCATAAATGGCAGGATTTCCTTCTTTTTTAAGGCTGAATAATATTCCATTGTATGTATATATCACGTTTTCTTTATCCATTAATCTGTCAACAGACACTTAGGTTGTTTCCATACCTTGGCTTTTGTGAATAATACTGCAATGAACATGGGAGTACAGATATGTCTTCGAGGTAATGATTTTGTTTCCTTTAGATATATATTCAGAAGTAGGATTGCTGGGCTGTGTGGTAGTTCTCTTTTTAATTTCTTGAGGACCCTTCATACTGTTTTGCATAGTGGCTGCACCAGTTTACATTCTTCTGAACAGCATATAATTGTTCACTATTCTCCACATCCTCGTCAGCATTTGCTCTCTCTTGTCTTTTTTTTGTTCTGCAGGGAAAGATTTTCCCTGAGCTAACATCTGCTGCTGATCTTCCTCATTTTTTTTTCCTACCCAAAGCCCCACTGTATGTCTTAGTTGTAAATCCTTCTAATTCTTCTATGTGAGCCGCTGCCACAGCACAGTGACTGGTGTGGTTCCATGACTGGGAAACAAACCCGGGCTGCCGAAGTGGTGAGATCACTGAACTTTAACCACCAGGCCATTAGGGTTGGCTCATCTCTTCTCTTTTTGATAATAGAAATCCTAACAGGTGTGAAGTGATATCTCATTGTGGCTTTGATTTGCATTTCCCTCATGACTGGTCATGTTGAGCACCTTTTCCTCTACTTGTTGGTTATTTGTATATCTTCTTTGAAACAGTCTATTCAGGTGGTTTGCCCATTTTTAATTGCTTTTTCCATATTAAGTTATATGTGTTGCTTATATATTTTGAGTATTAACCCCTTATCAGATATGTGGTTTGCAAATATTTTCTCCAGTTTCATAAGTTGTTTTTTCATTTTGTTGACGGTCTCCTTTGCTGTGGAGAATATTTTTAGTTTGTAGTCTCATTTGTTTAGTTTTGCTTTTGTTGCCAAATCCAAAAATCATTGCTAAGACCAATGTCAAGGAGCTTTTTCTTTATGTTTTCGTCCAGAAGTTTTATGCTTTCAGGTCTTATGTTCACATATTTAATTCATTTTTGAGTGATTTTTGTGAGTGGTATAAGATAGTGGTCCAGTTTCATTGTTTTGAATGTAGCTGTCCAGTTTTCTCAACACTGTTTATTGAAGAGACTACCATTTCCACCTTGTATATTCTTGGCTCCTTTGTTGAAAATTAATTGGCCATAGATGCATGAGTTTATTTCTGGATTCTCTATTTTGTTCCATTGACGTATGTGTCTATTTTTATGCCAATTCTCACTGTTTTGATTACTATGGCTTTGTAATATAGTTTAAAATCAGGAAGTGTGATCCTCCAACTTTGTTTTTTCTCAAGATTGGTTTGGCTGTTTGGGGTCTTTCTGGTTTTATACATATTTTAGGATTGTTCTATTTCCGTGAAAAATGCCATTGAAATATTGATAAGAATTTCATTGAACCTGAGATCACTTTGGGTTGTATGGACATTTTAACAGTATTAGTTGTTCCAGTCCATGAACACAGAATATCTTTCCATTTCTTTGTGTCTTCCTCAATTTCTTTCATCAATGTCTTATAGTTTATTAATTTGTGTGTGTTGAACCATCCTTGCATCCCAGAGGTAAATCCCACTTGATCATAGTATACATACCTTTTAATTTTTATTGAATTTGGTTTGCTAATATTTTGTTAAAGATTTTTACATCAGTCTTCAATGGAGAGATTGGCTTGTAATTCTATTTTCTTGTAGTGTCTTGGTTTTGGTATCAGGGTAAAGCTGGCCTCATGAAATAAGTTTGGAAGTATTCCCTCCTCTTCTACTTTTTTTTTGCAAGAGTTGGAAAAGGATTGGTATTAATTCTTCTTTAAATATTTGATAGAATTCACCAGTGAAGCCATCTGGTCCTGGAATTTTTTTGTTGGAATGTTTGTGATTACTGATTCAGTAATTAGGAAGAGAAGAATGTTGGAATATGTCCATCTTTTTCATGATCTCTCAGCTGAGTTAGCGAATGTATAGATGAGGTTGAAATACTCAATAAGTAATCTGACATATACAGACACAAAGTCCACATAGAGTTGATGAGGACATTTAATATCCCTGTGTCTTTAGTAGCACATACCCTGTGACCTAAGAAATGAAGGTACTGCTATAATTTGGATTACTTAGAAGCTGGTTATTTAAACAAATTTCTTATATCATCAAGGGGTGATATTTAATTTGGAAAAAGGCATTTTTTTAGAAGTAAATGTGAGATACTAGGTATATTAAAAATATAATAACTATCTCTATGAATTGCTTTGGAAACAGAAACATGCTCAAAAGACCATAGTGGAGCTCTTACAAGGAAATGTGGGGATGTTTGAGACTTTAATACTGGAGTAAGAGACTAGCAGCATCGCAGTGATGGGCCAGGGAAATTATGCCCAGAAGGTGGTATGACAGAATAGTGCAGGCACCATGAGACGACGAAGCCAACATGGTACATCAAGACTACTGAGTCTAGATAGTGTCTTTGTCTCAGGTCTGATCAAATCTGGGTTCTAAGTTTGAGAAGTGATTCTGTGAGGTCGTCTAGCCCAGACCCTATCAAATACAAAAATATGCTTTAAAATATGTCACCCATTTTTGTTTGAACACTCCTGTTGATGAAGTCCTCACGACCAAACTGACAGTCTATTTTCTTTTTGGAAAGCACTAGTTGATTGAAAGTTCTTCCTTTAGACTAATTCTCACACCTGCTTCTTGTAAAGTCACCCACTGGTTCCATTTCTGTCCTCTGGACAAATCAAGAAGGAGCTCTGCACTCTTGGAATAATAATACCCCTCTTAAAGGCTCCGTGCCTCCATTAGGAGGAGGGTGGAGAGAGGGCGCCGGATCCCTATATATTCCTGCCTCTCACTATTCACAGCCTCCGTTGTGACCATCAGAAATGTTTCTAGATATTGCCAATTGTCCCCAGGGGAGGACAAGTTGCTCCCCATTGAGAACCACTGTCCTAGACTCTAAGTTTGTCAAACTCTTTTCCTTTAAACATTTTTGTCTTTTACAGAAAAATGTTTTGAATTTTATCTTTACTTGTTTTCCTCATTTCCTCTTCTACAAGCCTCTCTTATTTCGACTCTAGCCAAGGCATCTGGCCCTGTCACTCCTCTAAAGCTGCTCTTGTTAAGGTCACCAATGACCTCCATGTTGCTAAATCCAATGTTCAATGGTCAGTCATTATCTCACCTGACCTATCAGAAACATTTGACACAGTTGATCATTTTCTCTTCATTAAAGAAATTTCCTTACCTTCTAAGTCACCACTATCTTGACTTTTTTCCTATCCTATTGACTGCTGGCTGTCTTCTCTGCTGGTTCCTCTTTAATGCCTGATCCTAAAACTCAGTATGCCCCAGGGCTCTGTGCTTGCACTTATTCCCTATTTTATCTGCATTATTCTTTTATTGATCCCCTCCAGTCTTTAAATAATATCTATGTATTATTGATTCCATAGTTAGATATCCAACTGGGTGTATTATTTTAACTTCACACTTTTATCCACCTGCTACTCAAAATCTCAATTTGCAAATCTATCATATAGTTCAAACAACATATTCTAAAAAATCTTCCTATTATTCTCATCCCTAAATGTACTTTCTGTATACTCTTTATCTCATTTAATGACATTAGTTTTCTATTTTTCAGGGTTTCAACTCTCAGAGTCTCCTTAACTTCATTTTTTTTTTCTCACACTCCTTTCTTATTTATTAGAAGAAGTTTTGGGTCTACCTTAAAGCCATATCTGAAATCTGGACCATTTTTATCTGCCTCCACCGCTACCACCTGGGTCCAAGCCATCATCATTTCCCCCCAGATTACTATAGTCTCCCAACTAGTACCCCTGTTTTTCCATTGCTCTGCTTCCTCTTCCTGTTGTCTACTCTCAACACAGCCACTAGATTGATCTACACAAAGCTACGTTAAAGCTATTTGTAAAGTTTAACCATGTCACTTCTGAGCTCAAAACCCTCCAGTGGTTTCTCGTATCACTGACTGAAATGTAAATCCTTACAGTGGCATACAAGACTGTATCTCCTGCTACCATCCTCTCATTATTTTCTAGTGGCCTTGTTACTGGTCCTGAAACGTTATGGAATGTTCTTGCATTGAGCCTTCTGCATTGTCTTTTTCCTTGGCTTATAATGCTCTTTCATAAATATCTACATGGCTCACTCCCAGACCTCCTTCCTAACTTTGAATTAAAATCTCTTCTTCACTGACGCTTATTTAAAATTGTGATTCCTGCCATCTCTGGTTCTCTCCATATTTATCCTTTCTTTAAATTTTCTCCTTAGCATTTACTACCTTCTGATGTGCTGTGTAATTGACTTATATGTTTGGCTTATTTTCTGTCTTCCTTCACTGGGGTAATAATCTTCGAGGAGGAAGAAATAGCTGCCTGTTTTGTTTACTGCTGAATGGCCAGTGCTTAGAAAAGTAGTACTCAGGAAATATTTTTTGAGCGATTAACTGGAACTGCATAGAATAGTTTCCTCTTCTTGATGATTAATTTAGAAAAAATCATAAGCTGAGGCTTGTGGCTTTCAGCTGGTACATTTATACTTGATCTGTCATCTGCCTCAGCAGTAGAGTAACTAAGAGCTTTTAAACTTACACTAAGTTGACGTTTAAACCTATACTATGATACTGATCAAAATCTTAAACTGTATATAATCTCTACTCCTGGATTTCTTTATGTTGTGCAAGTGAGTTCTGGATCAAAGTGTCTGTGTGTGCTGCTTTACAATGAATAGATGAGGAAAAACATTATACAGGATCATCACTGGGGCGGGCGAAAGCACAGGCCTCTGACTTAAGCTTTTCTCTAATGTGTAAAAAACAAAGGACTTAAAAAATCCTGATTAGATTAATAATACATGATCATTATAACAAATTCCATTAGTTCTTAAAATCTTAAGAAGAAAGTAAAGATTACACTGAATTATCCACTGTTAACATTTTGGTGACCAACCTTACATGCATTTCTTCTTATAATATATACTGCACATTAATTTAAATAAATGAGATCATATTAATGTCTGTTGTGGATACATTTTTTAATGTCCTTTGCTCCTCTACATTCTCTGTCTTCTCCCATCCTGCTTATACTCCCTGAGACTAACAACATTGAGGGTACCTTGCATGCATAGCTTTCTCCATATTTATACAGTCATGTACAAAGATAATGATGTACCCAGTTCTGGTTTTCTTTGTATTTATCCTTTTTGGATTTCTTTGGCCATCTTGGATTTGCAAGTTAATGCTTTTAAAAAATCATATATAGGATATTTTTGACAATTATTCTTTAAAAATGTTTTTATTGCCTCTTCTCTTGTTCTGTCTCCAATTACACATATCAAGGGAGTGGCATGATATATTTAAAGTACTGAAAGGAAAAAACCTACAGCAAGAATACTCTACCTGGAAAACATATCATTCAGAATGGAAGGAGAGAGAAAGAGTTTCCCAGACAAGCAAAAATTAAAGGAGTTTATCACCAAGGAACCAGTTTTACAAGAAATGCTAAAGGGACTTATTTAAGTAGGAAAGAGAAGACCACAAAGAGGAATAAGAAAATTATCAGAAAAAAAAGAAGCCATAAAATCACTGGCAAAGGCAAAAATACAGTAAAGGTAGCAGATCAGCCACCTCTGAAGGTAATATGGAAGTCAAAAGACATAAGGACTAAAATTACCTATTTCAATGATAAGAGGGTAATGGATACACAAAATAAAAGGTTACATATGATATCAAAAGCATAGAATGTGGGAGGAGGGGAGAAAAAGAGTAGAGCTTTGAGAAAAAGGTCAAACTAAAGTGACAATCAACTCAATATAGATTGCTATATATGTAGATTATTATATGTGAACCTCATGGTAATCACAAACCAGAAACCTATAGTAAATACACAAATAATTAAAGGAAGGGAACCCAAACATAATACTAAAGAAAGCCATCATACCACAAAGGAAGAGAGCAAGAGAAGAAGAAAGGAACAGAGAATTATTACTAAAACACCCAGAAAAAAAGTAACAAAATGGCAATAAGTACATACTTATCAATAGCTACTTTAAACATCAATGGACTAAATGTTCCAATCAAAAGGCATAGGGTGGCCGATTGGATTAAAAAATGAGACCCGTATATGTCCTGCATACATGAGACACACTTCAGACCCCAAGGCACTCACAAACTGAAAGTGAAGGGATGGAAAAAGTTACTCCACGAAAATGGCAAAGAAAAGACGGCTGGGGTAGCAATACATATATCAGACAAAATAGACTTTAAAACAAAAACTATAACAAGAGACAAAGGAGGACACTACATAATGATAAAGAGAACAATCCAACAAGAGGATATAACACTTGTAAATTTCTATGTACTCAACATAGGAGCACCTAAATATATAAAGCAATTGTTAACAGACACAAAGGGAGAAACAGACAGTAACACAATAATAATAGGAGACACTGGGGCTGGCCCCGTGGCCGAGTGGTTAAGTTCGCCTGCTCCGCTGCAGGCGGCCCAGTGTTTCGTTGGTACGAATCCTGGGTGCGGACATGGCACCACTCATCAAACCACGCTGAGGCAGCGTCCCACACACCACAACTAGAAGGACCCACACGAAGAATATACAACTATGTACTGGGGGGACTTTGGGGAGAAAAAGGAAAAAAAATAAAATCTTTAAAAAAAATCCATTTAAAAAAAATAGGAGACATTAACACTCCACTTACACCAATGGATAGATCATCCAAACAGAATATCAATAAGGAAACATTGGCTTTAAACAACACATTAGACCAGATGGACTTAGTGCACATATATAGGACATTCCATCAAAAACTGCAGAATTCACATTCTTTTCAAATGCACATGGAACATTCTCCAGGATTGATCGCATATTAGGCCATGAAACAATTCTCAATAAATTTAAGAAGACTGAAATAATACCACACTCTTTTATGATCACAAAGGTGTGAAACTAGAAATCAACTACAGGAAGAAAATCACAAAAGCCATAAATATGTGGAGACTAAACAAAATGCTATTGAACAATGATAGGGGGAATGAAGAGATAAACAGAGAAATCAAAAAATACCTGGAGACAAATGAAAATGAAAATACAACATGCCAATATCTATGGGACACAGCAAAAGTGGTTCTAAGAGGGAAATTTATAGTAATACAGGCCTACTTCAACAAACAAGAAAAATCCCAAATAAACAATCTAAGAGTGCACCTAAAGGAACTGGAAAAAGAAGAACAAATAAAGCCCAAAATCAGTAGGAAGAAGGAAATAATAAGAATCAGAGCAGAAATAAATGAAATAGAGACTAAAAAAAAGAGAAAAAATCAACGAAACCAAGAGCTGTTTCTTTGAAAAGATAAACAAAATTTTCAAACCTTTAGCTAGACTCACCAAGAAAAAAGAGAAAAGGCTCAAATAAATAAAATCAGAAATGAAATTTCTGGAGAGAAATTACAATGGACACCTCAAAATTATAAAAGATTGTAAGAGAAAACTACAAAAAGCTATATGCCAACAAACCGGATAATCTAGAAGGAATGCATAAATTCTTAGAATCATACAACCTTGCAAAACTGACTCAAGAAGAAATAGAGAATTTGAATTGACTAGTCACCAGTAAGGAGATTGAAACAGTAATCAAAAATCTCCCTCAAAATAAAAGTCCAAGACCAGATGGCTTCCCTGGTGGATTCTACCAAACATTCAAAGAAGAGTTAACACCTATCCTTCTCAAACTCTTCCAAAAATTGAAGAGGAAGGGAAGCTTCCTAACTCATTCTATGAAGCCAACATTACCTTGATACAAAAACCAGCCAAGGACATCACAAAAAGTGAAAATTACAGGCCAGTATCACTGACGAACATCAATGAAAATCCTCAACAAAATACTAGCAAATCAAATACAACAATACATTAAAAAGATCATACATCATGATCAAGTGGGATTTATTCCAGGGATGAAGACATGGTTCAACATCCACAAATCAATCAACGTGATACACCACATTAACAAAATGAAGAATAGAAATCACATAATCATCTCAACATATGCAGAGAAAGCACTTGACAAGATAAAGCATTCATTTATTATAAAAACTCTAAATAAAATTTGTATATAGAGAAAATACCTTAACATAACAAAGGCCATATATGACAAGCCCACAGCTAATATCATTCTCAATGGAGAAAAACCGAAAGCTATCTCTTAAGAACAGGAACTAGACAAGAATGCCCACTTTCATCACTCTTATTTAACACAGTATTGGAAGTCTTAGCTATAGCAGTCAGGCAAGAAAAAGAAATAAAAAGGATCCAAATAGGAAAGGAAGAAGTGAAACTGTCACTATTTGCAGATGACATGATTTTATATATAAAAACACCTAAAGAATCCACTAAAAACTTTTAGAAATAATAAATGAATACAGTCAATTTGCAGGATACAAAATCAATATACAAAAATCAGTTGCATTTATATACACTAACAATAAAGTGGCAGAAAGAGAAATTAAAATACAATCCCATTTACAATTGCAACAAAGAGAATAAAGTATCTGGGAATAGACTTAACCAAAGAGGTGAAACATCTGTACACTGATAACTATGAAACATTGTTGAAAGAAATTGAAGAAGACACAAAGAAATGGAAAGATATTCCATGCTCTTAGATTGGAAGAATTAACATAGTTAAAATGTCCATACTTTCTAAAGCAATCTACAGACTCAAGGCAATCTCTATCAAGGTTACAATGACATTTTTCACAGAAATAGAATGCAGAATCCTAAAATTTATATGGAACAACAAAAGACCCCAAATGATCCAAGCAATCCTGAGAAAAAAGAACAAAGCTGGAGGCATCACACTGGCTGATTTCAAAATATACCACAAAGCTATACTAACCAAAACAGCATGGTACTGGCACAAAAACAGACACACAGATCAATGGAAGAGAATCGAGAGCCCAGAAGTAAACCCACACATCTAAGGACAGCTAATTTTTGACCAGGGAGCCAAGAACATACAATGGAGAAAAGAAAGTCTCTCAAATAAATGGTGTTGGGAAAACTGGACAGCCACATGCAAAAGAATGAAAGTAGACTATTATCTTACACTATACACAAAAAATTAACTCAAAATGGATTAAAGACTTCAATGTAAGACCTGGAACCATTAAATGGCCAAAAGAAAACATAGGCAGTACACTCTTTGACATCAGTCTCAGCAGTATATTTTCAAGTACGATGTCTCACTGGGCAAGGCAAACAATAGAAAAAATTTAAAAATGGCACTAAATCAAACTAAAAATCTTCCGCACAGCAAAAGGAACCATTAACAAAATGAAAATACAATCTAACAATTGGGACAAGATATTTGCAAACCATGTATCTTATAAGTGGTTAATATGCAAAATATACAAAGAACTCATACATCTCAACAACAACAAAAATCTAACAATCCAATTAAAACACGGGCAAAAGATCTGAACAGAGATTTCTCCAAAGAAGATATACAGATGGCAAACAGGCACATGAAAAGATGTTCAACATCATTAACTATCAGGGAAATGCAAATCAAAACTACAATGAGATATCACCTCACTCCCGTCAGACTGGCTATAATTAACAAGACAGGAAACGATAAGTGTTGGAGAGGATATTGAGAGAAGGGAACTCTCATACATTGCTTGTGGGAGTGCAAACTGGTGTAGCCACTATGTAAAACAGTATGGAGATCCCTCAAAAAATTAAGAATAGATCTACCGTATGATCCAGCTATTCCACTGCTGGGTATTTATTCAAAGAACATGAAAACACAAGTGCATAAAGATACATGTACCCCTATGTTCATCGCAGCATTATTCACAATAGCCAAGACTTGGAAGCAACCTAGGTGCCCATCTAGGGAAAACGAATAAAGAAGATATGGTATATACACACAGTAGAGTACTACTCAGCCATAAGAAATGATGAAATCCAGCCATTTGTGACAGCATGGATGGAACTTGAAGGTATTATGCTAAGTGAAATAAGTCAGAGGGAGAAAGTCAAATACAGTATGAACTCACTCATAAGTATAAGATAAAAACGACAAATAAATACATAGAAACAGAGATTGGATTGGTGGTTACCAGAGGGGAAGGGGGGAGGGAGGAGGGTGAAAGGAGTGATTAGGTGCATGTGTGTGGTGATGGGCTATAATTAGTCTTTGGGTGGTGAACATGATGTAATCTACACAGGAATCAAAATAGTTAACGAATACACCTGAAATTTATGTAATGTTATAAACCAAAGTTACTGCGATAAAAAAAAAAAAAAAACTAAAGAAATCTATGCCAAGACACATCATAATTAGGAAACTAAAGTCACAGGAGAAAAATCTTGAAAGCAGTCACGGAAAAATGACACTTTAGCTATAGGGAAAAATTGCTTCAAATAACAGATTTCCCATCAGAAACTATGTAGTACAGAAAGAAATGGCATAATACTTTCCAAATGATGAAAGAATTGTCAACCAGCATCTTATACTAAGTAAACATAAAACAAAAATAGACTTAAACACTAACATATCAATAATTACATTCAATTTTTAGTAGGTCTAAATACACAAATTAGTAGACCGAGATTGGCAGAGTGGATTAGAAAAACATAATCCAACTATCTCTTGTCTACAAGAAACACATTCTATAAGCAGGTTAACAGTAGAAGGATGAGAATATATAAAATCATGCAAACTCTAATCAAAGGAAAACAGGAGTGGATATGTTAATATCAGATATAGTAGACATTACAGCATAGAAAGTACAGCAGAGACAAAGAAGGACATTATATAGTGACAAAAAGGTCAATGTCAAATAACAGTGGCAAAATATATGAGCAAAAACCGATACAACAAAAAGGAGAAATAGATAAATCCACAGTTATAGTTGGAGACTTTTAACTCCTCTCTCAACAATTGCTAGAATGACTAGCAAAGATAGAAAACAAGCAAAGATAGAAAAGAACTCAAATTCACTAGCAGCAAACAGGATCTAATCAACATTTATAAATCACTAAACAACAGAGGTACACATTTTAAAAAATATATCCACAGAACACCTAAAAAGATAGACAATATCCTGGGCCATAAAATAAACCTAAACAAATTTAAAATTATTGAAATCATACAGAGTGTGTTCTCTGACCACAAGGGAATAAAACTAGAAATCAAAAACGGAAAGATAAGAAAATCTCTGAACACCTGGAAACTCAATAGCATATTTTTAACTAACCTACGGGTCAAATAGAAAACCTTGAGAGAAATCAAAGCAGACATTGAACTGAATGAATATAAAAGTACAAGATATCAAAATTTGTGGGGCACCACTAAAGCATTGCTGAGAGGGAAATTTATGGCACTAAATTCATACATTAAAAAAGAATAAAAGCATCAAATCAATACTATAAGCTCCCACCCCGAGAATCTAAAAAAAGAAGAAAACAAACCCAAAGCAAGTGGAAGGAAGAAAATAATAAAGGTAAGAGGAGATATGCAAAAAATTGAAAGCAGAAAAACAATAGAAAAAAACAGTGAATGAGCTGGTTCTTTGAAAAGATTAAAAAAAAAAAGCCAAACCTCTAGCAAGACTGACAAAGCAAAAAAGAGAGAAGGCACAAATGATAACTATAGAACTAAAAAAGGATCTCATTTCAGAGCCTGTAGATATCAAAAGAGAAATGAGGGAATGATAACAAACAAGGCTCCACACATAAATGTGATAAATTCATTGAAACGGATCACTTCCTAGAAAAACAAAAACTGCCACCACTCATCCAATAGGAAATACATAATTTGGGTAGCCTTATAACTGTTAGGGAAATTGAGTTCAAAATCCAAAACTAGCCCCAGCAGAAATCTCCAAACCAAGATTTTTTCACTGGAGTACTTTACCAAACATTTAAAGAAAAATTAACACCAAATCTACATAATCTCATTTAGAAAATAAAAGGAGTGGGAATACTCACCAATTATTTTATTAATTTAGGGTTACTCTGATACAAAACCAGACAAATCCAGTATAAAAAAAACCCCTACAGACCAATATCTGTCGTAAACATAGATACAAAAATCTTTAGTAAAATGTTGAGAAATGGAATTCAGCAATATATAAAAAGAGTTCTATACCATGACCAACTGGGGTTTATTCTGGCAATGCAAGCTGGTTCAATATTTGAAATCAACCAGTGTAATCCACCATATTAGCAAGTTTAAGAAAAATCACATGATGATATTAATTGATACAGAAAAAGCATTTGAAAGACTTCAATATTAATTCATGATAAAAATTCTCAGAAAAATAGGAATAGAGGAGAATTTCCTCAACTTGATAAAGAACATCTACACAAACGCCCTACAGTTAACATTCTACATAATGGTGAAAGATAGAATGCTTTCTCCCTAAGATCAGGAACAAGCCAAAGATGTCTGCTCTCAATACTCCTATTCAACATAGTGCTGGACATTTCAGCCAGGGAAATAAGGCAAGAAAATAAATAAAAGGCATGCAGATCATAAAGGAAGAAATAAAACTGTTCCTATATATAGATGATATGTGTTTACATAGAAAGTGACATGGAATATTACAAAAAGGACTTCCAGAAGAACAAAAATTAATTATCATTTTGATATACTAACAATGAACACTGGAATTAATACTACAGTACTATTTATAATTGCTCAAAAAAATGAAATACTTATGTGTAAATCTAACAAAACATGTTTGGGACTTGAAGGTGAAAACTACACAACACTGAAGAAAAAAATCAAAGAAGATCTGAACGAATGAAGAGTCATACCATTTTTCATGGATTGGAAGACTCAGCATTGTAAAGATGTCTATTCACCTCAAATTGATATGCAGGTTTAATGCAACTCCTGTCAAAACTCTAGAAAGCATTTTTTTAGATATAGATTTTAGTATTCTAAGATTGATAGGGAAAGGCAAAGGAACTATAATAGCCAAAACAATGCTAAAAAAGAATAAAATGGGTAAAGGTAAATACATGGGCAAATACAAGAGCCAACGTTATTATGATTTTCATTTGTAGCTTCACTTTCTATTTTCTACAGGATTTAAAAGATAAATGCTTTAAAAATAATTATATATCTATGTTACTGGGCACACAATGTAGGAAGATGTAATTTGTGACATCAGTAACATAAGGGGAATGGAGCTTCATAGGAATAGAGTTTTCATATGTGACTCAAGTTATCAATTCAAAATAGTTATAACTGTAAGATATTATATGTAAGCCCCACAGTAACTAAAAAGAATCCAGAGAATACACACAAAATATACACCATATACAAAAATTAGCTCCAAATGAACCAAAGATCTAGACATAAGACCTAAAACTACAAAACTACAAAAGACAACAGGGGAAAGCTTTATGACATTGGCTTTGGTGAGGATTTCTCAGATGTAACACAAAGTCCTGGGCAACAAGAGAAAAAAATAGATAACCTTGACAATCAAAATTTTAAACTTTTGTGCATCAAAGGACACTATTAAGAGACTGAAAAGGCAACCCACATAATGGGAGAAAATATTTACAAATTATGTATCTGATGAGGGATTAATATCCAGAATATATAAAGAACTCCTTCAACTCAACAACAACGAAATCAAACAACTCGATTCAAAAATGGGCCAGTGTGTTCAGCAGACATTTTGCCAAAGAAACTATACAAATTCCCAATAAGCACATGGAAAGATGCTCAACATCACTAGTTGTTAGGAAATGAAAATCAAAACCACAATGAGAGATGAATTCAAATCCACCTGAAATTGCTAATATCACAAAAACAAAAGCAAAAAATGAACCCCCCCAAAACCCAACAAAGAGCCAGCCCTGATGGCCTAGTGGTTGAAGTTTAGCGCACTGCCCTTTGGCAGCCTGGGGTCAGTTTCTGGGCATGGAACAGCACCACTCGTCTGTCAGTAGCCATGCTGTGGCAGCAGCTCACATAGAACACCTAGCAGGACTTACAACTAGAATATGCAACTATGTACTGGGGCTTTGGGGAGGAGAGAAAAAGAGAGAGAAAGATTGGCAACAGATGTTAACTCAGGGCGAATCTTTCCCAGCAAGAAAACAAAACAAGACCCTGTAATGGCTTTGAAAAAAAATAAAACAACAACAAAGGAAATTAATACATTTTAGTGAGGATGTGGAGAAATTAGAACCCTTGTGCATTACTCATGGGAATGTAAAATGGTGCAGACACTGTGGAAAACAGTATGTCAATTCCTTAAAAAACTAAACACAGAATTACCATACGATCCAGGAATTCCACTTGTAGATACAAACTCAAAAAAAATTGAAACCAGGTACTCAGTTACTTGCGCACCAATGTTCACAGCATTATTCACAATAGCCAAAAGATGGAAACAACCCAAATGTCCATTAATATATGAATGGATAAACAAAATGTGATATATTTATACAATTAATATATATTCATATAATGAAATATTACTCAGCCTTACAAAAGAATTAAATTCTGACAGATGCTACAATGTGGAAGAACTTTGAAAACATTATGCCATGTAAAATAAGTCAGACATAAAAGGACAAATACCATATGATCCCACTTATGTAAAATATCTAGAGTAGTCAAATTCATAGAGACAGAAAGTAGAATATTTGTTACAAGGGGCTGGAGGGAGAGAGGAATGGAAGTTATTCACTTTATTTTTTTATTTTATTATTTTTTGCTGGGAAAGATTTGCCCTGAGCTAACGTCTGTTGCCAATCTTCCTCTCTCTCTTTTTTCTCCCCAAAGCCCCAGCACGTAGTTGGCATATTCTAGTTGTAAGTTCTGCTAGTTGTTCAATGTGAGCTGCTGCCACAGCAAGGCTACTGACAGATGAGTGCTATGGTTTCATACCCAGGAACTGAACCCAGGCCGCTGAAGTGGAGCGCACCAAACTTTAACCACTAGGCCATCAGGACTGGCTTGGAAGTTATTTTTTAATGGGTACAGAGTTTCTATTTGGGAGATGAGAAAGTTTTGGAAATGGATAGTGGTAATGTTTTCACAACATTGTGAATGTTGTGATTGTATACCACTGAATTGTGTAATACCACTGAATTATAAACTTAAAAATGGTTAAAATTGTGAATTTTATGTTATGATATTTTTCTCCAATAAAAAAGCAGGAAACTAGAAAAAATAACTCCCTTGCATAGTTCTTTAAATGCTTTTGCACCCATTTTCCTTGATTCTCTGGCTTGTACTCGCTTGTCGTGCTCTTCTGGATCATCCTGTACTTATCCTGTCATACCACTGACCCAGGGAGCTATAGTGATCAATTAAACTGCTGCCCTCACCAGACTGCAAGTTTTGAGAGGGAAGATTGTCTTTGTCTTGTTCACTGTTGCGTCCCAGGATCTATTACGGCGTCTGGCAAACAGTAGATGTTCAAATATTTCTTGAATACAATGACAAGTCTCACAGATGCATAAAATGATAGTTGGAAATCTCAAGTCTTCTGGCTCTAAATCTAGTCCTCTTTTATGGGGACAGATCAATATTTTCTAGTGATCTCTCTACTTCTAGTACTCGTATCTTTTAAGCCAGATCTGTCTATAGGTAGGAATGGTGGTTTTGTCTTTCCTTGAAATAGCTTTTGCCACGGCCCCACTGCTTTCAATTTTAGTTGCAAATGCCATGACAACCTTCGAAGGTTTCTTCTTGCAACCTGATATCACCTTTCCCTCATCACCTGTAAGATTACTTATAGAAATATTAAGGCAGATTTTTCTAGGCAAAAATGGAATCGGCAAATCTGTAGCAACACTCCTGAATAAAGTGGAGATTTAATTACCATTATCATATTTTTCTGCAAAGTTTCCTCTTACTCCTCTCACCTTCCAGCAATCCAAAAAATTTCCGAGGCACGATACACTCAAAACCTGAGTCAGCTCAATGCCAAAAACAAGTGGAAATTTCCAAATGCATTATTTGTAAATATTTGGCTGTTTGGGCATTGGAGGGCTACAAAAGGAAAATAGCTGAAAAG
Organism: Equus przewalskii; assembly: GCF_037783145.1. Taxonomy (NCBI): domain Eukaryota; kingdom Metazoa; phylum Chordata; class Mammalia; order Perissodactyla; family Equidae; genus Equus; species Equus przewalskii. Next base: position 40,016,864 of record NC_091836.1, read on the forward strand.
CACAAGAATCCTGGCTGGGTCCCAGAAAGGGACAGGAAGAAGATTTGAGAGGTGAAGGTGCTGGTTGTGTGAACACAGAATGCAGTGGGCCTGTGCATTAGAACTGCTGCACAACCACCTATAATGCTATGGCAGGCCTGTCCCCAGCAGAGGGCACTGTTGGTCTGTGTGAAGCCTCCTGGGTCCAAACCACACTCCCCTGCCCACCCTAGCATCTTTTGATCACTGCAGTTTTGTATTCTTGCCATTACTTTTAAGACCTAGCTTTGGTGACCATAACCTTAGGGAAGCCTTGAGATCTGAGGTTTGGGCAATGGTTCAAGGTTTATTGGGAAATACTGTGCTCACTTTCTTAGAATGGAAAGAGCTCCCTCCAGCTGGCACCAAAGACTTGGGGACAGGGACTGAAACTAAAATTAACAAGAAAGCTTTCAAGGCAAACAGCTCCATCTATTCTCCCAGACCCAGCTTCCTCTTCTCTTTGAACACTTGGCTTTGAAATCAGACCTATTTTCTGCAGGTTGCAAAGAAATGTGGGAGTATGCAATCCCTGTTTAAATATGGCTTGTCTTGGAGAAGTGTGCTTCCCAGACTAAATTAGCTGAGTGTGTGAGGAGATGACAGCTGAGAAAGACAGAAGAATAATATATTTTTCATTCTACAGAAAGCTAAGGGACATCTTTGTAGCTCACACGAGCACACTAGGAAATGCCGGGCAGTCATGAATGCTAAAGCCTTTGGGATTCCTGCCAAGGGGACGTGGCTTACATGCTCCAGGCCATAACAACTTCATAGGCAACACGGAGAGTGACAGGTTGGCTTACGCGGGAGGTTTTACACTTTGTATGCTTGAAGGCACTACTTAGCCACCACTCCCCACTTTTGCTGCCAATTCCACCTCCAGAGAGGCTGGAAGACACCTTTTACAGTTTCAGTAATACTGTTCAGGTATCCAAGTGAGTGCAAACTGGGAGGTTTTGGAAAGAATGCCCGTGGCCTCCCTCATAGACAGCTGCTAAGGGTATTAAGTCATGGATTTCCTGTTATAAAAGGTCAAGTCTCCTGTTAAGTAGGATGAACTAGAAATCAGCTAAGAGCTGGGGGTAAGAGGAGGAAATTAATATTTACTGAGCACCTGCCATGTACCAGGCGCTCTTCCGCCTTTAGCGACCTTACATGAAGACGATTTTCTCCCCCTTTACCATGTGCTAAACTTAAGAAAGTTTAAGGAACCCATCTGAGGTCACAGGGCTAGAGTCAGGATTGAACCCAGCTCTGTCTGTCTACAAATTTCTGGTTCTTTCCACCCACCAACACTGGACTCCTCTGGGCTTAAGGAGGTCAAATCTTCCCATATGTGTAGCTCAGTTGCCTTGCCTGGAAAGGTACAGATTGTCTGTGAGAGACTAAAGAAAATTGTTACCAGGAAAAATGGCCTATGGGAAGTGGGTACATTCACATCATAGCTTCTTTCCAGGTATCAAGGATGCAGCCCGGACCAGTGCCCCAAACTTCTTTCCTTGTGGGAAGGTACAGGTCAGACCCACACGGTCTGAGAGCCTTAGGAAACAGAGCCCATGCTGTCAGTCTTCTCGGTCCAATATAGAAAATCTCTGCGCCCCATGCAGAGGACTCTGAGGCTTCCGGGAAGAAAACATTCCCTGAAAAGGCTGTTTGTGGCTTTATTAAAACCTCTAGGAAGGAATGCATCTTGGGAAAAATAAGAAGCCATTAGGTATAAAGCGTTAAATGTGTGGTAACTCATAACACATAAATGTGTTCTACTGACAAGCTTTCCCAGGATAGATTCTGAGGATTTGATGATGATGATGATGATGATGATGACGCTCATGAAGACAGAGTGCCTGGCTAAATCATGTACATGTGCAGTAGATTTGGATTTGGTCCAGGTGAAATCAGGATGACCTCCTGGGAAGGAGTGAAGTAGCTGGACAGGGAATATGGTGGAGACAGCCTAGCAGGTGGGAGAGCTACAGATAGGAAGTGAAGAGTTTGCTTCTTGGTGACAGGGAGTTGCTTGTTATTACCAAAGGCCCTGACATGACACCACGGCAGACCCAAACTCCTTGGTCATGGGAGGGAAGAGCTTACGAAGATGCTGTCCTTCTGTACAGGGAGAGGTTAAAGTGTTCCCTCAGATGCAATGCAGTTTAAGGGACTGGCACCCTTGTGAGCCTTCCTGTCTGTGCTCAGCTATTCTCTCATTGAGGAGTGTTCTTCTCTGTCCTCTACAGCTGGTTGAATCCAATCATTTTCAAGACCTAATTGTCACCTCTCTTTTCATTCTTCCTCCTCATTGTCAAACAGTGGCAGCAAATAACCTGTTGATAAGTGAGAGTTGAGTTTATTGCTTACTGAGAAGAAAGAACACTATGTTGACAGAGCTTTTATAGGGTCTTGAGGGGTCAGGGCAAAGCCAGGATACTTATGAGGTTTTGAAGTCTCATTTAAGGTGGACCTTTAAATGCAGAAGCTTGATTAGAATTGGACAAAGATCAGGATCTAAGAGTTTACAATCGGTGGACACAGGGAGGTAAGGGTTTTGATGAAAGGATCAGAAGTGACTTGGATCATAAACGATCAATTTGATGTTATCTATTGAAAAGTTGATCAATTTTAAATGGATTTTCAAGAACATTCAGTTATTTGCAAAATTTATCTTCCCGGGCAAGGGTTTTCTGGAATGGTAAAGTCACGTTAGTGAAGAAAGCAGAAGAGTCAAGTCTCATGAGTGTGAGCTGTGTGGGTGCAGATGGTTTGGGTTCTCACCATCCACAGAAAAACTACTTCTCCCACCATGACAAACAGCCGTTTGTTCAAATTCCACCACAGCAGATGCCAATGATGAATCTCTCTGCTTGTCCCCACATGTGAGCTTCTTGAGGTTGGGGCCAGAGCTTACAAACAACCAAACACACAAACACTGAAAATATTTGTGGAATTAATGAAAGAAAACTTCCCAATGTGGTCCCTACATCAGTAATGGGCTACGTGACGGTTCCCAGAGAAATTCTTCAACACGTGTTCCATTACACTACTCGCCTGTCTTCTCTCCTCCCACCATACCTCTTGCACTCAAAGAACATGGGAGAAAAATGGGATGAATTTGGAGAGAGGAAGAAATATGAAACTAAACCTCCTGTATCTTGTCTTTACTCAGAAGTGTGGATATGTATTTCTGAGAGGGAAAAAGGTCAAAATCAGCATTTAAAAAAATGCGATGTAACTTAGATAACCTGGCATGAAATGTTGGCAGCCTGCCTTTTTGTTCTGAATAAGTGCATGAATTTAAAGCCAGGTTACCCTTCTGCCTACAATATTATTGTGCCTTCACTTTCTTGCTTAATCTTCCAGAATCAATCAGAATTCAGTGTCTGAGCTTTGCTACAGTAATTGCCTGGGAGGGAGCTCTGCCAAACTAATGAGTCACTTCATGAGTTTTCTGCTGGGCCCACAGTGGTCACTAGAAAGAAAACTCGGCTGGGACCCAGAGCCCCTGCTTCGTTTGCCATTTCTGTATTCAGACAACACATGGGAAGCATCTTCCAGCTGTTTGTTACCTAGCCATGACTCCACGTAGAAATAATAGTCTGCAGTTCTTCTACTGGAACCATCAGTGAAAGGACAAAAGAATGTGGGTGGGAGGAGGGAGCTACAGTGGGGCAGCGTTACAGTGGTGCCAGATAATAAGAATGCCAATAATGCACTGGGATAAATTCCCATTTGCATGACTGCCTTGTCAATAAAAGCTCTTCCTAGTCTCACTGAAAAAATTACAAGGCAACAATCAATTCACTATTCCTACCAGTTACCTGTCTGGGTCTCTTCTCTCCACAGGAGATCTAGATGACCGAATAGCAGGGGTGTCTTTTAGGGGTCCTGAGAGAGGGAAGAAGGAAACAGGTAGTCCACGTTAGTTTACTGCTGGTCAGAAGAGCCGTTCTAGACTGAAGATGATAGTCCATCGAATAAAAGGGTGAAACTGGGAGTTAGCAGAGGAGGGTCAATATCTTGGGAAAGGGCAAGGAGAGGTGGCTAGTACTGAGTAATAGCTGAAAATAATAGCTAACATTTACTGAGCCCTTAGATAATTTGTCTCACAACAGGACATTACCGAGAAGTAAAAATGGAGGGATAAGATCTGCATGGCAACACGAACGGTTCTACCTAATGTAACTTCCTGGGACAAAAATCAAGTCCCATACTTGTCATATGATGCCCTTTTTATAAAGTTAAAGACAACTAAAACTAAACAATATGTCATTAGGCATATGTATTTTTATAAGAATAATACAAAAAAGCTGGGAAACGATTCACACATCATTTAGGATGTTGGTTATCTCTTTGAAAGAGAGGGAAGTGAGCTTGGAGAAGCTTATAGGTAGATGGGTTATTGGATGTTGTTATAAGTAAGTGTATAAATAAAAGAGAACGCTGCATAAACAAATGCTGGAAGTGTGTCTTGGAACAAGGATTATCATTCATTTCAATTCTGTGTACCTGAGGTGAACACAGACACATACCCAGAGACCAGTATAAGACAAATGGCTGAATATAACAGAACAGACATTAGGCACTTACTGTGGGCAGGCCCTGGCCTCAGCATGTTGCGTGTGTGATCCCATTCAATCCTCATGACCACTTTCTGAAGTAGGTAACCTTATAAACCCAATTTTACATATGAGGGTATTAGGCACAGAGAGGTTAAATCTCTTGCTCAAGGTCGTACAGAGATCAGAAGGTAAAGCCAGGACTTGAACTAGGTCTAGGAGCCAAGCTCTATTGTTCAAAATTCCTCACTCACTTCCTTCTTGAGTCCTGACACTTCCTGGAGCTTCTCACTTTGGTTAGCAGCTGCCGCCCTAGAACCTAGCATGTTATACAGCACTGGCTAGTCAGTGTGCATGAAACACCCCACATCTCGTTAGGCTGACACTGCCAGCCTGGGGCCCTGCCCAAGGAAGTTGTGATGGGTAGTCTTCGCACAGAAGTGACCACTGATTGACTAGATGCGAGCACTCTACCACGCACGAGTAGTCTAGCCCTAGACTGGTTGTTGACCTATGAAGTGGTCTGAGGTAAAGAATTTGGCCTGTGTGTGGAAAAGGCCAAGCTAATCAGACATGATCTTCCACAATTTGGATTGTGGAGTGTGGAGAACATTGGCCAGCTGATAAAGAACAGAGAAAACATGTAGAGAAGAGAGATGTCACGAGAAACCATGCAGGCCCTTAGACAGACCAAGAAAGGTGAAGCTATTTGCACAGGGACATAGAACATAGTTGTAATCTGTGCTTCTCCAGACGCGTGAATATACTGCAGCTGCCCACTATATCATTCATCTTAGTGAACACAGGAGAAAAGCTAAGCTGGGGTAATTATGGATGAGATATGGTGAATTCCTTTTTCTTTACATTGTGTGCAAAAGATGGTTGTAAATGCACTCACTTTTCTCAAACGAGAGATTTCCTTTCAGCAGCCCTTTCTTGGGGCTGACTTAGAGGCCACAGACAAGCAGGCCTCTGGAGAGCCCAAGGAAGAGACTAGCATGAGGAATAAAATTAAGTTGAAAACCTCCTTTGACATTTAAGAAAAGTCAACAACCATCTAAGTGATGAGAGAGACCAGAAATATAACTGGCTGAATGTCAATTTTAAAACCAGAAAGATAGCTGCTACTTTATCTCACTGAGCAGGTGTTTCTGAGCAGTAAATAACCCACGGATAGTCTATTAAACTTTAATGCTTGTGATAACAGCAAAGAGCATGTTGCCGCCCTCCTAAAAATACATATATATAAAAACAAACAGCAATTTTCAACATTTATGCTTTGCATCATTTTCTTTTCACAGTTGTTTTGCTGCATTATCTTTTGCTATTATCTTGACCACAAGCCCCTGCTGCATGAAGCTGATTTGCAATCGTGGGCAGAACAACCTAATGTAATTAACTATCTGGCAAGTGTACAATGATCATTTCCACATAAAAAAGATGCTCTCCTTGAATGAACACCCTCCAAATGAGGCACTGATTTTGCTGCTTATAAAACGGGGCAAGGTTTTAATTCTTTTTGGAGGGAAGGCATGTTTTCCCCTGCTTTCCTCATTTAGCTTAAACTCATCATCTTCATAAGTCTTTTACTGAAATAGTAATTATGGCACTTCAAAGTGACGTTAAAAACTATCCAGAAGACGAAAAAAAGAAGCAACATAATTGGAAAAAGGTTAGAGACGAAGAGATGTGCAGTTTGAATCAGCCAGATGAGAATTATTACCTAATAATGAGGCTTTGTACTCCTATTACACTTGCTTTTCTATCTGAGCCTTTAAAAACCATGAGCTAATGAAGCTCCCCCCTCCCCCGGGACTGAGGTCGCTGTTGGTGCTGTCTGATGAATGGAGAAGATAAGCCACAAAGACCAGGCGAACTTGGCTTTTCTTCAGTTCAAACTGTTTATTAATGCCATGGTTTGGAATAAACCTCTAGAAACCTCAGCTCCCAGGTTCTCTTGCTTATCTGTTTCCTTTTCCTGGAATGCCCAGATTTCTTATTGCTTGCCCTGCACAACGAGGTCCCGAGCTCCAGAGATAGTGAGACGCAGTGCTGATAGAGCTGGGGAGCTGGGTTTAAGAACCTAAACCCAAGGAGGCTTAATGCACCTGGCAGTTGAGACTAAATCCTCCTATGGAAATGAGGAGGGAAGGAGAGTGGCACAGTTGTAGGCAAGAGCCAATTATTAAGTATTCGGGAATTTGCCAGCTGGTTGTTAAATCTGAGGTAGCTTGAAATCAGTCATAATGGGAGTATTTACACCACAGCTATCAGCAAACACTGCAGTCAGGGCTCCCTCACTCCCCAAGCACGCTGATGAGAGGGCGCACAGAGAACTGAGCGTTCTAGGGTGTCAGATAAGTCCTTTACACCTGTTTTGTGTCCTGCATGAAAAGTAGTATTTTATAGTCAAAAATCAGAAGGTGGTACTGAAATGGAGGGAGGGAGAAACTGTCTGGGAGTGTGGTGAACTTAGGTTCATGTGTAAGTACCAGTTAAATCTCAGGGGATTGTGGGAAAACCAGTCTCTGAAACCACGAAGTGAGGCTTTACCTGCCCTGGGCGTTTTGCCTTTATTTCTGTGTCCTCTCCCGGCTCCATTCAATCCCCACCATTCATTTATGCATTCATTTAGCAAGTTTGTGTTAATTCCTCCCTGAAGAAGTATTTTTATTTCAAATGGGAAGGCAGGAAGAAGAGGCCAAAACAATAAGCTAACTCTTAATTTAACATTTTGTGCAGACATTTTCCTATGCACTTTATAATTATTTACTGATTTAATCCTCAAACAAACCAACAGAGTGAATATCACTATTATCCCTATTCTACAGATAAGGAAACAGGTTCAGAGAGTTTAATGTAATGTATCCCTATTTTGGCAGTGCCTGGACAGAGCTTGTCCAATTCATATTTAGACAATCACCTTTCCGCAGACACCACAGTGCTAAAGACAGCCATTCTGGAGTCCCCTTTTAGATTCTGTAGAGGCAAGAATACTGAATTGGAGGTCTGAACCCCGCATTCTGGAATTCTTCTCTGCTCCTAATTTCATCTCCTGGAGACTCTGTTTTCTTATGCAAATGCAGACAATTTCTTCTTTGTTTTCTTTCTTTGTTTGGGTGAGGACTGAATAGACAACATATAGAAAAGCATTTCGGGTAATGGAGAATTGTTTTGCAAATGTAAAACCAATCCTGTTTTCTTCTTACTTGAGTCATGCCTCCATCCCTTTTCTCCTGCTGTCTCCTTTTCCCAGGATCTCCATCAATTTAAGAGATTAATTTCTGCTCCAAAGAAGGTGATCTTCTAAGTCATTTCCTTAAAACTTGCTAAGATCCTTGAACTGACAAGCAGCATTTTGTAAAAATGCTGAGTTATCACACTGATGTCCAAATTTATGCCTAATTCCTAGGAGAGGGGTCTCAGCTCCTCAGAGCAAGCACTGACCTGTTATACTTGTAGCTCTCTGGGCACGTACATACACACATATCTGTATACGCAGTACATTCACTTAAGCTCATATGAGAAATACGGAGGTGGATGAGACCAGCCATATGGCTAGTGACTCATGCAGCACCAATAGCAAACTGCGAGTCGTCACCTCCTCTGCTGCTCTGAGCTCGCTGCAGAGAGCAAGGACACTTTAGCGCATCCATGTCTGCTACTGCCCTTGTCTCCTGAACTTTCTTTCTGCTCCACCCACACACCCTTGCCTCTCTCTCAGAGCCTCAAAGCCCCTGTGCCTCATCTCTCAAATCAGCTTCCAAGTCTTAACCATCCTTGGAGGAAAGTCACCTTGGTTGTGCTGCTCATTCTGCCACTTTGGCCATTACCAGCTCACTCCAGAGGAAATGTGCCCCCTCCTCCCTAACCACTGGGCAGGCTGATTCAGCAGGGGAAGGGACAGCTCGGAGAGGCACAATCAGGTCCAGCAAGCCCAACAGGCTTACACTGGTGAAGGCTTACACTCTGCCCTGGGATTTTATCAGTGGCTCTGCCTCTAATTTGGCAGGTGATGTTGGTTTAAACAGCCTAGGACTAGACTATACTCTGTTGCAAGTCAGCTGCAAAGAGGAACATGTTTATTAAGTTAACATGTAGTGAGTATTCATGAAGGGCCAGGCACTCTCCTAAATGCTTTACAAGCATTATCTCGTTTAATCCTCCCATCAACCCATGAGGTAATTGCTATTATAAGTCCTATTTTGTAGGAGAAGAAACTGAAACAGAGAGAGGTTAAGAAACTTGCCCAAGGTCACACCCTTAGCAAAATTTAAGAGCTGGCATTTGAACTTTGGATGTCTGACTCAAGAGTCTACATTCTTAGGTACTCCTCTACTCTACCTATTTCAAAAGTGATATTATATAGTACTTTATGCCCAAAGTTTAGTTACAAGGTAGACTATGATAGGCAGAATTCTAAGAAGATCCCATGATTGTCCACCCCCTGGTGTTAATCTCTTCCCCTTAAATGTGGATGGGATCTGTGACTTGCTTCTAGACAAAAGAAAATGGCAAAGGTGTTGGGATGTCACTCCTATGATTTTGTTGCATTGTATAAGAATCTGTTTTAGCAGACTAGGAGAGTGAAAGCCTCTGCTTCTGGCCTTGAAGAAGCAAAAAGCTGCCCATGGAGGGGGCCACGTGGCAGAGACTACTGATGACCCCTCGACTCTGAAGGCAGCCTCTAGCCAACAGCCAGTGAGAAGTGAAGGCCCTCAGTCATATTGTTACCAAAGCAAAGTAGGTCTACTTCCTGCTGAGTTGAAATCAAAGCCTTCACCAGAGTAGTTTTCATACAAAGTAAGATTTACTTGCAGCAAATAGAGACCATGGGGAATTGTTTCTAGAGCTGCGGCCCCTGAGCAAGGGTGAGCAGGGGCCTTTTATTTTGGATGGGGAATGGATATTCAAAAGGGAGAGGTGGGATTTACCTTGTGCAGGCTCAGTTGGAAAACATGCTCCACATACATTGCATGTTATGATAATAAGGCCTAAGCTCCTCCTGGGGTGGAGAGCTTAACATTAACATGAAGCAAAGGTAATCTCTTGGGTACTTCTTGGCCTATCTGTGCAGACATCTGTGCAGGAATCGTTCTTGCCCTGGAGTTTGGACCTGTTCAGGGCGATTGGTGATTACATCTCTTAACATAACTAAAAAAATGAGTTGGAGAAACAGGTAAGTACTTTTGAAAACTCCTTTGAGTTACTTGGGGCCATTAATTGCTGACAATGTGTTGGCAAGGAAGCAAACTCTGCCCACAAGCTGCGTGAGCGTGGAGTTAGTCTCCCAGTCACACCTCCAGATGAGAACACAGCCTGGCTGACAGCTTGATTTCAGTCAGCGAGCAGAGGCGCCAGGTAAGCTGTGCTGGGATTCCTAACTCACAGGGCCTGTAGATAATAAATATATGTTGTCTTAAGCTGCTAGGTTTGTAATAATTTGTTTTTTGCTGCAATAGAAAACTAATATAGGCTAAGGAATTTGCCCAAGGTCACATTCTTGGTCACAGTACAGAGCTGGGATTTGAACCCGGTTGTCTGACACAAGTGCCACATTCTTAGGCACATCTCTATTCTACCTCTTCCAAAAGTGTTTTTAAATATGATTTACTCTTGGGGCTGGCCCCATGGCCGAGTGGTTAAGTTTGCACACTCCGCAGCAGGCGGCCCAGTATTTTGTTAGTTCGAATCCTGGGCGCGGACATGGCACTGCTCATCAGACCATGCTGAGGCAGTGTCCCACATGCCACAACTAGAAGAACCCACAACGAAGAATACACAACTATGTACCGGGGGGCTTTGGGGAGAAAAAGGAAAAAATAAAATCTTTAAAAAAAAAAATATGATTTACTCTTCAATATTGTAATTATTTCTTCACTTTCTACTGCTTTAACAACTCATAGTGTTAAAGCCTGTAGTGTTCTTGACAGAGAGGCCTTGAAGGAGGCTTTTGATAGTTCTTTTAAAGAGCTCATCTTCTCTTTGACTTTCTTCTTGTTGCTGTTGACAACACTGCCAATTGCATGTGCCACAGTCTCTGGCCATTTTAGGCCCACTAGTGTTCTCACAGCATTTTCAGATTTTTGTGGGTCTTTACAGTGTCTAGCATCCGTAACTTAAAAACCATGAATATATGTATATTATATAATAGATAGGAAAATTAGATCTCTATGAAGAAGCTCATAAAGATTTCAGACGTGAGGCAATCAGAATGTGAGAAGGATATTTAAAGCACTTTGCTGGAGAAGCAAAATAAACAGAGACCCAATGTGAAAGAAAACTGACTGAGATAAAGGGCTGTTTCACCCTTGGGTTAGGAAGTCAGATCCCTTGTTAATTCTGATTTTATAATCCTTGCCCTTGAGTTCAGTCAGAATCAGTGACATAATTTGCAGGCCGAATGCCAGATGGAAACACAGGGCCCCTTGTTCAAGTGTTAAGAATTTCAAGACAGTGACAGCAGAGCATTAAACCAAGCACAGGGCCCTTCTGAGAACGAGGCTGTTTGTGACTGCACAGGCTGCACCCCATGGAGCCAGTCCTGAGTTCAGTTGTGTGAACTGAACAGTTCACACAAATTCTGAGGCATACTGGACCTCGTGGTGGTTATTATTAGACATCTATTATTTTCTAATAACTCTTTTTCTCTCTGTGCTTCTTACCTGCCCACTTATTCAAAAGAGCTTTCAAACTGATACTTAGAATCTACAGAATGTTTCCCATCCCACCCTTTCTGCCCTGAGCTACACTGGAATGCTTAATCTGTGGGGTCAGGAGGGCTCTTGCCTTCTGGTTTCACAGATCAGAGAATTAGCAAAAATGGTTAATGCCTTGATCAAAGTCACATGTGAAATGTGGTTCTCTTATATACAATCTGCATTTTATACATATACGCATCTTATATCTGCATCTTCTTCTAATAGGGTCATAAAGATAAATGAGGGCAGATTTCTTGTTCTTGTCCTTACTTTTGTGCCTCCACCCTCCATCCTCCACTCCAGCCCAGTCCTCTGTCCTTGTACAGTGTTACACTCAGGGTGGTGGCTTATGATATACTAATTATTTAAAGATTGGTTGAAATTCACTGGGAAGACCCAGGGAAGAGACTTTTTGTGGGGATAGAGAGGGAGCAGAGTCTTAAATGAAATTGGCTTTCTGGAGGTGACTTGTTTTAGAGCTGACCAAGCATCGCATTTCCACCCCCACCATTATTCTGGTCCTCTTCACTGCAATCTTTGTTTCTCTCCTTTCTGTCAAGACCTAGGGGAATAGATTGGCTGTTTCTCCCATAAGAAGTTATGTCCTTAAGTTCTGTGACAGCTCCTTCTATGAAAATTGTAACTCTTATGAGAGGAATGTGGAGATTTAAGCTATGAAGGTGAGGGCATTAGGGCTTCCCTCCACCATCAGATCGCCTGAGGCCCAGGCCCGCTCAATCGCCTAGCTGCCAAGGCAAGCAGTGATTCCACCCTGAAAGAGCTAAGTGGTCCTTCTTAAGCACGGGCTGCCTTCCTTTTTCTTTAGTCCCTTCTAATTCCTCAGTCCACTATCACCACGGTCTGTGGTCTTAGCTTTCCTTCTGTTTTCAACTCTACTTGGGCAACTATTTCTGCTGAGATTGATTGAGTAAGTCATAAGTGTTGTAAAGTCCAGTTGTGAAGTTTTATGGCTGTAAGGGGCATTAGGATATAACCCAATCTTCTCTCTTCTTCAAGAGGAAAATCAAGCATTGCAGTTTTCAGGATAACATGGTAATCACCAACAGATCCGCAGCCAGGACCCATGGCTTCTAATTGTGCATCCACTGCTCTTTTCTGCACACTAAGCAACTCCTTTCTCTACTGAGTCATTTACTAAATTACTAGCTATGACCTCAGATATTTTTTCTTCCACAGATGCCCTTGGTCCTAAGATAAAAATATCATTCTTTTCCAGTTGCGCTAATGGACTCCAAACACCATTACTACACCTGAATCTTCCATCTTGGATTCATCTTTTCTTTCTCTTTCTTTTTTAAGTTCAGTTTTCTTTTTGAAGGTACGAGTAGATAGTAGTGGTGGTATGTGCTAACCAGTTCCAATTCATTTATCACTCCTCAATATTTCATCTTTATTGATACTCAATCATTAATATTACAAAAATTCTTACTTAAACATTTTTTAAATATTTAAGACTCAGCATCTTTAAAAGAACATAAAAAACCTTTCTCTCCTTTCATTCCGTCCAACCTCTTCTGGCCTCTGCTTCATGGTGAGCCTCTGTCCTCGGTTGTTGAGAACCAAGGATAATTTCCGTTGCAGAATCTGTCTTGCTGTCCCTGTAGTTTACCTCGAAGGCATCCTCTTTCATGGTAAGATTTCAAAAGTATTAGGCTCCAATTCACTGCGTGTTAGATATGACTATTAATATGAGTTAAAATTGGGTCTACAAGTACCCAGTCTGTAACTTTCTCCATTTTGTGCTGCTGTTTCCTTCAAATAGGAGTTAGGTCTTTCCATGAGAAAAAGGATGGAAGAAACATCAGGTCAGCAAACCACATTTGATTTATTGGCTGGTGTTTGGGGCACAAATTACCGTGACCTATAGATGGAGGGAACGTTATCTTTGGAAAGGAACACATTTCTGTCCCTGCTCTATGCCTCTTAGCTGGGCTCTGGGACTCTTCTGGTGATTTAGCCTTATAATTTTATCAATTCATAAGGTTTAATAACAACCCAAGATGGATTCCCTAGGTCAGCTGAGTAGCTGCCCTCAGTCAAGGCTGGTAATGTTTGCCCATGAAGACGCTCTGTACACCAGGAAACCGGACAGAGGAGCAGAGATATCTGGAGCTGCCTCCTGAAAGAGTAAGATTCTAGGAATCAGAGTGAGAGTTGAAATCAAGGGTCAATGCTAACGAAAAACTTAGTAACTGCCAGAGGTTTGTGTGTGGAGGCATATCAATGACAAATGAGGCCAGTAAGCATTTGCCACTTGCTGGATGGTATGTCAGAAAGCTGTTCAGAGGTGGCTAATAGACATTATGCAAACCTCAGTCACTTGTGTCTCCAAACTGTGCTGTCTTTAGTTTCCCTAGCCTTTTGCATAATGCAAGTTCCTAACTTACTCAGCCATATTTTTATTTTCTAGCTTACTTTTTTTATTCCTTCTGCATGACCCTTGCCCAGTGAGTTGGCTGAGAGCAGCCAGTCACGTCTGTGCTGACCTGATTGGACAGAATGCTGATGTGTCCACGGCTCTACTCTGGACAAAACAGGGCAGAGCTCCATTCTATAAATTTGCATGTGATGTGTGTGGGATGTGTATGTGTGTAGTCTGTAGGATTGGCTGCAAGCCTTTGATAACAAATAGAATAATACTGTTTATATTCACATGGGGAAAGACTTGACTATCAGAACTGAGCTCTTCACAGCATAATTACAACTTGCTGAGTGCTGTGGCTCTGGTGAACGATGAAGATATAATCAGTGCACCTATTTGTCCTCCTGGATTCCAGCTGCTAAAGCAATTTCTTTTTCACAGAACTGACAATTTTGCGGTTCTTGTGAAAATCCACCATTTCCCCCCTGAAATCCTGTGAAATGGAGCTCGCCAGAGGAACCTCCGCGAAGCAGCCTAGTTCCTGCGTCATCTCCATGAAATTAGGCAGATCATATTTCCAGCGCTGCTATCTTGATTGCATGTTTGTTTAGAATGACAGTTGATGTTGTGTATCTCTTTCATTAGGGAGGCTCAACGATCTTGACATTATTAACTAACTGTAGCACTTGCTGCATATAAACACGAATCCACGGAGACATCTCAGACAGTGCTTGAGGAAAAACAAGGCTCTCTGAATGTGAGGAATCAACAAAAGGATCTCGGCCATGTTTGCAGCTTGGCAGGTATATTATTAACCGTTTGCAAGTAAGTCATTTCCCAGGAGGCCTAAACACCAAGATTCAGAGGGCAAAGCATCAACATCTGGGTTCAAGCACTTAAAGTGGCCAAATCAAATGGAGGGAAAATGGGGGACTTCTGGAGGAGAAAGGAAGCCAGAGTAGGGCCGACTGGCTTTCTTGTTCTCGTTCTTTGAGCCCTGGCTGCATAAACACCTAATGCTGGATAATGAATCATGTACAGACAGGAAGGATCACTTTGTTTTCTAGCTATTTTGGATTGTATAGGCATACAGAAGCCTTTGTTCTAAAGGAGCAGTTTGCTGGGCTGGGAGACCTGGATATGATTTTGATGTTTTCTCATCAAGAGTTTTTAGGGTTTATGTAGCCTGTTTCCCTTTGAGGATACTGCCCCTTAACAGGATACTCTCCACTACAGGCCTTTGTGATAATGGAAACTCTTGACACTCACCTCCCTTCCTCTGACAAACTCATTTGTGGGTACGCCCTGCTGGTCTGAAGTTCTTGTCTTCTCTCTCTCCTGCAGTGACCTCCTGAAAACCTGCTTTGCTGACCGTGAGGATATTCCAGCAAGGTCTTTGCTCCTGCTCGGTTCTTGCCTGCCATCTTCCTGCTCAACTCCTTCTTAGGCCATCCCATCTAGTTCCTGGCCTTGAGCCTGGTATTATTCTAGAGCCCACTCCCACTCTGGCCACGTGTCCATTTGCAGGGCTTCCCTGAGAAACTCACACACCTGCTGTATCCTTAAAGAGTTGATCCAAAATTAACTCTTGGCTGATCTTCAGGGGTCCACTGCAGTTCCATGTAGGTCTATTCCTGGCACAGACCTCCAACCTCCAATCCCATCCCTATACTAGCGATGGAATCAACAGCAGGGCAATAATGAGTCTTATGAAAAGAAAGGGATGGGATAAAGAAGTAAAACTGTGTTTAGGTCTTTCACAAAGGGGGAATGATCTTGGAATCTCAAAAGTATTCCTTTCATCTACCTTTCTCCCCTTTCCCTCTTCACAATAGAAGTCACTAATTTCACCTTGCTGATTCTTCTCCAGAATGGGAAATGGGATGGTAGGGAGGATATTCTTGCCCAGATAAAGGCTCTTGAAACAACCATATATCATGTGGAAGTAAGAGTTAATTATAAGCAAATGGACTCAAGATGGGGCAGATTTAACACAACTACATTGACCACCACTGATAGCTTGAATGCATACTTTACTAAACTGCCCAAAATGCTGGCTCAAAATCAACAAGACACTAAGAAAGCTCAGTTTCAGAGGACTTGCATTATATTAGCAGTTCACCCTGGAAATTTATTAGTATCCATCTCCATATAAGAGGATTTTTTTCTGGTTTGCCCAGGACAATCTCACATTACATCCAAAGTCCTGGGTTAATTATTACTAGCACCTTCTTTCACTTCCAAAATTATTCTGATTTGGATGACAAAGTATATGGTCACCCTAACCATAGGTTCCTTGGTGCCTTTAATTGTCCTAAACCCCAGATGAGCCCAGTTGTGGGAGGAGAAGGGACGAGCAACAGTCAAAAAGTTAAGGGAAATGATTCTTATGTCCAAATAAAGAAAGGTTCGGGAAGTGAGTCTGGAAAGAGAACAGGTAAACAACAGGAATATATAATCAAGTAAAATACTGGAGAAAGAGAAGTGATGCAAATTAGGAAGTTCCAGGAAAGTAAAACTTGGAAAGACCTTCTGAGGTGAGAGTGAGTAGGGCACGAGCCTTTCATGGCTACTATCCTTGGGTGGAAAGAGAGTAATCACCGGCTCTAGGGGTTTGGACATTAAGGTGTTTATTAATCAGGAACTTTTGATCTTTCTTCCTAGACCCTTGTCCCTTAGGTTCTCTTCAGGGTCTCTATGGGTAAAGGGTCAACCAGGCCCCTTGTCAAAGGAAGTGATGACATGTTCTTCTTGTTTTCCAAAGTGCTTTTGTGGAACCTGTCAATTTCTTGAACAAGAATGTTGGGTTGGTGTTTGCTCAGACAGGGGAAACCCACCATCTGCCGTAGGCCCTTTGTTCTTCTGGAAAATTACTGAACTGCAGTATATCAAAACTATACACAAACAAAAATCAATCGCTTGAGGTTCCAGCTTTGACCACAGAGTCAATAAGGATGACAAGGATAAATTTGTTTTTCCCTTAAATGCTCCTAGAACACAAATGGAATGAAACTCAAATATGGAGATAAGTGTAGAGGGACATTTGAAGATTGAGGTTAAAGAAGAAATGAGAGAGTCCAAAAGAGGAAGATATGGTCAAGGAAAGAAAAGAAATAGAACAAGGAAGTAGATATAATGGAAATTACCAGAAAAAAACAGCGATCTCCTCTTCTTCCCTGAAACATTGAATAAGCTGTTTTTCTATAACTTTTTCATGTACCTCAAGGGTAGAACAGGATAGAGGCAACTGCTAATAGCTTGGTTATACTTGCCAGAAGGTGGGAAATGAGGAGATGCTAGCCCTGTAGAAAAGGCTGCAGAATCAGCACAGTTAGGCAAAGCAACAATGATGATTATGATGATATTAAAAATATCAATAATAGCTAATTCTTGTTAAGCTCTTAAGATGTGTCAGGCATTTTCTAAAGTGCATTATTTTTATTAATTCATTTGATTTTTACAACTATTCTATAGAATACATTGTATTGTTATCTTTATTTTCCAAATGAGGAAACTGAGGCACAGAGTGGTTAAGTTAATTGCCCAAGTCACATAGTCAGTAAATGGCAGATCTGAGATTTAGGACAATTGATTGGGAATGGAGGTGAGTGGAGGTTCTTGGTTACCTCCAAGATTCAATGCATGGATTGAGAAATATTGCGGAAAATTTCCAGAGGCTGAATATAGAAACAAAGTCCCCTTATCTCACATATACATTCAGGAAAAAAACCCAGAAGCCTGTGATTGTGAGTACGGAGAATGGGTTTCCATATATAAGACTTCTAAGATATGTTTTTGATTAACTCAACCTACCACCTTAATATTCATTATGTATATGTTTCTTAACTGAACTTGTTATATTATTATCATAGCTTTTTCATAAGCATGCTTGCCTGATATTTTAGCATGGGCGTTGGAAATGTGGAGTATAGGTCAGACAGTAATATTTTATGAAACTAATTATCTGGAGAAGATTTGTGAAAGACAACATAAATGACAGGAACTCATAAGGAGAAGAATCTGTATCTTACAGAAGGGAGAAAATTTATCCAAACACTGGCAGCAAGACCATGGAGCAAAACCAGGGGACCAAATTACAGGAAAATTCTTTAAGGTGATCACTCTCGTGCTAATTTTCTACTGGCTTTGTTTATCACTAATAAAGCAGTTTAAAGTAGCCTTTCCTTCTAGAAGCTTATAATTTAGCTGAGAAGGTTGGATTTACATGAAAGTGTATATGCCAATATTCAGCCCAGTATACTGCAGACTCTGCAAGGTCAAGGACTATATCATCTCAAGAAAAAGGAAATCCAGGGTCCAGCCCCGTGGCCGAATGGTTATGTTCATGTGCTCCACTTCGGCAGCCCAGGGTTTCACCAGTTGGGATCCTGGGCACGGACATGACACCCCTCATCAGGCCATGCTGAGGCAGCGTCCCACATGCCACAACTAGAAGGACTCACCACTAAAAAGTATGCAACTATGTGCTGGGGAGTTTTGGGGAGGAAAAGCAGAAAAAAAAAGATTGGCAACAGTTGTTTAGCTCAGATACCAATCTTTAAAAAGAAAAGAAAGGAAATCCAACTAAAAAGCCTTGACCAAGAAGCCATTTATTATCTTACGGATCAAAGAGTCCAGAGACAGGGTGTGACCATGTTGATTAATTTGCTGGCTTAAAATTATACCACCGCTCCAGGATCTTCTTGGCTTTTCCCTCCTGGTTGCAAGATGGCTGCTGCATTTCCAGGAATCACATACCACGTCAATGTCCAGAGTCAAAAAATGAAATATCTGTATTTTTGTTTCCTTTTTTAGAATGAAAGATCTTTCAAGAAGTCTCTCAACATACTTACCGTCATCAGTCACAGGCCAAAGTTGCCTCATATGCCCAAGACTTCACTGATAACTTGGCAAAGAAGAATGAAGTTACTGTAATTGGCTTGGACCAGCAGGTGTCAAACTGTGGACCATGGACATGTAGGGTTCTACAAGATCCTTTCAGGGGGTCAGCAAAGTCAAACCATTTTTGCGTTAATGCTAAGACAATATTGGTCTTTTTGACCATGCAGATATTTGCATTGATGGTGCAAAAGCAATGGTGGGTAAAACTGCTGGCACCTTAGCATGAGTCCAGGCAGGGCAACACCCCGTACTGGAAGCCAGTGTGTTCTCCACTGCCACAAGCTCACAGCAAAGCAAAATGCTAGTTTCACTTAAAAATGTCCTTGATAAAGCAGTACAAATGACTAATTTTATTAAATCTTGGCCCTTAAATACTTGCTTTTTTAATAGTCTGTGTGACAAGATGGGAAGTACACATAAAGCCCTTCTGTTGCCTTCTGAAGTATGATGGTAGTCCCAGGGCAAAGACATTTGTGTGATTATTTGAGCAGTAAGCTGAAGTAGCCACGTTTTTTCACAGAACACCATTTTTACTTGAAAGGACAATGGACAGACTATGGTTATCCAGACTTATATACTTGGCAGAAATTTTTCCCCAAAATGAATAAGTGAGTCACTTCAAGGAAAACAACTGACCGTATTTGTTGATGATAAAATTTGAAGTTTCAAATGAAAATTAGAGTTTTGGAAAAACCTCTATCTGTTACCATCAGCTTGATAATTTCCCAATACTTAAAGACTTCTGATGAAATTAGTGATGATGCTAATGTAGGGGACTGGAATTGGCCACCCCAAGATATACCTTTTCGGCATGAGGATTATTTTAGGCTGGTTACTTTTAATCTTTTTTTCTTTTTCTCCTGCTTTATTTCTGGTAACCTCCCATAACTGACTACCCCACCCCCAACATCCTCCTTTGTCTTTAGCTGAGGGTGGTATTCAAGAGGAGAGCTTCCACCATTTTGGCGAGTTGCTCAGTTTGCCTGGGCCTCTCCCATGTATACATGTTATAAAGCTTTGTTTAATTTTCTCCTTTTATTCTGTCTCACGTGAGTTTAATTCGTTGTCCAGCCAGAAGGACCCAGAGTGGGTAGAGGAAATGTCTTACTCCCCTACATTAAAAAATGTGGTTTTTAAAAATATATATATATATTGTATAATGAAATAAGTCAACTTTTGGAAGATCTGTATAATTTAGTGAACATTTTCCAAATGACCCAGACATGCTGTAGTAAAATCATACATGGGTGAATGATCCACTCAAGGAACAAGAGAAATCAACGAGCTTTTAGTGCAATAGAATATGAAAAGGTCATTCACTTTGTTTAAGATTCCACATTGCAACTAAGCTTTAAGAAAACACTACTTAATGGGGCTGCCTGGTGGTGCAGCGGTTAAGTGTGCACGTTCCACTTCGGTAGCCCAGGGTTTGCTGGTTCTGATCCTGGGTGTGGACATGCCACCGCTTGGCAAGCCATGCTATGGTAGGCGTCCCACATATAAAGTAGAGGAAGATGGGCACGGGTGTTAGCTCAGGGCCAGGCTTCCTCTGCAAAAACAGGAGGATTGGCAGCAGATGTTAGCTCAGGGCTAATCTTCCTGAAAAAAAAAGGAACCACCGCTTGCAAGTTTTAGAATATCAAAGAATATCCAAAATTATCTGAAAAGGAAATATGCCTCTCTTTTTTAAATTACATACCTGTATAATTAAAGGCTAAATTTTCTTCACATACTTCAACCCAAACAAATATCACAACAGATTGAATATACAAGCAGAGCTGGAACTCCAGTTGTCTTCTATTAAGCTATACATTAATAAGATTTACAAAAGTGTAAACCAATGCCACTTGTCTCACCAAATTGTTTTGGAACATGTAGTTATTTTTCATTAAAAATGTGTTATTTATGTTAGTGTGTACCAGATTTATTATTGTTCTTTTAGAATAAATTTACAAACAAGTACTTAAAAATTTATCAATGTTAATTTCTAATGTGGTAAATATCAATGGATATAATCCACATAAATAAAACTCCTTGAGGTCCTCAGTTATTCTGAAGAGTGTAAATGGATCCTGAAACCAAAAAGTTTGGAAAGTGCTGGTTTAAAGAAACAAGACGCATCTCTGTGTTTGGGAGGGACTCCGTTTACGTAAAAGCACATGGCTACCTGAGTCTTGACCCGGTTCGGAATCCTGTTAGGAAGGAACAGGTCCAGGTTGGGTGGCCACCTAGTGTTTGCCAAGAGGATCGTCACGTGAGGAAGGGGAAGCGGAAGTACCAACCACAGTTGGCAGTCCATATCCACGGGTTCTGCGTCTGTGGGTTCAACCAATAGGGATGGAAAGGTCCAAGATGATTGTGTCTGTACAGAACATGTACAGACTTTTCTCATGTCATTATTCCCTAAACAATACAGTATAACAACTATTTATATGGCATTTACATTGCATCAGGTATTATAAGCAATCTAGAGATGATATAAAGTATATGGGATGATGTGCATAGGTTATATGCAAATACTATACCATTTTATATAAGGGCTTTGAACATCCATGGATTTTGGTATCCACCGGGGTCCTGGAACCAATCTCTTGGGTACTGAGGGATGTCTGTACTCTTTCAAGGAGAGAATACCACAGATGAAGGGAGGAGACAAGGCCCATAGATGATTCCTTCTCCTTATCCTCCTCCTGCTCCCTGTTTTCCTCTCTCTTGTATTTTAAAAAAGAGAGACTCTAACAATGCATCAGGCAAGGAGGGCAAGCATCAGAGGAGAAGACAGTAGACAAAGTATAGAAAAACAGAGTTGGAAAGACCATCAAAATCATTTCGTCTCAACTGTATCTTTTTGACACTGAATAATTTCCTATTTTTTTCTGAGATTTATAGGTACATACACATAATTTTGAAATATATACATATATTTTTATAAAAATTACTTTCCAGTGGAGCCTGGAACTATATCCTTCAGCCAAAACATACCATACACAGTCTACATAAATGTATGTGGGAAACCTTTGAGGAAAAGTGTTTTGTTTTAATATTTTGCTTTTATTATCTCTTTTGGGGGCTGCTGAGAAGGGGTAAGGGGAAAAATTAAGAATAAATTGTGTTCTATGTTACTAGATAGAAGCCAGATAAAGACAAGGATAAAACCATTAGACTTTTTTTAAAGAGACGGAACTCTCCCGACTTGGCAACCGCAGATGTCACCACGGAGCTGATGGGATAGGAGGCAGCTAAGCAAGTGTGAGTCTCCACACTAACAGCTGCAAATAAGCAAAGCGATGGTTAAAACTGCGCGAAGCCACCCGCAGATTCTCGAGGCTGCTTCCTGACGCTGGCCCTCTGGTCTTTGTCCTTTGCTTTGCCTACCACAGCGTCCACGCTCCTTGAGATTCTGTGTTTTCTCTTCTCCTCCCTCTGATCATCTCCTAATGCAAACGGACCTTTTCTTCAGCTTCTGGGGCCCCTGGCTGTGGAAACCTAGTTTTTCCTCTTGCTGCTTCTTCCATCTTATTCTCTTGCTGTTGCACCTGCTGTTCCTTTGACCTGAAACGTTTTCCCCTGGTTTCCTATCTGGCAAACACCTACTCATCCCTCAAGACCCAGCTCCAAAGTTTCACATCGTGCAGTTATCCCTGGATCCCCCAGGAAGAGTTAACTGTCCCCTCCCCTACAGCTTTGTATCTGCATCTGTGCGACAGGCCTTCTTACAAAGGGTCAGGCTTTGCTGTTTCCACATTTCCCAGACCCAGACCATGCTGGCAGCTCCCAGGGCCAGAGGCTTTGCCCTATTCATCAACGGGCCTGTAGCACCTAGGGAAGGAATGGCTCCTGCTACGTGTTCCACAAGTGCTCAGGATTCAGTAAGGAATGAGGACAGCATCTCAGGTCTGAGTCTCAGGCACTTGTCTAACCAAGTCTTCACTTCCTGCACCATTCACTGCACTTGCTCATTCTCCTGTCTTTTATCCACTCCTCTTTGCCTTCAACCACAAGCTTGAGCCTTTCATCCGGTGTTCCGGGAGCCTTCTTCTCACCCAGGGCCCCGCTGCTGAATAATCATTACCAATTAGAATACTCAGGTATCGTCATTTAGGAGAAGTTTTCACAAGACAGCATTCTGTCCACACCAAACGGTGAGTTATACATGTGGGTACACGAGATGGGGGGTGTTTTTCAGTGAAGAATCAATTAACCTATTAACTAGTGTGTATCGAGCCCCTATCCCATGCCTAGCACCAGTGATATGAGGTGGAGGGTGAGGAGAAAGAGAAAGAAATATATTAGTTTTATTTATGTGGAATTGCTGACATTTGACTCTATAAAAGGAGCTTTTTCTGTAGCTGGATTTACTTGGTGGACATATATTGGAAGAGCAGAGACCAGGGAAGGGTGGCTATAACCACACAGGATTACTGAGGAAGGAATAGCATGTGGTTGGTCATTAGGAGGCCAGGGAACAGACCCACCTGAAAGTGGGTAAGAGTTGTGTGCTGGAGAGTAACACCCCCAAATGCTGGAGGACTAAATGAGCTCTGTGTTTGGAGTCACTGGCAAGAGCCCAGTGGAGAACTCGCACTGAGGCCTGTGGGGAAGTGGGCCCAGGTCATACAGGTCAGTTAAGAGGAAGCCTTGAGATGTCATCGTGATTTGGCTGTGGTAGAGTGTAGGACAGGCTGGCAATTCCATAAAGTTGTGTTTTGTGGAGATTAGACTGACAATGTTCTAGGCTTGTGTGGAAAGCTCCTGTGGTCAATAAGTTCTCTTTTTAAGACTTTTTTAATCCAGGGACACAAATTAGCAATAAAGATATATTAAATCTGCTAATTTCCTTTAAAAGGCATTTTCTCTAAAGATTGTCTGGCTTCACATTAAGGAGCGATGAGAATAAGCTCCTCACTTTGCTTGAAATTGTGATGCTATCTTCTGAGGCACGTTCCAGCCCTGCCCAGGCCCCTCAAAATATACTCTCAGCATCCTCACCTTGGGTAGGGTGTCTTGGTGCTGGGCTTCCCAGTCAAAAGGTGTCTGTAGAAACTATTTCCTGATTAGAACTCTGACCCTGAGGCTTGTAGCAGCTCAGAACTACATCTCAGAAGTTCATTACACCAATGTCTCCTGAAGATACAAGGAAGCCTTTCACCTAAATTAATTTTTGGCCGGGGGTTTTATGTTCAACTCATTGACTCAAGGGTATGAGGCTCCAGCGAGGGGCTGCAGTGGGTTATCTGAGACCATTGGGGCAAACTTATGGATCTAAAAACAGACAACAAAACCATTGAATCATGAAGAGGGAGGCACCATATTGAAAATTTTTATATAAACCCAGACCTTGTTCTAAAGGGAACACTTGACCTCACAGCTCTATCTATCCAACCTAACCACCATTGATGCCATTGTTTTTATGTGCAAGTGCATTTTCAATTTCACGTCCAGACTTCAGGCACTTGTTTTTTCCTTTGCGCAACTTTGGGAGAGAAAGGGAGTCTTCACCTTTTCTCTTCACATTGAGACTCAGCCCTAGGAGTGGGACTTGGATGTTGGGGACCAGAGACAGTTCAGGTTGAGACCTTTTGTCCTTGCGTACCTATTACTAGTGCCTTCTTTTATTTTCAAAAGTTTTCAGTTTGGACCAAACAGTGAAATCCATGAGAGATCTCATCTCCGGAATGACCCTACGTCTGAGACTCCAGGAGTGATAGCAGGGAAGGAAGTGTGTGGGAAGGAGAGTGGGGAGAGGTTAGGGATCCAAGGAGCATCTGTGTGGGGGCAGGTGCCAGGGGGCGTCACTGCTGACGGCAGGCCCCATGGACCTCCTGTGGCCACGCTGGCCAGAAGGTGTTTCTTATGAAGCTCTCTGCAATGAGGAATAACGTGAGTGCTGATTTCTGCCTTAGGAAAAGTGTTTGTTTCCAAAGGGAAAAAGAGGAAGGAAGCAAATGGGAAAACCTGAGAAGCTCAGCTCAAATCGCGCTTAAGGAGTCCGCCTCTTCTGCCACCGACTCCTCCCCTCTCTGGTAAGAGAGAGGCAGCAGGTTTTATTCGCCGAAAATTCTGATGGCGATGGGAAGGAGGAAAATGCAGCCAGATACCCAGAGCGCCTGTTTGGTAGGCAGCTGCCTTCCCATCCTGGGCTGAAGCTGTTTCCTGCTGAACAAAAAATGGCTGTGAAATGTCAGCTCAGGAGGGAAGGCGTCGCTGGGCCTCAGCTTGTGGCTCCCCCTCCTGGGGGTGAGACCGCAGAGCAGTCCTATCACTTCTGCCAGTGATTCCCCCTGCTGTCAATAGGGGTTATCGTATCAATAGACCCACAAATAATTGCCTCCACCAAGTACTCCATTTCCCAGAGAAGCTAATCTCTAAGGAAAAAAAAAAGCTCATGAACCACATCAGAAGGCAAAGCAGAAGGAAAATGTCTCCTAGGAAGGTCAAGACAGCACGTGCCTCTCCATGAGAGGATAAGGCAACAGGGTGTGGACTTGGAGAGAATCTTTAGCTGCAAACAAGACTGAGGAAGTAGGGGGAAAGAAGGAAAGAACAGATTCGGCTTTTTACCCCGTGCGCCTCATAAAATGAATGATCAAAAGTAAATTACAGACTTGCAAATGGGTGGTTAACGACTGAGACAATATGAGTGCAGAGAAGAGCTCATCAAAACACACTGGGCAAGAGCGGGAGAGGGAAGGGCGGAATACAAATGACAAGTGCCAAAGCTGGAGCATCAAAGCCAACGGCCCCGGCGGGAGGGCTAGGGTCATTCCCCACACCTGTCAGGGGCAAGGGGGAACACGCCGAGGAGGCTGCTTTCAAAGGAGGAGGAGATGAAGAGACCGCGTGTGTGTGGGAATATAATAAGGGAAAGCATGGTGGCGAGGATGGGGAACAACGATGGCACAAAGCCCCCAGCTCCCCGGGAAGCTGATGAGAACATCCCTCTCCTCCGTTTACAGAGGGGTGGGACTGCAGTGGACTGTGGGGCGGGGGCGGGGAGGAGGGGCTGATGGACAACAATTTATTCTCGGCAGCAATTCACAGCTTCTCCACAGCACAAATGCCCTGAACTGTAGAAGTCAAAAAGGGGGTGAGGTTGGGGTCAGGGAGCCCCAGGCTCACTCATCCCTGTGAAGCCCTCTCAGTCACCCAGTCCTTCAGCTGCTGCCCATTCCAGGGAGACATCGAGCAAAGCCGGAGAACTCAGGTTCTGGAGGGTTTTCGCGGGAAGGAGGGGGCCAAAGCAGAACCATGCTGCCGCGGTGGACGGGTGGTTCTAGGCAGAGCACCGCATGGGAACACTGCACGGGAACACCTTCTCTAGTTCGGGACAGGATGGGGGCCCTGAGGCAAGCGATTAGAGCTGGCTGCTCTAAGAAAGACCGATGCTACTGCAGACCGCAAAGTCATAGACATTCACTGGACCATGGCTAATCACGAGACAAGTGATTTTGAAACTCTAGGACGTGGCAGGCACTATGCAAGGTGCCAGGGTGCACAAACGGTTATAATTGTGCCTGTATTTAAGAAGCTTACAGTACGGCAGGGGAGACAGATATGAAAATAAATATTTGCAAGAATAACTGCAAAAAGAGAAGAAATAACTCTGAGCATGGTGAGAAGCTTCACATAGGAGGTGACATAAGATCCGGGTCTTAAAGACCCGGGTGGGGAGAGTGGGGTGAAGGTGGCATGCCAGGAAGAGGATACAGAGGTGAGAAATGAGCTTGATGTGTTTAAAAAGTGACAAGCAGCTCAGTGTGGCTTGAGAATAGGAGATGAGGGTGGCAGGCGAATCTGGAAAATTAGGCTGAGGCTAGATTGGGGAGGGTCTTTAAGTCGTGCTAATGAGATTGAGAAGCCACCATGGAGGTTCCTGAGTAGGGATGGCATGATGGGGTCTGTGTTTGGAAACCCTCCCTGGCAGCTGGGTAGAGGATACACACACATAGAGATGTCTGGGGACATCTATACTGTGGTCATTGGGTACATCTGCTGTGCCAGGTGCCTACCTGCTTACCCACAGGGACAAGGCCCAGCAGGTTGGAGCACAGGAGGAGCAGACTTGGCAGGGGCTAGCAAAGGGCATTATATTTCTCTGTCCCACAGAGGGAAAGAGCCACCTGCTCCTGCAGGTTTGAGCCAAGCCACACAGTAGTCCGCTTTCCTGCCTGCCTTCTAGGCTTAGGTGGTAAATATCCAGCTCAAAGGACATGATGTGCGGAGCATAAGAGAGCTAAGGCAACTCAAAGCACTAGTGCTGGCATCTGCCCAGAAATTGCCGTCAGAAGCCAGGAAATCAAGAAGCTTTCCAATAGGTTTGAATTTCTGATAAATTAGCAGAGACAACTAAGATGGTCTCTTTGCTCCCTTATCACTTAAGCATGGCATTTGCCTGAGTTAACTTGCATTTGTTGACATTCGCAAAGGAGGCTGGGGCTGACTGGAATCTTCTTGATCTGCCCTGTCCTGATATTTATTGAATCCCATTGATCCTTTAGGTCACAGCTTAAGTGTCACTTCCTCAGAACCTTTCTCGACTCTGTAGCCTGGCTTTGGTTCTCTTGTTTTGTGTCTGTCCAGGACCTGTCTCTTCAGCAATGGCCCTGTTTTAGATCTATTATTGTTTTCCCCTTTCTTTCTACTTCAAAACATACCTGCCCGTGATACACTTTCCCAAGGCCTGAGGAACTTGTTAAATGACTGACTAAAGCCATAAATAAACGAATTCAAAATATAGCGTTAGGACTAAACGTGGCTACGTGCGCTAATTTCTTGCTTAAGCTAAAGGGGATGGTTAATTCTTTGAATTTCAGGCATTTGCTACTGGTTTATGAGAGGCCCTCATCTCCCAATAGAAAGGGGTACCTTATCTAAGGGGAAAGAATGGAAATATTTTTACTTGGTAGATTTTCTCCATCATATTCCAAGTCCCATATCCACTATGTAAAGCCATTATATTCCCCAGAGGATCTTTTGTCTCTGATAGCGCTATCACTTCCAAGGCATTGGCTGGCACATGCGCCCCCAATCCCTAATGAACACAGCCCAGTTGCTGGACAACTCCACTCTCCTCTTCTTCCTTACAAACGTGACTGTGTTAGGGGCAGCAATATGTCTAACTATAAAGAATACATTTCCTTGCCTCCTTTCACCTGGAGGTGGATGTATGACACAGTTGTGGCCAAAAGATACAGTGAAAGTCATTGGATGGGGCTTCCAGGAAAACTGTTTAAGGGGACTAGACTCTGCTGGGACGTATATTTTTCACTTCCCTGATCCTGGAACTAGGATGTGATGACTAGAGTCGGAGTAACAATCTTGCAGCCATGAGGCAAAGAAGAAGTGAATTCCAGAGATGTTTGCTTTGATATCCTTGAGCCACTAAACCAATGTCAGCAACTGTCTACATCTGGATTTCTCACCAAGTGCGAAAAATAAACCCTGATCATGTTTAAGCTACCATATTTTGAGGCTTTCTGTTACATGCAGTTAAACTTAGTCCTGAACTGACACACCTGTAATGCTTTTCAGATAAGCTAGTGAGTGAGTCAGTCAACATCTTTTGAGTGCCTGCTGTGTGTGGCAACTTGCTAGGCACTAGGAGACCTCAGCCCTCAAGTGATATGAGCACCAAGAAGAAAGTGCACTTGGGTCTACAAGGCCTGCCAGACCAAGCTCCTGCCCCCTCTGTGAGCCCATAGCATCTCCTCCTCTTCCCCTGCAACAGTCTCCAGTCTCCCTGGTCAAACCCGTGGAACACACCTTCCCAGGGACGGGGTCTTTGTGCTCATTATTCTTTCTGCTTGGTGCTCCTCCCTCTCTCCCCACCTCTGCCCTGACTCTGCAGGGCTTCTCAGATCTTACCGTAAATGCTCCCTGAGATCTAAAACAAGCCATTTCCTCTTTCCCTTATTATTCTTTATCTCAACACTTTTGTTTGGTTGTTTTGTTCATGGCACTATCACAATTTGAAACTTTTATTATTTTTGGGGGGTTATATTTTTTGGTTAGTTTCTCTTTCTGCATTCTGCTCCCCCATCCCTGCCCCTGTCTGAAGATTACAAACTCTGTGCTGGTAGGGCCATCTCTATATCATTCAGCATTTTATTCTCTTAGCCCCTGCAGAGCATCTCATGTAGGGTTGACACAAAGGAGATGCTTGGGAATATAGCCCATCCTCATTATGTAAGGATTCCATATTTGCAAATTCACCTGCTCACTAAATTTTATTTGTAACCCCCCACGTTGATACCCATGGTGCTTTGCAGTTACTCGCAGCAGACATGCACAAAACTGTGAAAAATCTGAGTCACCTGTGTTCCCAGTTGAGGTCAAACAAGGCAATGATCCTCCTTCCTGTTTCAGCTCTCATTCTTAAATGAGTGTGCCTTGTGGAGGAATACACGGGTGTTAGATGAGCTTTGTTCAGCCATGAGTTTAGTGTTATTGGCCATGAGTTCGATGTTAATGAATCAACAGTGTATATTAAATAAGGTGTCCTTAAACATGCCAGCCCCAGTGACCAAGTGGTTAAGATTTGGAGCTCTCACCACCATGGCCCAAGTTCGTGTCCTGGTAAGGAAACCACACCACCTGTCTGTCAGTTGTCATACTTTGGTGGCTGTGTGTTGCTGTGATGCTGAAAGCTGTGTCACTGGATTTCAAATACCAGTAGGGTCACCCATGGTGGACAAGTGTCAGTGGAGCTTCTAGACTAAACAGACTAGGAAGAAGGACCTTGTTACCTAATTCTGAAAAAATGGGCCACGAAAACCCTGTGAATAGCAGTGGAACATTGTTGGATATAGCGCCAGAAGGGGAGAAGATGGCGCAAAAAGAGCGGGCAGGGTTCCACTCTGTTGGGCACAGGGTTGCTAGGAGTCGGAGTCCACTCGATGGCACTAACAACAACTCTAAACATAAAACAAGGTTTTGTAGTAGTGGGTTGACAAAAATCTTGTGACCAAAGCTCGCAGGAACCTAACTGTGTACTTCCTAGGAGTGATGGTTTGGTATTCTCTAATTCAGTGTTCATGATGAGTTTATAGAACGTCTCCACCTCAAATAATGAGAATGGACTGTATCCGTTGATGAATGGTAACCTTTGTGCAGAGGGCAGTGAGTGGCACGGAGGGGAGTGGAAATTGTCACATCGCAGCCAATGCAGAGTCCGGCCAAGTGAATTCTGCTCTCAAGTTGGCAGATCTTGTGGTTGTTTATTGTGGGTGGAGGGAGGTTTCTTTAATTTTCTTGGCACTATCCTGCAGAAGGACTGCCGTAAGATGGCTCAGAATCCACAAGGTACCTTGGGGTGGTGATATTTTTGGAAAGGGAATTAAGAGCCAGCACCTCTCTGTGCCTGCCTGTGTCAGACAATTATAGAGAAGAAGAATGACAAGAGAAAATGAAAAGGAAATGGGCTGACAGCCTGCAGAGTGGTATTTCAACTCCAACACAAAACATTCAGTAGTAATTATAGAATAACCTTCATTTAAATGCAAATAAGCCTGTAATTAAGATAAGGGACCTACCATTTGCCAGCATTTTTGTTGTTTCTTTTTATTTTTTAAATTTTTGGGGGGTGACAATTATGCTTTCTCAGACATCCCTCCGCTTTATTGATGAGCAGTCATAATGTTTATGGATTGTGTTGTGAGGGCAATTTATTTGGATAACTGCAGAATAGAAATTAGTGTCACTTATTTTCAGCTGCCCCCAGCAAAAGAAAAAAAACTGTGTACAGTGCATAATGTTGACATAAGCAAAACTTCCTAAGTGACATGGCCCTGGACGACACACATAATGTGCTGTCCCAGATCACCGGGAGTCTGAGCCAAATACACTGAGTCCAGAATTATAGGAGGAAACAAACAGCTTTCTTGATGAGTTCGAGCAGAGCTGCTGAGCCCTTGCAAAGCATCTACAGTTGCACCAAGTGCTTCCTGTTGGTAGAAAATGGACAGCATCCAGCATACAATTTTTAGATGTTTCCTCACTGGGATCTTCAGAGAGGGAAGATGTTGACCTGGCCATGGTATGCATGTTGGTTTGTGACAAGGGTAAGTCTCTTCACCTCTTTTGCCAAATGAATGTTGATCGCTTCATCGATCATCTGCAGCTGACTCTGACTGACTTACACTTTGGATTAGGAAAAGTCAGCCCCCCCCCCCCACCCAGGTAGATTAAAGACAAAGAAGCTATTTGCCAAGTAAGCAGACATTCTTTCATTTACTCAAAAAGACACACACACACATTTCCTTTCCTTTCCTTTTTTTTAGCATCTACTAATTCCAAAACTATTCTAGAAGATTGGGGATATAGTAGTGAACAAACAGGCATCGACTTGAAATAACCCATCCAAAGCACCCATAGACGCCTTACAGCAGGCATATCTGGCTTCTATTTCAGGAGGCCTCATCCACCCACCCCAGCCAGTCCTTGCTGCCACTTTCCCTTAGCCCGTTGACTCGTCTTGGGATGGAAACCTTCTTTTCAGCTGGAAAGCATCAGAAGCAGGGGGTTTCCGAGCAGTTGAAAGGTCCAGCAGGTTCAATTTATTCTTTTAATTAGCAAGGGGGTTGCTTTAATAGTTTATTACCCACCACTTAATTAAAAACACTTTTTTCTTCTAAGATGTACAGAACTCAAACTAGAACTTCCTAGGATGTTGTTTTCTTCCAGCGGTTTGTTAGGCAGTCTGAATGCTACACTGCATCCTTCAGGAAGCAGTCGGATAGCTGCCTACTTAGCTTTTTTTTTTTAATTGTGCTTTGAAAGGGTACAGTATGTTTCTTGGCTCCTTTGCTGAATTGGATGAGTCTGGGACAAGCGACTGGGTAACACGAGCAAAGACAAATTCAGATGGCAAATCTAACCAGTCTGACTCTGGTCACACAGCTTTCTCATCCCCCATCCGAACTTTTCCTCTGCCACTTTCCTTCTCAACACGAAGAGGATTTTACAAAAAATTCTGTGCTTTCAATGAACACACCTTGCCTGAACGGTGCTTCCACAGCTTTCCTTCGGTGCTCTTTATCTCTGTTAAGTGTCATCTGTTTGTCTGGCTCTAGATGTTTCCTAGGGAACCTAAGATGCCCTTGATAGAGTTTATACACTGTTACCCAAGACTGAAATGTGTTTGATGGATTAACTGGGGAACTTACAAAACTTTAATGTCTTTTTTTTTTAAGTGTCTAACTTTGTAGCCTCTGGGGTGATTGTTAACTTCAAAAGCCGTTTCAAGGTTCAATAAAACTAATGGAGGTGAGAGGGGCATTCTCGGATTCCTGTTCTCACCATTCTTTATCACCCACATGAGGAGCTTGCTAGCAGTCCTGCAGTACCCACAGATAATGTAAACTCGTCCTCATTTTAACTCAAATGACACCTCCTCCAAGGAGCCTTCTCTAATCTCCTCTAAGAACACTAGAATTAATTAGGTGTTTCTTCTTCTATGTTGTGTAACAGGCACCTCCTCCCTTCTGCCAAAAGATGCTGTTTGACTGCTACCGCTAGTTGCTCCACATTTCTTGAAGTAGAAAATGGATCTTAAAATTGTTGAAACTTACCATTAGGGGAAACAAAGGCAGCTTCTACATTCTAGGGTGGAAGCTGGGCGGGGAGGGGTTGCTGTCAAGCTTCCTTTGTACTGGAAGTGGGCACGTTTTCGAGCATTGTATTCCCGCAGCTTTGAGGCAGGTATCACCTGGAGTTCTTAGGAAGCCTCCGACTGGGGGAAAACATCTAAATTCAGATCCTTCAGACGTAGGTATTCTGTTTAATAAATAAGTAAGGCTGTCTTCAGATGAGTGTTTGGAGAGAATATCATGAAGTTAAGGGGTTTTGATTCCTCTAGTTGGAGCCAGAGAGCGGGGAAGGGCAACCTGAACTTGAGAGAAGTGGACAGGTTGAAGGGACTCCTGTCCCGGGTGCTCAGTAAGCCCCAGTCACATGACAAAAGGCTGAGAAAAGAGATGACCATTCAGGATCCTTGAGGAGAGACTAGCCAGTGGATTCTGGGAGAGTTATATATCATAATCTAATGTTAATTTTTCCCTTTAATTCTTGTAGTTCCTTTTTTCCCTAAACTTCAGCCACATTTTAAGCTATTACAGTTCTGGGTGAGGTGTGCCTAGAGCCATAAAAGAGTATTTTTGTCTACACTTTGGAGGAAAGGAGCTGGAGGGTTGTGGCAGCGTTGAGAAACAGCTATGAGAAATCCAAGGCAATGGGCAGAGAAACCTGAAGCAATGGCCTGGAGAGAAAGTGGATGGACAGCTATGAAGACAAATTTGTGTCAGGTTGAAGTCCTCCTACTTGGGGTAGGGACTGATTTCTTGAAGTTGTGTAGATGGGGGCTCATTACAATAAGTTGGTTCTCTAATTTGGTATCCAAATGAACAATGAGCCCTACCTGCCCTTGGAGGATTTGGGGGAAGAGAATGTACTCATTTCTCCTGTTCTCTGGCAACCAGTGAAAGATAGATCCAAGTGTCCACGTGAGATCCAAATACAGCATTTGTTCTATTAGTGGTATATCTAGATTGGAGAATACGTGAAAACTCAGTTACTGCAAACTTTGGGACCCACAGGATCCTGGCATGGGTATGCACCACCAAGTTGCAGGGGGATAAAGTAGAGATGAACATCTTCAGATGTCTGCAACAGGTAGGCGAATATTTCTGGGGTTTATTGCACACATTCAAATTACTGAGAACTGTTCAATTCAGCTAGTGAATAGTGACAATGTATGTATTTATTTACCATCCAAGTTCGTGGACCCCCTGAATTCTATCCTTGCAGTCCTGAGGCCTCTGACCCCAGATTAAGAAGTCCTTCCTTAGGAAGAAGCTTAATGAGCAAGAAAAACATCCACAAGCCTATTTTAGGGACTGAGGAGGCTGCAAAGACTCTGATACCTTGACTATCCCTCCAGATACATCTCCACAGGGGCTTAAAGTCAATGAAGGTGGGGGAAGGTGTCTTTCCAGCCCCAGGTGCCCTGCCCTACCCCTTGCTTTGCTCCAGATCGGCCTGCCTTGAGTTCTTTTGCTCTCTTCACTAGCTCATCAAGCCCTTAGCAGCCTCCCACAGCCTGCCTATTCTGAATTTCGCATTGTTCCGAAGTGAGGACAGCTCATTCAGTTTACCCCACTCTTTCCTGAAGGGAAAGCAAAACAAACATACAAAAAAGGACGGGCATCTTTCCAGATGCAGACAAATTCATTTCTCTCCAGGACATTTTATTTTCTTTTGGCAGGAGTGGTAAGACTTGGTCAGCACCCCCACAAGGAGGCACCCGCAGTGGTCACTGTCCTAATCCACTTCCTGCTGCGGGGAGGACCACGGTCAAAAAAGCACATAGCTGTTAGGGTGGGCTTTTTATGGACCTTCTTGACAAACACACTGGAGAAAAAGCCCCCTTCATGACTTCGTGGTCGTCTTTGTCAAATTAACTGTATTTGGACAAGTCAGGGACTCTAAATAGCGTCATTAACCATTTAGTGAGCGCCCACCATATGCAGGGTACTGTTGAAGGTGCTGTGTTGGCTGCAAAGAAGAATTCAGTGATAAACAACTGTATACATCAGCCTACACCCAAGCACAGATACAGTGATGATTAATTTTATGTGGCAATGTGACTAGGCCACAGTGCCCAGATATCTAGTCAAACATTGTTCTAGATGTTTCTGTGAGGGTTTTTTGGATGAGATTAATGCTTAAATCAGTGGGCTTTGAGTAAAGCAGATTGCTCTCCCTAATGTGGATGGGCCTCATCCAATCATTTGAAGGTCTGAATAGAATAGTCTGACCTCCCCCAGGCAAGAGGGAATTCTGCCAGCAGATGGGTTTCAGACTGGAACTGCAACATGGACTCTCCCCTGGGTCTCCAGCCCTCCAGCCCACCAGCCCACCCTGCAGATTTTGGACTTGCCAGCCTCCACAATCACGTGAGCTAATTCCTTAAAATAAATCTTTTTCTATGCACACATATACACACTCACACACACACACTATTGATTCTATTTCTCCGGAGAACCCTGACTAATAGAGATATTTTACACCTTTCTTTCTTAACTGATTTGTTATTTTTGGGCACTTTTCTCCCTGGGGAAGTTGTCTATGGCCAGGTTCTCACATAGCAGCCTTGCTCTCTATTTCCTTAGGGACTTGGTGGGGAAATTAATCTATATCTTTAACAGCAGCCTTGGATTTCTGCAAGGAGCATCCAAACTTGCAGGAATCTTCTTTGGCATAAGTGAAGTAATAAGCAAAATGGAAATGATTATAGAATACTTACAGACTTCCTTTTTTCCATACACATTTGGGGTAAAGTGTGATTTTCTCATCTGACAATACACTTGTTATAGTTCCCGGCCACAGAGAAAGGGCTAGATCCCACATGCGTCTAGTTCTGGGTGGAGGAGAAATAGGGCCCAGCAGGGAGCCAGGCTGTGTCTGCTGGTCTGCTATCTGGGCTCCCACATTCTCCTCAGGAGAGTGTGGCCTTGGCCTCCCATGGCCTCTATTACCAGCATCATGCTGATGACTGCTATGGCCAGACCAGCTCTGAGTTCCAGATCCCAATATCCAGTGTATCTTTCCACCTTCTCTTGGATGTCTCATGGCCTCTTGATCTTAGCACTTTTAAATCTAAGGACGTCATCTTTGCTGCAGATTCCAGATCCCGTCCCCTTCCTTGTTCTCCCTCTCCGTGACTGTGGCTCTGCTCGCCCAACTGTCTAAGCCAGAAAACTGGGCTCATTAACGTAGCTCAAATCTCTGTCTTCTTCTTTCTTCCCTTTCAATTTTCTGGGTGCAGTTCTTTATCTGTTCAAGACTGGATTATTACAGTGGTCCCTACTCACGTCTTCCTTTTTCTCTTTCACTTTAATTTCGATGCCGCTAACCCAATGACCTTTCCAATGTGAAAACAGTTGTCCACTGCTTTAAAATCCTACAGAGACTTTCTATCAATTTCAAGATAGTGTTCAAACCTCTCAACATGGTGTATGAGTTATGTGTTTCTGCATAACAAATAATCTCAAAATTTGGCAGCTCCGAGCAACAAACATTTACTGTGCTGTACAATTTCTGAGCATCAGGAATCAAGGAGTGGCTTGGCTGGGTAGTTGTGGCTCAGGGTCTCTCAGAGGTTGCTGTCAGCTTGTCGGCCTAGGCTGCCATCTCTGAAGACTTGACTGAGGCTGAGGGATCTGCTCCCAAGCTCACTCACATGACTATTGGCAGTAGTCCTCAGTTTCTTCACACATGGGTTTCTCCATCGGGACATGCTTCCCTCAAAGTGAGTGATCCGAGAGAGAGAGAGAGAGAGCTCAAGACAGAAATCTCAGTCTTTTATAACCTAATTTTGGATGTGACATTCCTTCACATCTGTCATGTGCTATTTGCCATATAGACCAACCTTGGTAGAATGCAGGAGGGGATACACAAATGTCTGGATGCCGAAATGCAGAGGTCATTGTGGGGCTGTCTTGGAGGCTGACTATCATAGATGGCATTCAGCAACTTTCAAAGATCTTGCTCTTGCTTACTTTCATAGCTTCTTTTCCCATGGTACTATATCAACCTCCATTATTACTATTAACTACTTCCTCGCACCCTGGCCTTTAGTCATACTAAACTTCCAATGCCTTGTGTCTTTCAGAATTCTTTGCCATTGCGTGCTGTTCCCTCTGCCTGGAAAATCCTTTGAACCCTTTTTATTTTGCCTGCATAACTCTGCCTTGCCATTTATGACTCCTTACCACCAAAGGGCCTCCCGTGACGTCCCTTTCCCCTAATTCTAGGTCTTTCTCTGTGTGTTCACAGGGCCCCATATTCACTTCTATCACGCTACTTTTAATTGTACTATAATGATTGGTTCCTGAGTCTTCTGCATTCTACTGTGATATTCCTGAGTTCAACGACGGTGGATTTTTTTTTATCACCCATTTTATTTCCAATGTCACTCAGAGTGCTAGAATACAATGAGAGGTTAATAAATATGTAGTGAATGAGTGAATAAATGAATGCACAGTTTGCTGCAGAACATGAATTTTAGGGAGGAAGGAATACAAGCTCTTCTGTCAAATTTTTTAATATCTCACAATTTCGTGGGTCAGGAACATGGGAAGTCTACTGTTGGCAACTCTTCTGCTCTGTGTGGCTTCGAGTGAGGTCACTCAGTGGTATTTGGCCAGCATATAAGCTTGTCTGGAAAGCTAAAGATGGCTTCACTCCCTGACTGGCACCTTGTTAGCCATCGTTCAAAGATTGGGCTCAGCTGGGAGAACCTATGTATGGCCTCCCCAGAAAGCAGCCTGGGGTAGTCAGACTGCTTGTATGACAGTGAAGGGCTCCAAGAGAGAGTTCCAAGGGAACAAGGCAGAAGCTGGAAGGCTTCCTCTGACCTAGCCTGGGGAGCGTCACTTACATTGCATTTTATTGGCTCAAGCAAGTCACAGAGCCAGCCCATGTCCAAGGAGAGGAGACTAGGAAGTCACAAACAGCAGGTGTCATGGTTCACTGGGGAGCCAGCTTTGGAGATTAGCTCCTACCACTACAATCAACTATTGTTGTCTTTTACCCATGAAAGCTTCTGTGCTATTATTCTGAAAGTGTGATTTTTCAAACATTTCTATCAAATGAGGATTTACTATTACACATTTAGGTGGATGTGTAGCTGGATGAAAATCATATCCATAGAATGTTCACCGTGAAATACATGTCACTCTTAAAGAAGTCTATATGGGCATGACAAAATGCTCTGTTCTTTATACTACAACGTTTCAATTGATAATTTGATAAAGATTCTCAACTGCAGTGCAATATCTTTCCGAAGGATGTTTTGGAGGTAAATAGGGTTATTTTCGATTGTCACAATGACAATCAAATTTTGTTACTAATCCTTAACTGCATCTTGCAATATATGGGACAATCCTACACAGCAAAGAATTATCCTGTCCAAAATTTCATTAGCACTCACATAAAGATGAGCTTCCCATATTTGCTAATGTCACAACCTAATATGAATATGATAGGGGAAAACTGGCTCAGTAGCAGATTATCTGGGAAAAAAATAGAGATTTTAGTTGGATGCAAGCTAGAGCCAACACCATGATGTGGCTGCCAAGAATTACTGTTATTTTAAGCTTTAAAAATAGAAATTTCAGTCCTGAACATAGAGAGCTATATTGATAGAAATTTCAGTCTACCCTTTAAGGACCATAGTGCTCTGGGAATTTTATGGTCACTTCTGGGCACCTGGTTTTATAAAAGCGGCAGATACATCCAAGAATGGCCACCAGGAGGACAAAGAGTCTAGACGCTGTGCCTTGTGAGTGGGAGACACGATCGCTAGCTTCAGATACTTGAAGTATTGTGTGGAAGGAAGCTGAGACGTATTCTTTGAGATGCTACAAAGCAGAATTAGGGTAAATGAAGAAAGATTTTCCTAACAATTAAAATAGTTTGTCAAAAAACGGAGTGTTGTGCCTTTTAGGATAATTAACCCTGTTTAGGAGTGTCTCCGTAGAGAGTGGACAGCCATGGGCCACGGGGTGATTTTAAGTGAACTGAATACTATGAAAGGGACTACTGCGAGGAGTGGTACCTCTAAGTTACTTTCCATTATTGTCATTACTTTAGGATTCAGGGACTCATATTTACGAAATGGCTGTGGACACCACCTCTCCATACTTCTATAATAATGCCTCACTCTTAATGCCTTTCTCTAGCTTTGGAACCCCAAATAAGTCCCTTATGCTAGCTAAACTTTTGTTTCTTCAATCGTAAAAGAGGAAATCATAGTGCCTGACATATTTTACTAACTGGATAGCTATGATAATCAAATTATAATAGTGTTAAACTATAAATTATATGAATACATAAGAGATTATTTTGTTTTCCACAAAGCCGTGGACAACATGCATTCCTACAACTGTCTTGTGCCTGAGAGAAATGTTTTAACATTTTTTAAGGCCATTTGAATGACTTATAATTGTCTTCCTTTTTCTGATAAGGTGTGAAGGTCTCTAATAGCTGTCAACAAAGTGTCATGTGGTGTGCCTTAAGTAGCAACTGACTGCTCTCTTATTGGTTGGCCTTTGTTTGGTCCAACTTTTGAACAAGGGAGGAGACAAGAAGGGGTGAAGGTGCTTTACGGTAAATAAGCTTTTACTTAAATGATGGTTATTTGGGGAAAAAAATGCCCTCATCATTATCTTCAATAAACCAATGTGCATTGGCATCTGCTCTCTTACTTTTAGATGGCTCCATAGTTAGTGGAATAGTCCAGATTTCGCTGCTTGTTACAAGAAATTATCAAAAGGAAAAAGAACACATTGACTTAAGCTAACTTTTGTTCTTCTTGTTTTTAAGCGATCCATGTTAGCCAAATCAGCCTCAACAAGCCCTTCTAAATTCTAAGGAGGAAAACCAAATTATTGTTCATTTAATGTTTAATTAAATTTATTATAGCTAGTGTGCTGGTTTTAGATTGAATTTATGGTACACTAAAGTTAGAGTTTTATGTGTTCCATGTACACTTTATAGCACATTGGGGTCTCTTGTATAATCAACATGTACAATACACTTAAGCCCATTTTATGTGAGTTGGAGCACAATTTTACTATTTTACATGATTATAGAAGTTTATTGTTATATTTCTCCCCTTGTATCACATTGTTAGTGATGTCTATGATTTATTT
Source organism: Equus przewalskii (assembly GCF_037783145.1). Taxonomy (NCBI): domain Eukaryota; kingdom Metazoa; phylum Chordata; class Mammalia; order Perissodactyla; family Equidae; genus Equus; species Equus przewalskii. The sequence continues at coordinate 40,056,132 of NC_091836.1, forward strand.
GATGCCATATTCTTGATGTGGAACACAATTCCCAGTTACAGCAGTCTTCCGACAGGGAAAATAGTATTTGGCTCATAATAACCCACTTAGTAGGAGAGTTCTAGGAATGTGTTTACAAAACGAGGCAACTGTGTGCATTTTTTAATAGAGATGAAACGTTTGTTTATTTGTTTTCCAAAGATAAAAGTAATAGTTCTTAACAGTAGAATTAAAAATAAGCCCCATGGAAGTAAGCGATCACTGATCTCTCAGTGGACATGACTAGTGTTGGTCTTAGGTGGCATTTCACTCACAGCCATTCCTTCCTCTGCCTTTCTGCAAGTTCCCACATCAAATAATACATGGGAAAAGAATTTTCGAGCACATCGTGCCCACGTCCCACTAGACATATGGAAAAGTTCACTGGAGTGACTTGCCCTGGGCCATAGAGCTGGTGAAGACCAGCACCACACTTGCATTCAGATCTCCTGAATTCAAGCCGGGGTGGTTTTTGCTATTCCCATTTCTCCTTACTACTGTGGTGCAATCGTTGCCGAAGCAGCAGGAAGCACCATTATTTATCTGATACTAAGTTTCTGCTATGGAAATGCTCCCCTTTCCCTTGTCCAGGTATTCTGATTGTAATCAATACTCTTCTGGTGGATCCAGTAAAGTCTGGGAAGTTCTACAACCTCTGCAAAGAAAAGAAAAATGCCATTTGAGGTGCCAGAGGAAAATCAATGTGACTGATTCCCTTACCTCTAGGGTGTGTCCCTCATGATGATTGCCCCTTATTCTCTCCCTTTGGGGGCCCAAGTCACCCCATACAAGATTAACTGGTTCCCCTGCACCTACGGACGCGCCGTGAGCTGATATCCTGCAGCAAGCGCAGCAGCAACCTCGATTTGTTTCCCCTTTTACAGCTCTGTTGCTGGAAGAGGTGAATGGAACATTTAATTTGGCATTAAATTCTATTCTGGGGCATCATCCCCTGTGGCAAAGGTGATGTGGATGGTTTGCATTTATGATTTTGCTCAGTTCAACTCATTTTTATGCCCAGGGAAGAGTTTCTGCTCAAGCTTTTCTTGCTTCTCTTGCAGTTTTATTTCTGATTTTATATAGACGATTTCATAGAGTGAAACAGTCTGCTTTCCCTTTGTATTCAGACTACCATTTTTCCATTAGAAGTGTTGGCAACAGCCTTGTTTCTGCATATACATGCAAAATAGATAGCACATTTGAATTCGAGTGTAGTTCTATTCTTGAGGGATATGGTCTGTGTCAGGGGCAGACATGACAGGGGTCTGACGTGCGTGCCTGCGAAAGGGATTTATCGCAGTTTTTCCTTGCCTTTCTGCATTTTTACCTCTGATTTCACAGTGGATGTACAGTGGAGGGTCTACTTCCTTCCCCTTCTTTGTCCTTGAATCACCTTCAGCAGGGTTGACAGCCAGCTTGCTCTGTGTATTAGTACGTTAGAGCCAGAATGAACTGGAAATTGTTATCATTTCTCCCAAGGTAAGTAAGATCGTTTAAAGCCTGTGGCTTTGCTGAATTGCTGCTGGGCCCCAGATCTGTGACAGTTCCCACCTCCTCAAGACCCCACGGCATTCCTAATTGCTGGTTTCTCTGCTTGGAAGTGCCCTCTGCCCTCCATTTCTTCTTAAGGAGGACCTCTCCCCTCAGCACTCGTGCCCAAATTCCTGTCTCCAGAAACAAAAAAAAGTTTGCCCCCAATTTCCTCCTCCCACCCAGCATTGACCAGATCAGTCCTCTCATCTTTTTCTGGCCTCTGTCTTGTCTCTTCCTTCACAGTGCGTCCTCGGTCAGGAGCAGCCCTGTGTGGACACGCAAGTCGCAGGGCAGAAGCCAAGGTGAGGCGAAGTGAGAGATGGAGGCAAGGGAGGCTCCTGCAGCCTCCCACTCCTTTAACGGTTTCTTGATCACTGATTTTTTCAGGCTGATAGTCGTACTGGCACCCAGACTGATGGAATCCAGAATGCTTTGTTTCTGACAAAGACTTCCTCCCTCATTTTTGTGAAAGAAAAGGAATAAAAAAAGAGAGAAAATCACAATTAAGCTGCAAACGCTACACAGAGCCTGAAGCTGCTGAAGACAAAAAGGATTGGGCCAAATAAATTGCAAAAGAGAAACAAGAAAAAAACCCTGCAATTGTTCCCTATGCCTGGCCTATTTCTACAATTCCGCTGTTAACGAATATTTAACGTTTTTCTACCTGTAGCTCAGGACATGGGTAACCAGGAATCAGTCTTCTAACTACACGCAGACCTTACCTCCCTGGAGCCCTCTGCCCGTGCACCGCTAGGCTGGAACCCTCAGGATCCACAGGGCAGGACACACTGAGAGTGATTCCAGAGTTGATCACTAGATGGAGCCCTTGCTACGCACAAATCCAGCCCCAAGGGTCCTGGGGTAGCCAGGGAAGCCTTTAGCTGGAGGGTAGCATTATTTACCAGTGGTCCTTGGTTAAGAGAATCCTTTTCTCTTCCAATTGGACCAGAAGCCCAACTGCTATTGCAGGTGCTCAAAATTTCTCAGTGTGTGGATTCATGCGTAGCATCCTCACCCCTCCTCTCACCACCATTACGTTTACCAGACCTTTGCTGGAGGTCTGGAGGTGTCCCACTGGCAGCCTCAGTCCCTCCAGCATCTCTGCAATAGCTGGAAGCTCCCCATTCTGGGGTGAGGCTCTCTGGCTTCATGAACACGCAGCTTCAATATAATTAGCTGTCTAATTGCTCGCCCACACTGAGCCCATGCGTGTGTTACTAATTATGATTTATTTAAAAACCCTCTGTTTGCCATTCTTTGTTCTCTATTTCCTCTCTATTGAAGGGCCAAGGGAGGGATTTGATTTGCAAACTGTTCTGAATGATAGGTTTTACTTTCCTCTGCATTATCTGGACTTCCTCCAGTTTCAAAGTCTAGGCAGCTCCTTGTACTTAATTCCAAGTGTGCCTACCTTCTACTGCTAGCTCTCCCTCTAACAACAAAAGGACAAGTGTGCCTGCACCACCTGGGAGGTAGTAACTACCACATTAAATGTCACATCAATGTACCTGCAGACCCCAAATTTGTATTTCTAACACAGTCATTATCCCCAGGCTTCAAACCCATATACACAGTTACTTACTGGACATTTCCAAGCAACTGCACACAGGCAGTTCCAACTCAATATGTGCAAAACCGGAACCCAAACCTTAGCCTCAAACCTCTTCTTCCTCTTCACCTCGTTTTGTCCAGGCCAGAAACCTGAGAGTCCTTGAGTCCTCGCTCTCCCTCACTCCCAGTTTCTATCTTCAAGTTTGATTAATTTTACTTCCTCACATTTCTCTACCTATCCTGCGTTCTCTGTTCCCCCTGCTGCTGTTGTAACCAAACCCTCCCATTCTTGCCTAGAGCATGGGGACAGTCTCCCACTGGTCTTCCTGTGTCCAGTTTTGAGACTTATAATTTGTCATATTCCATCCACACCACGGCTAGGCTGATCTTCCTAACACTGAAGGTGCTCATGTCCCTCACCTGTTTAAAAGCCCTCAAAGACCCCTAGCACATCTTATCAGAACTTTCCCAAGGTGCACCCCCCACCCCCTGCAGGAGCCCCATCTCTCGGAGCTGCTCCCACACTGTCTGCTCCGAACTCGCCCAGTCACTGCAGCTCCCTCAGGCCATGCTGCCATGTCCTCTCGCCCATGCAGGGACATTTCTCCTTCTTGCATGAATAGATCTCATTTTCTTCATCATTCGGCATAAGCCTTGCCTGATCCCCACAGAAGCAGGTGTCACCACAGTACCAGGGCGCATTTCCTTCAGAGAATGTACCACACTCATTGCAATTGCCCCTCCTTGTTGTCTCCCCCTAGAGACTGCAAGCTCCATGAGGCCGAGGCTGTGCCCCTCAACCCCACAAGTGTCCCAGTGCCAGCACGACGGCTAATAGAAGCTCCAGGAAGGCTTAGTGAATGAACAGAAGCCACAGCTAGCGTTAGCACTGTAGTGTGGAGAGGCTGATCAAATGCCAGCTGGAAAGACTGGTGTGTGTGTGTGTGTGTGTGTGTGGGGGGAGAGAGAGAGAGAGAGAGAGAGAGAGAGAGAGAGAGAGAGAGAGAGAGAGAGAGAGAGAGAGAGAGAGAGAGAGAAGGAGAGGGAGAGAGAGAAAGAGAACACAGGGAGTTCTGGGCTCACAGCAGGTCCTCATTCTCTCCCTTTCAGTTAATTATCTTCTAAGTGAAGACCCGCGGGGCACACCGTGACGGGCTTGCAGCCTGGGGGAGGCTGCCTGCACAGTGAAACTGTCATAAAGCACACACAGTCACACACGACAAGTCTGGGCCCCGAAGGGGAGAGGAATGTTCGATAAAGAGAGACCTGAATAAGCAAAGGACTGCTAATCAGAGACTGGTAACGAGAGCCCTGGATTCTGGCAGACCTTAACTAGTTGCCCTCACTGTGAGTCTAGTCAGCGACCAGGAGGCACGAAGGGGACAGAGAGGAAGCAGAGTGCTACTGCAGGTGCGCTTGGGCTCGAGAGGGTCACAGTGGAGCCCCGAATGTGGATGCAGTCCTCCCCGACTGTGCTGGATGCGGAGAAGCTGAGGAGCGCTGCCCAGACCTCTAGAACTTGCTGCCCGGCTCCAGGGCGTGCCCTCAGCGGTCAGCCTCCAGCCCCTTCCAGGTCTTTCCACGGGAGAGGGCTGGCTGCCTCACCGCAGTCATGCCCTTCCCAGAGCAGCCCACACCTGGCTACTGAGCCGGTGCAGGCATCTCTATACCTCCCAGGCCAGCCAGCCCAGCCTAACAAGGGAAAACACTGATGGGCAGTGGTCCCTCCAAAGCTCCCTATGGGTTTGCTGAGGTTTTGTTGGGTCTGGACCACAGCTGGACTTCCCTCTTCCCAATCCTGCTTCTCCTTTTGTTTTCACAGATATTGACCCCTGACTCATATATTTTACCTCAGACTCCATCTCACAGTCTGTTTTAGAGAATCCAACCTAGGATGGTGCTAACCTAAGGCGGTACTAAGATGTCATCTATGATGAGATTTTGGAGCCCGACCACTCGCTTCGTGGCTGGCAAGAGGATTCCTTCACTGGAGGCAAGTGGACTAAAGAAAGCCTCTGGCACAAAGTGGGGGGTCCAATGGTTAAAACTCACCGGTGGTGTGCTGGCAGAAGAGAATGCACTAGTGAGCACACTATAGCAGGTGTTTGAAAGGTATGGAGAAAATATTAGCTCTAAGGATAACAGAACTGGATGGCTATTGCTAGGGGTTATTGACACTCTGCAGAATGAAAATAAACAGCCGAGAGTAACCGGCAATTGAGAGCCAGGTGTGAAAAAGCCAGAGGGCATCTTTGATTGCCTACAAAGAAGCTCAAGCAGGATGGCCTGAGAAGGCTGAGGACTAAGCCCAGCACTCTAAGGCAGAGTAGTTGAGCTTCAATCCCTTGGTTAACCACCCAATCCTGCTCAGGAAGTTCTGTTATGCCAGTGGCAGGGCCCTGGTTAGTAATACCTGGGATTCTGGCTGACGGGTTGGGGGCCTGGAATGATAACGATGGGACGATTGGAGACGGGGAGGTCTAGGGCAGGTGCATGTGGATGGGCATATGGATGTAAGTGTCATGTGTGAACATCACACCTGATTTACATCACATGTTAATGCTCACCAGAAATCCTCCTCCAGGGCAGAGGCACTAAACAACTGCCAAGACGAATGCCTGGCACGTTGACGTTAGCCATGGACATACGAATGAAGGGGCCATGGTGGCAAGAATGGCAAGCATCCATGGGCTCAACAACATGGACTCCCACTCAGCAAGGCCGATTCTGCCACTGCTGAGTGTTCAACCCGCCAGCAGCAGAGACTCATGCTGAGACTCCATGGCACAATTCCTTAAGGAGGCCAACCGGACATTTGATGGCAACTTGACTACCATCTTAGTCTGTTCTGGCTGCTATAATGAAAATACTACAGACTGGGTGGCTTATAAACAACGAAAATTATTTCTCACAGTTCTGGAGGCTGGGAAGCCCAAGATCAAGGTGCCAATAGCTTTGGTGTCTGGTGAGGGCCCGCTTCCTGGTTCATAGATGGCCGTCTTCTCACTGTGTCCTGACATGGAAGAAGGAGATAGGAGCTCTCTGGAGTCTCTTACAAGGGCACTAATCCCACTCATGAGGGCTCAACCCTCATAGTCTAAGCATCTCCCAAAGACCCCACCTCCTAATACCATCACATTCGGTGTGAGGATTTCAGCATAAGAATTTGGGGGGGATGTAAACATTTAGTCCATTGTAGCCACATTATGTCCTTTCCATCCTGAAAGAGACTAGCTTTCATCTTCATAGGAATAGACACATATTTTAGGCATTGGTGTTCCTTTCAGGTCTGCAGGTATCAGCTGGCACTACCATCAGAGAGGTGTGTGGCAGGTTTTGAGCCACTAACTCTGAATTCCACATGTTAATGTGCCAGAACAGGGAACCCGTTTACAGCTAAGGAGGTATGGAGTGGTCCCATGGCTGTGGGATCCATTAAACACATACGTTTCATACCACCCAGATCTGTTGAACTGATAGAGCATTGGAATGGTTTCCTAAAGGCATAGATAAAGTATTAATTGGAGGCAACATTATGCAAGTATGGTGTGCCATCATCTGGGAGGCAGTATACTCACTGAATCAAGAACCTTTACATGGCACTGCGTCCCCAACAGAAAAAAACAAAAAACACATGAATCCAGGAATCAAAGGGTAGAAGCAGGACTGACCCCACTAGGACACCCATAACACCCACTGGGGACCTTGTCCAACTCTAGGCTCTGCAGGATTAAAGGTCCTGGTCCTCCTAAGGGTACACTGTCACCAGGGAACACAGCAAGACTGAATTATGTCCTATGGCTGTGGCCTTGGCAATTTGGTCGTCTGTGTTCATGGATTAATGGACAAAAAGAGGAGGCACTAGCTTTGCATAAGTAATTGATCCCGATAATCAGGAGTGGGTAGAACTGTAGGACACAATGGGGCCCAGGAGAAATATATGTGGGTATTTCTTGGTACTGCCTTATCTAATTGTGACTGTAAATGGACAGGTCCAGTAACCCAGCATGAGAATGGCATGGTGACCAGAGGCTCAAGACCCTCTTGGATTAGAGTCATGCAATTAGATAAACCCTTTGGGCGGCAGGGAGATGCCAGGTAAGGCTGAGGGGAATCTACACTAGATTCTCTGGAGGATGGAGACAATGAACATCAATCACAACCCCAAGACTAACTGGGCTATGGGTTGTCCCAACAGCTACCTTGTTCTGAGTTTCTTCTCAGGAAGATGGGTCCCCCAAAATTCTGGAGGAGCTATTCTTCGGACATGTGTGAAGAAATGGATCCAAGTGGCAAAGGAGTAGACTGTGGAAGACATGGAGACACATCAGCCAGATCCCCTTCAGGGACAGACTTGCTGCACAGATGTGGGACAGTCAATGTCCCGCTCTCAGCTTCTCAGGGTCTCTCTCAGCTGAAGGGGTGGCCTGATCTGAGGTCACGTCTTTCTAAGGCAGCTTATGTTTGGTGCCTGCACAAGGTGGCATACAAAGGCATGGCCATTTGGGTCCAACACAAGGGAACCCTGACAGGCACTACTCGCTCGAGTTCCCTGACAGATTGACTGAGGCCTTGTCAGGTCACATCACAGCTCCTCTTCTCCCTGTGCCCAGTCCTACTTCCTCCCATTTTGTTCACAGTCCTTGATCCCTAATGAACATTTGCACCCAAAACTCTATCCAGAACCTGCTCCCAGAAAACCCAACCAGAGGCACTGTCCATTAGTATTGGCCTTTCTGCCTCTGGCTTGATGCTTCCAGGTTCTCATGTTTAGCTTTTGTTCGTCAGTATTGAGATTCTAGGGCTGAAGGCAGCCTGAATTCTTCTTGGTAGACCTCGTCTCCAGCTCCAGCTCTGTTCTGAAACACAGTATACAGAAAGCCCGAGTGAAAAACGTTCTATCTTTAGTTTCAAAATAAAAATCCCCCATTCATCTTGACCACACATCTGATTCTTGGCCACAAACCCATTTATTCTCAGAGATTCACTGTGGTCCTTTCATGGAATTGAAATTAAATTCAGAGAAGGAAGCTTTAATCTAGTGTTTCTGTGATTGGAGCAGAAAATAGCAGAGAAACTTCTGTTCAAGACCAGGTGGATAAGAATGCCACAACTTGGTTGACAGAAAAGGATGAATGTACATGTTTGAAAATGACAGTTTTGAGAAAACTGCAATAATAACTGTGGCATATCCAGTTAATGTGATGTCCTAGATCCATCTGACCACTTCTGCTGTCCTCTGCCCTGCCCTAGCTGCTTTCCCGGGCCTGGGTCTGAACTGACCAGACACACAGAGGCTCTGGCTCCTCCAGAAGTGACCTGGAGGGGCCTGGTCACACAGCTCAGAAGGACAGGGAAGTAAGTCTCTGTGAGGTGAACTAAAAGATGGGAGATGAAAAGGAGAGAGGAAGTAAACTGTTTAGTCTTCTTCTTCCTGATGGCTTATTCTTAATGTGGTGGTTCTGTGTGGCCTCTATGGGGAGGGCCATTGGATGAGCCATCAGTGGTGTTTTCTTGTGAAGCTGTGGTCATTTCGTTAATGTGCAGTGCTGGATCTTGTATTTGCCTTCCCTCCTTTCCTGTTTCTCTTCCTTTTCCCCTCATTCTGGTTTCCTGGGATTTTGGCCTGTCCTCTCCCTCTATTAAGGGTTATCACGTGAGCTTTGCCCCAATATCCGTTTTCCAGGGAACCCAGGCTAAGAGAAATAACTGATACTTACTGAGTTCCTGCTGGGTGCCCAACACTGTTCTTAGAGCTATTCAGCTATTAACTCCTTTCTTCTCCATTATTACACTAGGAAGTAGGTACCATTATCATCTTCATTGTACAGATGAAGAAAGTGAAACATGGAGAGTTTAGGTGACTTGCTCAGAGTCACCATGCTAGTACATCTTAGCTCCTAAGTTTAGATCAGACACCTGGCTCCTGAATTTGTGCTCTTACATTTGTGCTCTTGCGTCTTGAGGAATGGCCACTGTCAGGACATCGTCTAAGATTTTCGTGTTTCAAATATTACATGGGCTGGCATGTTTAGAAATTCTTCCCTGATGAATAAAGGGGAGGTATTGCTTCTGGTCGAAAGTGAAACTCCTACAACACTCTCTGCGTTGAAGACCACCATTTACTGAGTATCCGTTATTCTTGCCGACTCAGTCTGAAAAGGAATCTATTCTTAGATTTGTTTTCTCGTTCTTGTAGTTTGTTGGTTGTCAGTTCTGTCTGTTGGTGAATGCTCTCAGATAGCAGGGCCCTTTCTCTTTCCTCCTTTCTATATACAACGTCGACCAGGTGTTGATAAGCACTACTGCTCACTGATCGCCTAACTCTAAACATCAAAAAGAAGCCTGTGGTGGGCTATGAGGCCTTGAGTGAAATCTCGGGAGAAAGGTGAGCCTGGCGAGAAGAAACTTCGAGCCTGCCAGAAATGCAGGGCTTCTTACCATGGCTCTATGAACCCTTAACATCTTGCTCCCACAGGATCCATGGACGTACTTGAAGTCCTTCAATATCCTGAAATTTATGAAAATCTGTGAGTAGGTCAGTGACCGTGTTTTTTGGGGGGGTGGGGAGTAGTTAGGGGAGGACAAACACATTTCATCAGATTCTTAGAACTGTTGCTATTATGGAAAAACTGAATTTTAAGCCTTAGTGTTATTCCTTTCTGCATGGCTTTGCGTAAATTATTTAATAATTGGGGTTTCAACTTCCTCATATGAAAATGGAACACTAGTACTTCCTAATGCCCAAGGTTGTTGTAATGATAAAATGAGATGACAATGCCTAGAAAGAGATGTTGTCATCGCTGGGGCACCTGACCAGTGTTCAAAAGATTGTCATTCCCATCTGCGGAAGCCGAGATTGTGGGCCATGAAAGGGAGAGACTCTAACAGTGACTAAGGACATATGTCTTAGATTGGTTCATCCAGAAGATGACCTTGAGAAGAGGATTTGGGTATAAATAGCGTCTTTGGAATGTGATGTCAGGATGTATTTGTAGAAGAGTATTTGAGTGGGACAGGGAAGGAGGGAAGGAAACCACACAGTGTGCAAGAATGAGCAGGTGGATTGTGTGAGCAGCTAGGACTCAGTCCCAACGTGTAGCACATGCCTCTAAGTTGTCTTAGCCCAGGGCCAAGCATGCTGCTGCAGCCAGAAAAACCTCTCAAGCAGAGATGCAGGCGCCTGCATGAGGAGGCCCCTGCATGTACTGGAGGGCTGAGTGCCACGAGGAAATATGGGTGGGGCATCGACAGTGTCAGCTACAGCAAACTGTGAGCTAGGCACAGTCCAGTGCCTTATCCATATTGAATTCTAAGTCAATGGTTCCCACACAGAGCTTCCTGCTAAAATCACCTGGAAGACTGAAAAAAAATTTTTGATTTCCAAACACATATTTGGGAAATTTTAATTCAGTATGTCTAGGGCAAGATCTGAAAATTGACATTTTTCAAAGGCTTTCCAGATAATTCTAATGATCACTCAGTTTGGGAAACACAGCACTTAAAAACCCATTTAATGTAAGTATAATTTGGTCCATTTTGAAGATAAGAAAACTAAGACGATGTATTTTATACAATATTCTCCCTACATTGTGTTGGAAGCAGAATTGCACCCCAGTGCCCATATCTTTACCTCAGTGTCCCACTGTCTCAAGGACCTGTTTCTCTTTCAGACCCCACATAAATTTAACCTGAAGGGAAAGGGTGGGTTACGTATCTGATAAGGCGTATACTCCTAGCCTGCTCCCATCACGGCATCTGTGTTACCTACCAATGGAATGAAGTCTCTGAATGGCTTTTCACATATGATCCTTTCTCGTCATCTCCTCTGCCATGACCAGGTTCTTAACATCCCATGCCTGGATTATTGAAATGTCCTTCTAACTCATCTCCCTGCCTTCAGTCACCACTTCCTCTAGTCCTGTGACCCACTGCCAACACAGCCTTTATCACACTGCTCTCTTTCCTGGAAACCTGCAGGGGATCCTCAGTCCTTGTCTATCAAATGGAGCCACACGCTGCTGATGGGACGAAGCCCTCCACCATCCAGTTCCCAGCCTATAGCTCCAGCCTTCATCTTGTATCTCATATGCGACGTATCAGTCGGCATCCAGGTAGGGAAGCAGAAGCCTCTCTAGGTGTTTGAACAGAGAAAGTTTAAAATAGGGCATTAATTAGACAGGTGCGAGAGGACTGAAAGAAACCAAAAGGGAATGTTGAGTTATTACAGAGGCTGTAATGACTGGAGGCAGCTACAGATCCTAAAATCAGAGGGTCAAAGGGAAGAGATTGGGATTATCAGAACCTAGAAGCTTAGAGAAGGGTCTCTGAGGAGGTGAGGCTCAGATGTGTGAGGAGGGAGAGATACCCCACGGCTGCTAGTACGGCAGGAGCGCAGAGGAGGGGTCCTTCAGAGGAGTACTCACCTCAGAAGAGGAGGAGCATGGCTCAGCGTCTGCTGTGCTGTAGATGTTTGGAGAAAGGCCCTTGTGCTCCTGAGCTTAGATGTGTGATGAGGGGGAGCTGCCCTGCTGGGGCTTGTACTTCCACGGGGGCACAATGAGGCTGGGAGTCCGAGGATCCTAGAGACTGGAACCAATTGTTGCTGTCAGGGTGAAGAGCCCTTGAAGCGGCAATGCTGATGGGAGAGCAAGCCAACAGGAAGGGTCAAGTCCTGTACTTCGCGCTGCCAACCAGTCTCACCCTGCTTTGTGGGACCTAAGAGGGAGCCAGCTGACAGAGGAGATAGGTAATCTGCAGGTCCCCAGCCCTGGCACCACACAGCCAAGTAGGAATGGTGCTTCAAGCTGAGAGACAACAGCTGAGCAACTGGCGTGACTCCTGCAGTGGTAGAACCACCCCACCTGCTTGGCCCCCAGACAGCTTAGTTTTTGGCGAATGCTTTCCTATCTCATAGGAATTTTCTTCCAAACCACAGATTGTTTGGCCCACATCAACACTCAAATGTTCCCTCTTTGTGAAGCCTTCCAGGTCTCCCCTATTTCCAAGCCCTTAAGCCAGGAAAAAAATCCTTTCCTTATCTGTTAACCCCTAGCATTCATGCTTCTGTAAAGCGACTGTCATATTGTGTTATAATTACTTGCTTCAAATCTGTATTTTCTGCTTGAGAGTAAACTCTTGAGAAAGATGTTACTTTATTACTCTTTATGTTCCAAGAGTTCAGTAAGTGTGTGTCGAATCTCAAAAGGCCAGATGTCTGAGTGAAGAAGTGAATGGAGTGGGCAGGTACAGATCCCCTGCCTTGGGAACACAAGGCCCAAAAGAGTGTGCAGATCTAGGAGAGGTCGGGGGACCTTAGCCTCTCTCCCTATCAACAGTTTCAGCTGTTGTAAAACATGGAACAACAAAATACACAAACATCGTTTTTAGGATTGTTTTAGAATTTAGATATCCCATTGGATTTCTAACTCCCATGTCCCTTTGGTCCAAAAAATTGAGAATTTGACAGATGTTTGGTTCCATTCAGCACAGCTTGCTTCTCTGTTTCCCTTTCTTTTACCTCTTTTCTCTTGTTTTTGCAGGACCTTGGTTGTTTCCCCTTAGCAATTAAACCCTGCTGAGGTGTTAAGTAACGCTGGCTTGAGATTCTGGAGTGTCTTTATTTTAATGGGCATTCCCAAAGAATGAATGCCCTCCTAGCGTCTAAGGTCTATGTTGCTAAGGGTGGAACTTTACACTCAACAGGCTGTGAGGGAAGGTGTTTTTGGAAGCCTGCATATTTGCACTCATATTCCTAGAAACTCATTGAAACTCAGATCCGGCATGTGCTGATCCGGGGCTAGTAAATTCCAAGCATTCTATTAAGCACTTTTGCATTCATTGTATCATCCAGTTGAATCGTCACAGCAACTCTGAGGTCGGAATTATTATCCCTTACTTATAGCTAAGGAAACTGGGCATCAGAGAGATCAAATGATTTGCCTGTGGTCACACAGCAGGTAAACGACAAGGCTAGAATTTGAATGCAGGTCCATTTGATGTCATGCCCACTTCTCCTTTTCCATTGATTCTGCCTAGAGGTGGGCTCAGCTCCAAGGTGGACGCTAATGCAGAAGGAAGAGCCAGATCCGCGTGGAGAAGTCTCTTCCTTCTCCAGAGGGCAAGGATCTATTTGGGTGCTTATTTCTCCAAAACATCAGCCCCAGATTGCTCCTGAGGAGAATTGACTGGAGGGCAGGGGTCCAAGAGCAGGATCCCTGACTGGAAACCAGAGGCTTTCCCGTGGGTCATTTGACTTCCCTGACCTTGGATTTTCTCAGTTGTGAAATTAGAGGTTTGTGTGACGTGGTCTCCAAGGTTCTCTTCAGCTCTAAGTTGGAATTAATACCCCCTGTTTTGGAATGTGGGGTTTTTTTTAACTTCAAGGTCAAGGCCTCTGTTGAGTCTTTAAGGACTCTCAGAAAATTATGAAGGGTCGGAAGGGTTGGAAACCTCGAATCTCTGGTTTAAAACACATTTTTGGAGGGGTAGGAGCCTCAATTGCTAGTTTACAACTTGAGAGGGACATGAATCAGCAGGCCATAGGCCCCAGCATGGACAAGTGTCCCCAGCTTAAGCTTTAGTGGTCTGGGCCGACCACTCAGGACAAACCCATAGGGATTAGTGGTCGTCACTAGCTTGGTATTTGGAAGGGGTCTCGAGCTGCTTTGGTTAAATGCTAACTAATTCATGATGCTTTTGCTGCTATTGTTGCCTTGAACGGCTCGTGCCTCTGCCCTTTGCGGCCGCTGCCCAGAGCTCCTCTGAATTATGGTTTGGGGAGGAAGGCATGCGAGGATGCCACTCTCTGGGGAAGGGAGACAGACATAGTCATGGTGTCTATGGCACCCCCAAGACCCCAAATGGCTGGGTCTCCCACAAGTCTTATCGTAACATTTAGAACTGCCTTGTAGTTCACCCGAGGACATGTTCCCGGGAATCATAGAATATTTATTAGCATCGTTACATTTCCTCTAGCACCTTTCATCCCAGAGGATCCCAAAATGCTTTGCTAACAAAATACCCAGGGAGATTTTACCCATTTCTAAAATCAAGCTGCTGTTGCTTACTTTTCCTCTCACCACACCCCTTCTATTTGCTTTCCCTCCATCCATTTCGACCTGAATCTTTGTAACTCTTCAGTGCTTAACAAATCACACTCCAATGCTTTAACCTGGTTGTATTAGCTTCCTATGGTGGCTGTAACAAATTACCACACATGTAGTTCCTTACAACAATACGCATTTATTCTTTTACAGTTCTGGAGGTCAGAAATCCACAACGTTTTTCACTGGGCTGGTGCCAAGGTGTGGCAGGGCTGTGCTCCCTCCGCAGGCTCCAGAGCGGAACTGCTTCCTTGCCCTTCCCCACTTCTAGGCCTGCATTTCTTCCATTCTTTTGCTCAGGACCCCTTTCACCATCTTCAAGGCCAGCAGTGCAGCGTCTCTGTTCCATCTTCACACTGCTTTCTCCTCTGCTCTCAAACCTCCATCTGCCTTCTTCTCATAAGGGCAGTTGTGATTCCATTTGCAGTCTATTGGCATCGCATCTGCAAAGTCACATTTGCCTTATGAAGTAACATTCGGGTTCCAGGGGTTAGAGTTTGGATATCTTTAAGGGCAGTTATTCAGCCTCCCACATCTGGCAATGAAGGCTCTTTTCACCTGACCAAAGTCCACATCTAATTTCCTGCCACTCCTCACGGCAGGCTGTACACCCTAGCCAAACAGAACTGCTCAGTTCTGTTCAGAAAGTTTTGCATATTTCTGTTTGTGTCTTTTCTCATTATTTTCTCTTTGTTTGGACCAGAAATGCTTCATTTCTCCCATGATGCCCTGCCCTCCCTGTTTGCTCCAGCTGGAACAGATCCCTCTGAAGTGTATGCCATTCCTGCAGTCTTGCTGACCTTTGGTCCTGCGAGGCGCGGGCTTCCCCTCCCTGCGTGTGAGGACACTCCATCCCTCACAGGACTCACTGCCTGCCTTTCACGTGGGGAACCTTTAGTAAACGCCACACAAATTATTTCCATGGGAATGATAAGACAGGGAAGGTTTTCAGATTGATTCCACAAGCCATGGTTTTGTCATTCAACAAATATTTATTGTTCATTTAAAAATATTTATTGTTTTCCCCTGATTCCACTCCAGTTCCCAGTGATGAACAGCTGTGCCTTAGCCGTTAAGGAACTTAAGACCTAGAGGGGTCTTTGGACACCAAATAAGCAAGTGTGACTCCTGCCAAGTGAAAGAGATCAGGGCGCTTGTAAGAGCACCCAACAGGGCTTATCCAGCTTCACGGTGAGGATTGATGGGAATTGATTCAGTAATTAGAGATTCTGCTGAAGGACAACCATAATATTATTATTCATCACAGAGATCCACCTTCCATTTGCATACTCTTTCATGAGGTATGACCATATGTAATAGAGGGATTGTTTTTAAACAAACATAACAAGTTATATTACAGGGAATCTAGCGTTGGAAAGGACTTTAAAGGCCGCACTGTTCAACTCTTTTTCTGATGCAGCTGTTCCCTCTACAGTATGCCTGGTGCATGTCTGCGTGGATTCTCCTCGAACATCTCTGAGAGCATTGTTTTTCCAAAAAAGTCACCTTGGATTCTGCATGGACATTAGAGAATATAGAGGAGAGTGGGTGCCATATACATCTATCTGTCTCTCTATATGTAGAAAATTTGTGTATATATCAATATATAAAGTTTGTGTAAGTATATATAATATATAGATATGTGTGTATATATGTATGAATATATATACATTATATATATATATATATATATATCACTTGTGTTGCAATTCTGCAATTCTGAGAGAGAAGTTCCAAAAATATTTTGGAAAATAACATCATTGTCAGAACCCATTTACCTATATCTATACTCTCTCAAGGTGACTAATTTGACCAGCAACATATAAATGCATGTAGGTCTGGAGGTATTTAAAAATTATTTTCTTTATAATTATTTCAAAATAATTTCACAGGGCTAACATCTACACAACAGCTTTTCTCCTTTTCTTTCTTTTTTTTTTTTTTTTTGAGGAAGATTAGCCCTGATCTAACATCTACCACCAATCGTCCTCTTTTTGCTGAGGAAGGCTGGCCCTGAGCTAACATCTGTGCCCATCTTCCTCTACTTTATATGTGGGATGCCTACCACAGCATGGTGTGCCAAGCGGTGCAGTGTCCGCACCCGGGATCCAAACCGGCGAACTCTGGGACACCGAAGTGGAACGTGCACGCTTACCCGCTGCGCCACCAGGCTGGCCCCTCTCCTTTTCTAAAATGAAGATCCCTGCTCAAAATGAGGGTGGTTTAGTGGAAAGACTATGAGCCTTGCAGTCATTCAGACAGACATGAAGTCAGATCATGGCTCTCCTACTTAGATGTTGTATGGCCTTAATTCAGTTATTTAATATCTCTAAGTCACAGTTTCATCGGGAAAATGAGGCTAATAACACTTTCTTTACAGGACGGTTACAAAAAGTCAATATGCTTAGCACATAGTGGGAACTCAAGTTATTTTCTACTCTTTTATGAAGAAGCTGGGACTGGTCTTATATCCAATTTTATAGTAAATAAGGAATAAGATGTAAGATGATTTTTCTAAGGTTCCATAATTTTCTGAACACAAAGGTGGGTTGGTCATTTCTGATATACTATTCTTTTTTCTGTCCAAAAAGATGTGCAGTGTTTTTCCTTTTTTAAAAATAAATACAAATGTGTGCTTCTACGCACGCACACATTTATCATCTCCCAGCACTTTGTCTGACTTTTCAGTTATATATATTGGCCTACTCGAAGCACACCCTAGGACAGGTTGTACTGGGACCTTATTTTCTGAAATCAGAACCTATGTCGGGTGACTTCATGGAGATGCATATTTTAATACAAGAGTACATCTTATGATTTTAGGATGCTCTGATGATACACGAAAGCCCACCTGAGGTTTAATGTCATCTGTTTGATGTCCATCCCTGAGGTGGTTAGTTTATTAGAGGGCTGTACCCCATTCCTCCATCTGCATTTAGTGCATAAGCCCACAGCACCCTTTGCGCTCGTCAAGTAAATCAGTTCCAGTGTCAGAGGATTGCTTTGTCACAAGGCAGGGAATCAGAGTCACAGTGAGTATTGTGGGCTAAGGGGTTTATTTTGGCAGTTAGATCTTAAACTATTGGGAAGGAACTGGAAAAGTCAAGGTCCAGACAGGGAGTTAGAGAAACAGAAAATGAGCCAGCAACCAACCAGACAGTCTGAGGATATGTGCAGCCTCTGAAGTGGAACTATAAAAGGGAACTCTGGGGGAGGGCGAGGGGAGATGTCGCCTCCATGCAGCTGTCGCCTCTGTGTGTCCTCAGACAGTTGTCTGATGAGATCCTGAGTCTGCTATTGCTGAACGGAGTCAGTAGTTGGGAAAAAGGGCTGGATAAGGAGCAGATGAGAAGGAGAACAAGATGAAACCTACTAGGTGATTCTGCTTGTGTCCGTCACCACATCTGCTTATGGCACCCTTCAGAGAATGTTAGCTGCTGTTTCACTTCTGCCTTCTAAATCTTGTACGAATTCTTGTTTTGACCAATTCTAACTTGGAAATAGATAAAGAAGAGGTTCTGGGGTAAATTATTCCAGTTTAACCAATTTGACACAGAATAATCCATCAGTTATTTACTAAAGGAGACAGAAAGAAAAGAGGTTTGTGGCGTGTACGTTCATCTCCTCTCATCTATACTCACCTGAAAGTCCCCTTACCTCTTGTGATGTAGTCTACCAATAGGAAACTGCAATTACTCTTTTATTGTGACAACATTTACGCACAGTTACAGGCCCAGATCTCAAGTGTGCAATTCAATATGTTTTGAAACACACCCATGTAGTCAACACCCTGGTGAAAGCTCGTAAGCCTGGAGACCAGGTAATGTGAGCTCTCCAAATTTGTTCTTTTATTTTTTCTGCTTTATCTCCCCAAACCCACCCTGTACACAGTTGTATATCGTAGTTGCAGGTCCTTCTAGTTATGGAATGTGGGACGCCACCTCAACGTGGCCTGACGAGCAGTACCGTGTCCGCGCCCAGGATCCGAACCCTGGGCCGCCATAGTGGAGTGCGCGAACTTAACCACTCGGCCATGGAGCTGGCCCCTGTTCTTCTTTTTAAGATTAGGCTATTCTAGCCATTTGTATTTTCATATACTTTTTGGAATCAACTTGTTAATTTCTGCAAAATGTCTGGTTGGAATTTTTACTGGGATTGCATTGATTCTATAGAAAATTTGGGGAGAATTGGCACTTTAACAAGAATAATATTTAATGTCTTCTATTCCATGAACATTATATATCTCATTTGTTTATATTTTCTTTAATCTCTATATTTTGTAGTTTTCGATGTGGACCTCAAGCACATCTTTTGTTAATTTTATTCCTACGTATTATATGTCTTAATGATGTTATTATAAATGGTATTTTAAAATTTTCATTCTCTAAATTTTGCACACTGATGTTCTATATTGACTTTGTCTTTTGTGACCTCACTTTATTCACTTCTAAATTCTAATAGTTTTTTGGGGTAGATTTCTTAGTATTTTCTACATAAACTTTCATAATACCTATGAATAAACAGAATTTCTTCCTTTTCAATCTTTATGCTTTTTATTTACTTACTTATCATGCCTTATCTTACTGGCTAGAATCTCAAGAACAATGTTGATCGGAGGAAGTTAAAAGAAACATTCTTACTCTTTTCCTGAAATAAGAAAGGAGGAGTTCAATATTTCCAGAAATGAACTATATGCATATTATAACACTTGCAATTGTTTAACAGAACAAGGAATCTCTGTTATTTTTCTTTTAAGAAGTCTTTTTTCCTCATTTTTTCATTCTGCCTAAGCTCACTGACCCTTTCTTTTGAAATTTCTAATTTGCCCTTAAGCCCATTCAGTACATTTAGTTTCAGATATTGTAATACCAGTGTTAGAATTTCCCTTTAGTTCTTTATATCTTTTTCTTAAATTTCCGTCTATTTACTTGGTTATATTTATATTATCTTTGAACATATTTATAATAGCTGTTTTAAAGTTCTAGTCTACTAATGCCAACATCTGGGTCATCTGAGGATCTGTTTCTATTGGCTATTTCTTTTCTTGATCATAGATCACATTGCCTGCTTCTGTGCATATCTAG
Organism: Equus przewalskii; assembly: GCF_037783145.1. Classification (NCBI taxonomy): domain Eukaryota; kingdom Metazoa; phylum Chordata; class Mammalia; order Perissodactyla; family Equidae; genus Equus; species Equus przewalskii. The sequence continues at coordinate 40,075,423 of NC_091836.1, forward strand.
TAATTTCTTATTGTATGCTGGACGCTGTGGATGACATATCGTAAGGAGTCTGGATTATGTTGTCCTTTTTTAAAAAAAGTTGAATTTTGTTCTGGTAAGCAGTTAAATTACTGGTAGGTCCTTTTGACTCTGTCAGGATTGTTTTTGTTCTTTATTAGAGTGGATCCAGTTCAGTTTTGCCTTTTATCCTAGGGTGTGGCTCTTATTTTAGGGTATGGACCTTGCTCCTAAGGCCTGGCCTTTCTGAGGTCTCAGCTGAACACCTACGGTTCTCTGTGTGATATCTTTACTCTGCCTCCTAGAATTGTGTGACTTCTGGTATCTCCATTCACTTCGGAGTCCCAGAGCCTCCAACTTCTGCTAGGCCTTGTGGACTCTCACCACCTTTGAGGTTGTCCTTCTGTGTAGCTCCTTCCTCTCCTTTATCCTGACCTGAAAATTTAAGGAGCTTCACTAGCCCTGAACACTGACCTCTGTTTTCAGATCTCAGAGAGACTAATGCTCTGCTTGAGCTCCACTTCCCTGGGCCATTGTCTGAAGAGTGTTCCTGGTCAGAAAGCATATGCAAACGTGAACTCACTTTGTATGTTTTCCTTCTGTCTAGGATTATTGTTTTGTGCTTCCAGCTGTCAAATGCCTGTAAAGAGTTTCCTTGTGCATTTTACTCAATTTTATAGTTGTGTACAGTGGAAAACTAAAACTGAAAGTCTCACAATTGCTTTTTAAACTTCGGGTTCTTTTAGATACTTATATTATTTGTTTGTTTGTTTTTCTCCTGCCCATCTCTTTTTCCTCTCTTTCTTTTTTCCTTTCTTTCTTTGTTTCTTTCTCTCTCTCTGTCTCTCTCTCTTCTTTTCTTCCCTCCCACTCTCCCCCTTCTTTTCTCTCCTTTCCTTCCTTCCTTCTTTCTTTCTTCTGCTATCAAGGCTAACATATCAGCTTGTCTCAGAATTTATCTAATTATCCACTGCTTGAAAGTCACCCAGCATAATACCTCTTCTGAATGTTGATAACATTCCTTATCTTCCTGGAACCCTCTGCAGGTGAGGGACAGTGATTATTTTTAATGGCAGCTTCTAGATCAGCATAGAGTATATGATGGAGTTGTGTAATAAGTTTCTTTGCAGCATTTGTTTGAGGAGCTAAGATCTCTGTGTTTCCCAACTGGCTGCATCCCAGGGAACAGATAAATGTGGACTAACAAAATTACGAATGTTGGAAGACAACTTGGCACTTAATGTTTATCTGAATACTTTAATATTTTTTTTAAAAAAACTTTTAAATCTCAGTTACTTTGAAAGAAAAAGAGGTTAGGGTTGTTATTTTGATTTTCAGCAATTACAAGGGAATCTGCTTAAATAATTAAGGTAGAGGAATAATACCGTTCTCTTTTGGATAGCAGTCTATCAGATGGCCAGTGGACTGCAATAGTTCCCACAGATCCTATATATTTTTACCCATTCTCTGCTAGAATTGGACCAGCTATATTTCAACCGCCTCCAAGTTCTTCTCAAGTTTTTGGTTACTAGCCTATTATAGTTGCTGAATCTCTTGCTCCACATAGATCACCAATGGGAAAATGCAACAGCTTCAATAATATTTGCTTACTAGAGAAGAAAATTTTACTTGCTGGAGAAGAAATTTAGAGGTCTTGGGTGTTAGAAATCCAATACTGAAACTAAATCAAACTTCTGATTCAACTACTTAAATCCCATGTAAAAAAGAAATATTGAGCACTTCAGCTATTTCTCTATGTTACATCACATTTCATCTGTCTTACGTTTTAATGTAATATGTCATTTATTTATCTGTTTATTTGTTTATTATCTGTTTTCCGCATTATATTGGTAAAGTCCATTAGAACTGAATTCTTGTAGATTTTATTCATTGCTCTCTCTTCAGAGTCTAGAATAGCAAATAGTGTGTTCTCAGTAAGCATTTTTTGCATGTATGTTTTATTCTTTTTGTTAGATTGAAAATCCTCGAGGATATTAGAGTCTTACCCATCTCTAACGTTTCTTTGCCTGTGGAAGGCTCTCAATTAATAATTATTGAAAGATTCGATGAATGAAACCTCTGAACATTTCAGTTAATGTCATTAAGTATTAAAATCGAAAGAGTGCTTGAATACTCAGCAGTGATAAAAAGAGGCAAGATCCAGAGCTTGGAAGGGAAGGAGGCGTGTCTGATTTTTGTGAAGATTCCTTCTTGGCTATGGCCAGCAGCTACAAAATCTCTTTTGGTAGTGTCTATAGAAACACTGATTCCAGACAAAGTATTGTTGGATTATGAAGTCAGGGACTGTAAGTTAGGATTCTGCAGTCTTTTCTCGACTCTGCTGTGCTGTCTTTGCACAGAATGACCTTGGAGAATCATCGCCTCTTTGTGCTGCTCTGTGCCTATGGAGATGAGAGAGCAGAAGAGAAGGGCTTTCTTCCCCCCTCCCACATAAGTGTTTGTTGTTAGCCTCATGAATTTGCTAGAGTGCTTAGATACCAAGGTGACAGACATCAGAGAAAATGTGACAGCAAAATAACTTGTTAGGAAGACATGTAGAAATCGAGTGCATTCCTACAGGGATGTGGAGCATGGTGTCTGGAATAATTTAGTGAGAAGTTTGGAGATCTTTCTATGAGATTAGTAACTAGGCAGTTTAGTCCTGATTCAGACAGGTTCTTGGGTAAAGTGAGGGAATGAGGTAGTTCTATTGAGCAGTGATCTGAGTTACCCCATAGAGGTCTTAGGTAGGACATGAATGGCGGAAGCTGAAGCCAGAAAGAATTAGGATCGAACGTGCCACCTGTCTTCCCTAACACATTTAGCCTGCTGTGATGATTGCCATTCCAAAACTGAGCAGCTGCCTCCAAGGCACCACGTATCCTAAAGTCCCACAGATCACAACTTGCCACTCTGGCTCAAGCATTCTACAGTTCTATTTTTGTTATAGTAGGAAATACTACTACTGTGACAACCAGAGATACATAGCCTCTTATTTATTTATGTTTTGCCTCCTTTGTGACCTATGTGTAGGATGTGGGTGGGGAGTGTCAGGTAGAGATAATAATGAGGAAAGGGAGAGACTTAGGGAAGAGACAGAGGAGAGTAAAACTTGTCTTTATTTTGCTCACATCTTCATTTACAGCCACATCATGAGAGAGAGGTACTGAGAGCAATCCGGAGTTGCCATAACAACTAGTAAACTGCAGTTAGTCAAAGAAGGGGGGATAGAGTAAAGAGGACCAAAAAACCCCCACAAAAACCAAAAAAGAGGGAAAAGAAAGAAAGGAAGGAAGAGGAAAAGTAAAAGAAAGAGGAAGAAGGACATTTAAGGAAGGGAAGAGTAAGTTTTCAGGGAACATTGATATGGATATGAAAGTGTGTTTTGGAACATATGGTGTGGGACGTAGGATAATGAATTAAAATTCGGAAAGGGAGATGAAGAAAGCGACAACCATTTGTGTAAGGGTATACTTTTTAAAAATTGAGTTTCTAAAAGGAGAGAGTTGATTTGCGATAGCAAACTAGAGGAATAGTGTACACACACACGCTCCCGTACATACTGCAGGAGAGAAGTAGCTTGGGACCATGATACAAGGCCAAATTGCCTTAGATGATTTTTGTGTCATGATTTCTAAGAGTGCCTTTCCATAATTGAATTGATGCATTGCATGTGGGGGTAGCAATGTGTTCCCATGGATCAGTGCCTTTTCATGCCTTCCCCTCCACTTCACAGGCCACAATTCTACACCACATTTACTGCCCTTCCAGCTGCCTGGAGAATTCCACCAGCAAGAAACTGACAGAGGAAAGATACCTGGGAGACATGGGGGAGGCAGCAGCCATGCCTGATAGCTTCTTTCAAAGCATGGCTGCTACATTTCAGGAGATGAGTGGGTTTATTCACTTAGGTATTTTTTGAGTCCAAAATCCCAACTATATGTTGGGCATGAGGTGCTAAGAATGGGATAAATACGGTTTGTGACCACAGTGAAGTTAAAGTTGTGTTCGTATCCATAATTGAGAATGAAATTTAGAGAAGTGAGCAGGGGAGGAACCTCGGTGTCTCTAATTTCTGTTCACAAGATCTGCTGGGAATCGAGAGGGAGCAACTGCGTAATAGCTGGCCCCGATCTGGAGGATGGAAGAGGAAGCTGAGGCATGCTTTTCAGGAAGAAGAGTAGCAGGCATATTCCCATGTAGAAGAAGAATTAAGGTGTCTGAAATTCAGAAGGCTAAAAGTCCCAGCGATCAAACCCCTCTGCTTCATTCGCCTTTGACGACTGACACATGGATCCCTTCGGCTGCTGATTTCAGCCCACCTTCTTGTGAGCAGAGAGGCCCCTGGTTCCCTCAGTGGGCTTGACAACTGTGCCTTAGAGCAGAATGAGACTGATGAAGTATGACTGGGATTGTTTTCAGTCAGGAACATTAGCAAACTCTACCACAAAAGGCCACCTCGCAGAACAAAAAACTTGCAATGTGCAAAGTACAATGGAAATCTTCCGGCTGCAAACAGAAGTGTCTGGCTGCCAAGACAGAGGGACCTTGCAGAAGATAGAGCATGAAAGGGATTCTGCACAAAACAAAAGTCAGAACACAATGGTATATATTTCAGGCACATGAAAGGATATGTGGCAGCAATACTAAAGAGACATGATTTTCCTACAGAATGGGGCCAGAGGGAGAGCAGAAACCCAATCAGCCAATACAATTGTGGCAAAGAAACAGATTTGCTTCTGTAAAGGGAGAGGGAAAAAAGCTATTTTTTTATGAATTAATTTCTAGTTGGTTTTCATAAGTTGTTCAGAAACAAGTGAGCATATGAATAATACATACTGTACACAGGCCCAAAAACACCAGAGCTATCTCTAGTTGAGATTGTGAAAATGAAGCCATTCGGAGAAAGATAATTGAGCAGAGGCATCAGGAAGAGATCCATCTGAAGGTGAGAGTGTGAGCCACAGCAGGGAACAGATACCCTGGGGGGAAATTGTATATTTCTTATCTCCCCAATTAGGTTGCAAATTCTTGGATAGCTGGAATAATCTTTTCATCTTTTACAATTTTGTCTTTTCTCAGGTTGCATAACAATACTCCACACTTAGTAGATGCTCACAAATATTAATAGATAAATTAATTCAGTGTTGATGTGGTGATGAATTTGGCTGATCGCTAGGCCGGTAATCATTGGTATGGAAACAGAAAAGAAGACGTCTATATTCTTGGGACCAACATTAATGCAGGTGAGGCACCCGTTAGTTGCCTAGATGGATAAATAAACCCAGGGATGGTGTACCTCCAGTGATGTTCTATATGGTGGTACAATTCATTGATTAGCCAGTCAACCCCAAAGTAACATCCTTTCTTTATCTAAAGGCTGCAATAGTGAATTGAAGTCAGAGGTCTTGATCAGTGCTTCTACAGAACAATAGTCCCACAAGAAGCTCTGTGGAAAAAGAATTCCATGGTCAATTAAGCTGAGGAAACGCTGCTTTCTATATTCCCCTCATTATCATTTAAAAGGCTCAGAGAAATCCTACAGTAAATTGCCCTGTTGAACCTTGTTTAACACAATGTTTTCCAAACTAAGTTGACCATGGAAGGATTTCTTTTTCTTTATTTCTTGTTTTTTAAAAAATACATTAGCATCTTTCAGAACTAGTTTTCCTTGAAGTGAATTTGAGGAATCCTGGTTAGGGTAATTGTTTAAAAGCAAGGCGTTTACCAAGTGTCTTCCATGTTCTATGGATGGGGATGAGGCTGGAAAGGGTGACTAACACACACTCCTTCTCCTAGGGAGCTTGTGATATAGTAGAGGAGACAAGCGATCGACTATACAAAACCATGCCCATGTCTCTGTCCCTGACTGGAGGCTGGGCTCCTGCTGAAGCGCACTGCCGATGTGATCTCATCATCCAGCACGATCTTCTCACTCCATCCCCCACCCGCCAACATCCTGTCTACTGTGCCTTCTTGCCCTGGTCATGGCCTCCATCCCTAACCCAAGCAGACTTGGACCCCTGACCATGGCCATTATGGTTGTGTGAGTGAAGATATGAGTGTGCCTCTGCTGCAGCAACCTCGTGCCTACAAGCTATTGCCGCTCAGCGACCTCAGAACAGCTGTAGCTGTTATTCATGGACTTCTCAGATTGGCCCACACCACAGCTGCTTGGAAGAGTGGCACCAAGCATCCTTTACTACTCAAAGAATTCAAGGGGCTGCCACAGGTGACTCTAGCTGCTGAACTCTCTGTAAACAGGTCATATTGACCCTGTCGTGAGCTGTTTTCGTAGCAACACCTCACAGGCAACAAGATCTAAACTCTTGAATCTCTACCAGCAACCTGTGCTGTGTTAGAGGATCTGGTCTCATTTTCCAAATGTGAAGAGGTTGTCTCTAGCCTCAGTAACAGAGTGCTGAACCCATGGAGTATCTGGAGGCCCCCTGTAATGCTGAATTTTCTGCCAGTGAAAGTATATGATCCCCATGTCGCACTTTTCCCCCAGTACTTGGCAATGCAGTCTTGATGGCTGCTCAGTGCTTCCTCTGGTATGAAGTAGGACTGGCATATCCACGGAGATGGCAGTTTCTGCTTCTCCTCTTGGAGGTGCTTGGTGAATGAGCGGGAGTCTTCTACTTCTGTTACAGTTAGTTATTTGCATTTCTGGCCCAATCCTTCATTATCTCCCATCTCTGCACCTATGTACACCTGCTGTACACTTCCATCTTACTTTTGTCCCATCATAAGACCTCTAGCAGCATTTCAAGATTAGACAGTCCTAGATTCACCAGATTTGCCACAAGCTATGGAACTCTGGATAGGCTTCTTGAGCCTCCAATTCTTCATCTGGAAAGTGAGGATGGTGTCATTTACCGCATAGATTTTCAGATAATTTAATGAGCCACTGCAACACAGAGACCCCAGTACATGGCAGGCACTTAACAGTGACGAGTTTCCTCCCTCAATTTTCCTCTAGCTCAGTGCTGTCCCATAGAATTTCTGCAATGAGAGAAATGTTTTTTCTCTGTGCTGTCCAGCATGGAAGCTACTAGCTACAGGTGGCTAAGTAGCACTTGAAATGTGGCCAGTGCAACTGAGGAACTGAAATGTTAATTTTATTTAGTTTTATTCATTTAAATAACCACATAGGGCTAGTGGCTACCATATTGGATGACACAGCTCTACATAATTTAATAGGTAGTTTTAATACTCAGAGTGTCCCAAAGATGAATTAGAGCTCAATCTGGGCCATCAGTGGCCAAAGCTTTTGGCTATACATCCTCATTGGATTTCCCTGTGAGATTTGATGCTATCATAAACCATAGAGAGCTTCTACAAATAGGGCCAAGACAGGGGCAGCTGCATGCCTTTCCGCCTCTCAGGTCTGGGGAGAATTTATACGCCCATTTTACTGGACATCCTCCTCAGGGAAAGGAGGCTAGGTCTTGGTGGTATTTCAAATACGCTTGAGCCTGAAGAAGGTGCATAATAGAGAGGTTTCAAAAATCTTGCCACAGAAATGTAGGAGGCCCATCAGACTCCATGCTACTCTATTCTACTTAATTATATCAACCTTTCTAGTCACTGGCCCAGAGACAAAATAATGTTATTTGCCAAGAAGATTTTAGAACCTTGCCAATTAACAGACCACACCCCCTGAACTCACGTGAAGTCACTTCTCCATTGGAACTAAGCTACATTTATAAATGTTAAAATCATTAGAGAGAGAGGGTTTGAGAATTTGGGGGGGAGGGGAATTTAAATTTGGTGAAAAATTAGAATAACATGCAATATTTATTTTTGAAGTACAATTTACATATCTAAAATCATTTTGCTAAGAAGAAACATAAAATGTATTATGTATAACTTGATTTGCTCATAAAATTATCATTTAGGTAAAATTAGAGACATGAAGAACTGGAAAAACAAAATGGAAAAAATAGGAGAGAACAGATTTTTTACTGATTCATTTTCCTTATATATTTATTTAATGAAAAGCATCCTCAGGGGAAAAAGTTCCTTCTGGATGTTTCCTTCCTTCTTTCTTTCTTTCTCTTCCTTCCTCCCTTCCTGCCTTTCTTTTTGTTTCTTTCTCTCTCACTCTCCCTTCCCCTCCCTCCTTCCTTCCTTCCTTTTTTTCCCTCTTGCATCTCACATCTTCATCTAAGTCCCTCCCTTTTCAGTGTGAGCCGTGTTCTTGTTATGGGACCTCAGTGGAGAACAGCTAGCTATCATCTCCCTTGAGCCACCTTTGGAAGTTACAGTTATTTGCAGAATTCTCAGATGTCTCTCCTGTTACAGTTGGCATCCCCAATTTTCTTCTCATTCTCTCTCCCCCCACCCCATCAATTCCTTGCCCCTCTTCCCCACTGCTCTCAAGATCAGGACCCCAAAAGGGAGCTTATGTTGCCAGCTATCTGTTTCCATTTGGCTTCTGTGTGGTTTTATGGATCTTGTCCGTTTGGGCTGTGGGTAGGCTGTTGCTGGTTGGTGGAGGAGGGAGAAGAAGAACTCTAATCATAATGACTCATGTCTCTTCACTGTTATCAGGTGCCAAGTACTCTCCTAAGCGGGTTGCATTCATTACTTCACTTAATCCTCCCCCAAACTCTAAAAGTACAAAGCTATAGTTATTCTATTTCATAGATGAAAAAAATGTGGCTTAAGGAAACTTCAGTAGCTTGCCTGAGGTCATGCAGCTGGTAAGCTACTGAGCCAGCCTCTGAGCCCGGATTCACACCTGTTGTCTGTGACTCCAGTCTTTGGCCTATTACCCCGCTACCCAACAGTGACTTAAAACAATAAGAATCCTATTTACACAAGGTTTTATGGTTTAAAAAATTTCTGCACACACTAGCTTATGTGATCTTCAGTGCAACAATTTACTGGGAGAGATATAGGAAACTAGTATTCCCATTTTAGAGATGTGCAAACAGGGTCAAAGGTTAAATGTCCAAAGTCACATGGGAAGTGGTACTGCTGGATTTCAAACAGCATGTTTTCTGACTAGAGTCTATTTCTCTCTCTACACGAGAGTTGGCCTGAACAAAGGGAGATATCTTTGGAGCTAATGCGCACACACACATATTATTGGAACTCATATGCACACACACACATGCAAAGGAAGGAAGATGACAATGAATCAGAGCGGGATGGAGGGGAGGAAAGCTGGCATAGCCAAGGGGATTTCTACCACTGTCCTGATACCAATTTTACAACAAGGATTGAAAGACATCAGGAGAGAACGCTTCTGGGCTTTCTTGCTGTTTTTGTTTATTTGTTTCTCCTTTTAAATTTTTTTTATGAGGCTGCCATAAAAACACTCATTAGGCAGTGTTGATTTTCATTAATGTTGATTCTCCAAGAGCTTAATCAATCTTCTGTGACCAATGACCTCATTCCCACGGGAGAAGAAAGCTGTTTAACAAATTAGCTCTCCAGACTGTAGGTGAGGCATACAGATGTGAGGTAGCCTGTGTTGCCAAAACAGGACGTGGATTAGTGGTTTAATATTCACAAAACAATAGCGTTAAACTGTCTCCTTGCTGGTACCAAAATGCATCATTAGGAAGCAGCTGTCCCCCTTCCCTTCTCACGCCTCCATCCCTCCTCGCTCTCCCTCCTTGTGCTCACTGGGCCTCTGTGAAGGTTCTGCTTTGAGAGCACCTGGAGGCCAACAGCACATCTGTGGTTAGTGAGAAGGAAATACAAGTCACAGGTGCACAGAGGAGCAGGGAGGAACTATGGTTGACAGGAAGAAGCTTCACTCCCGGATAGTCCCGCCCATCCAGGAGTCAATCAGCTGAAATTTCACTGCTACGGAGACTGCCTGCTGTTGGTTCACTGAGGATTATGTCTTCTCCATGTGGCCTTTCCAAAGGCAGTATCTGCTGGAGAGACGGTCCTGTCGGTCACTAGAAGCAGCCCTGGAAGCCTGAATGAGAGGGAGTCATGGATCTTGGGACAAAGGGGAGGCAAAGACAACCCTTTTTGCATCCCAGTTCTGCTAATGGCTGTGTCTGGTGGCCCTGACCGCCCTGTTGAAGCCTTGCCTTCAGTTTCTGCCATGAGTGCTAGTCTGCTGGCCTGGGCTCTGCTGCCCTCTGGACTGGAGCTCGGCTCTTCCTGCAGGAGACCCCCGGAGGGGATGGAGCCGCAGCAGCGCCAGCTGCACTGTTCCTTCCAGAGGGCTTCCATGGCTGCCACCTAGTTTTAGCTTCTTAGCATTCCTTTGGGGTCGAGGAGGGATAGAGTTATTGTTCTTAGGTCTTGAAGAAGGCTGCAGCCCAGAGACATGGCTCCATGGCGGCAGAGGGTCTTGGAAGACCGTCCCTTCTGAGGGGAGAATGAAAGGAGACGGGAGCTCTCTCCTCTCAGGAGACTGGCTGATGGGCTGGGGTGAGAAGTCCCACAGCTTCTGTTGGCCCATGTCCTTTGTCCCCACTTTCTGGTTTCCCCCCCTCGTCCCCTCAAGCTCAGGCACTGAGCTAGCTGCCCTGCTGGCTCAGCCAAGTGAGAAGTGTCTGTGCTCTATTTACAGATCTCTCAAAAGAGGACAAATTCGCCTCCTGGTTTTCACCTGAGGCTGGTCTTTGAAATGCCCGCAGCCTCGAGGTGCTGTGTAGCAGAGATGTGCCAGGGGTGCCTGGAGTTGCTCACAGCGCCGTTAAACAGCTCTCCTTGCCTGGGCCATGCCCCCAGATGGCCTGCTTTATACAATAGGGAGCCTTCTCCCTCACATCCACCTGCCTTCTACTCCGGGAGCCTGCAGCGCAGTCACATGTCCGAAATCAGGCCACTGTAGTCAGCTCCGCAGCCACACAGCCACAAGTCAGGCCCAGCCCGGCTGGAGAATCCTGCAGAATGGGCTGCAGTGGTCAGAGAGGGAGAGATTGCAAACACAGGTCCCTGGGGATTAACTCTGGTTGTGCAGGGAGAGGTTGATGAGGCCACAGACTTTCTTTCTGCTTACATTCCTTTTCACTCTTATTTAAGTTCACCAAATATATTTTGAGTACATGCAAAGCCCTTTAATAGAGCCTGAGGAGGGCCAGACACAGATGAGTAAATAAAACAAAGTTCCCTACCTTTATTCAGGACTACAGGCCTTGACTTCCGTGACCTTTCTTATTCCCTCTGTCTGTGGCTTCTACGGATATGTGACTATTTCCTAAATTCTATAAGCGTTTCCTGAAGCAGTGACCCTTCAGTTCTGTGCCCCAAGTCTTTACTCTTAGCATCCTAGCTGTTCACTTAGTGTCCAGCACTGTGCCCATTGCTTAGTTGGCCCTCATTATATATTTGATGAATGACAAAAGGATGGGCTTCTCGGGTAGGGCTATAAATAAAGCTCTTTCTAGCTCCTGGAAGGAGGGTCCCTCTGGATCAGTTGCTGCAATTCCTTGAGCATCTACTGTGTGTGAGACACCACGCTAAATGATTTAGACACACAAGCGGTAACTCTCACAACAATGCTACATGTGGAATGTTTTCATCCCCAGTTTATAGAAGAGAAAAGGGAAATTCAGAGAAGTGAACTAGTTAGTCTAGGATTACATAACCAGGAAAGGGCAAGCCAGGATTCAAAACCACATTTTTCAGTCTTCAGAGCCACGGTCTTTCCCCCACTGTTCATGACCAGGCAGAACAAGCTGACCATTAGGCCAGAGTTTCTGCCCCTTGATTATTATATAAGAAAAGTCAAGGAGTGAAGGTCAAGTCACAGCCCACCTGCCTGCTGGAGCAATGACGTCTTGATGCTGTTTGGGATCTCTTAGGAGGAAGGGCTGTGACTCCTGGGCCCGACGAGGGCTCCTGTCTTCCCCTGTGGCCCCGGGTGGCCAAGGCTTCACGTTACCGTCCAGGGTTCACAGGTGCGAGACGGTGGGGAACACAGGCTGGCGCGCTGTCTCCTTGGAACGGGCAGAGCCTTAAATGGAAACTCAGATTCAGACGTTTCCCAATAATCTTGGAACTGCTCCCCGAGAGCGATGACTTTCAGCTGCAGCCGCCCCTTGGGCTGGAAGTGAGGCAGTGACCTCAAGGTGAAAGTCTCCGTATCCCATTACCAATCCAATTACCCGGCACTTGCGGGTGAGATGGGAGCTGCCAGACCAGAACCCGACGAGGGATCATTTAGTTCTGGGTCTCGTCTCTGACAGTGGTCGGGCCTGAGAGTTTCACTCAGACGCTTCTTACTGTCAGTCTGCAGATGCACCAGTGTGTTTTCCTTTAAGTGAAGGGATAGAGCTGGTCATGGAAATGGGGGCAGCACAGAAACCCGCTGTTTACCATAGCTCCCAACCAGTCTCAGCCCAATCCCTATATTTGTTAACTCAGTGAACAAATATTTATTGGGCAGCTACTGTATGCTAGGCAATGCCTGACACGGGGCACAGAACAGAGAATGGAGTCCCTCCATTCTCCAGTGCTCTCATGGGCTGTCACTGTGATGAGAGAGTACAGGCGATGAACACACAGATGGACATGTATCCTGACAAGTGTTCCAAGTACCACGGAAAACACAGAGCAGGATAAAGAGGAGGGGCGGTGATGGCTATCAGGTGGCTGGGGAAGGTTTCTCCCACAAGCTTCAACAGAGGCTTGCAGGCATGGCAGGGGCATAGGAAAGCTATCTGAAAAAGACCTATGAGGGGGATAGCTGTCTTTCATCTTCTATATTGGAAGTTGGGAGAGGTCCAGGTGCTAGAAGCAGGAGAGTAAGCAGGTGCAAAGTAGAAATATATTTGAGTAGAGGAATACCAAGGTGGTCGGTGTAGTTGGGAAGGAGGGAGTGAAGAGAGAGGTAGAGATGATTCCAGGAAGGTCACAAGCGTCCACGTCATGGAGGCTCCGTGGAACACCACATGGACTTTGGTTTTTATTCTGAGTGACACAGGAAGCCATTTGACAGTGTGAGCAATATAGATCACTTAGTAACTATGCATCCATTAAACATGTCTTCAGATAAATATTTGTTGAATGAATACATGAAATCCTTGTTGGATGATTGAAAGAGCAAATATCACTGAATCACACAAGTAACTACACAGAGGCAAAGAGCTCCTAGAATAACAGAGTGTCAGAGCAGAGAGGTGTCTATTTGCTCAGAATAGAGGGGTGTCCTCCCACTGCAAAAGCGATTAGCTGTCAGCTGCTTTGCCTTTTGTCCTCCAAACGGAGGGAGGATCTTAGTGCTAGGCGCAGAAAAGTAAAAGCATAGAGGATGAGCAGTAGAAGTGAGGAATCCAGTATCCTTTTGGGAAAGCAGTGATTCTCCTGCCTTCACGGGTAGTGGCAGCCCCTGCGCACGGCCTCTCTCCCGAAGATGCAGAAGAGGGGCTCCCCTGGGCTTGCTTTGAGGCACTTCTAAACGTCTGCGCCCGCATACCTACCTGCCCCTTGTCTCAGGGTCTGGAACTCCACAGCACGGTTCCATCCTTTTCTTAAGCCGTGAAAACAACTCCATTCTTTAACAGTCTCCTCTCAGACAGATGGGGGGATAAATCCCTTACATTGTCATTCCCTCTTTGCACCAAATCTCCTGTTCAAATGTCACCCTTTTTAAGATCCATTTCTTTATTCTTCTCCAGGCTTCCTTTCTTGCAGGCTCCACAACTTCCTTCTTCCCTCATTCATGGTTGGACCAAGGACCCTGGGCCCTGGGCTCTGGTTTGCATTTCTCTCCTCTCCGGTTCTCTCTTAACCCCAGGAATATTCGTCTTCAGCACCCAGCATGGTCCCCTGGAACACAGTACTCACAGCATTTTTTCTTTCTTTCCCTTCTTTCCTTTTCATCTTTCCTCCCTTCTTTTTTCTGTTTTTTCTTGTTTTTGCTTTTGTTTTTAATCAGGCAGGGTGAAAGGCATTAAGAGAGCACGTCTTCAGTTTGAAAACTCCTTGGGCACATCACATATGTGCAAGATTCCTACTGAGCCAGAAGCCACTCAGACGATTGAATTTCCTTAAAGCTTTTGTTTTATTTATTATACAGGTAACACGTGATCACTATCAAAAAATTAGAAAATATAGGGAAGCCTTCTGTATGTGAAATCAGCATTCTGCCACCTCATGAAAACGCCTCTAAGTATTTTGATGGTTATCCTTCTGAGCTCTTTGTCTAAAGTGTAGGTCTTTTAGAGACCCCACTTGATGGGCTACTCGCAGAACCAGAGAAGGTGGTGAGGGTGGGGCTGAGCGGCCTGCGCTCAGGGAAGGGCAGGTAAGGCAAGACGGCAGTGATGAGGCTGCCTACAGCCCGACTCTGATCCCACTCTCGGCATTTCTTTTCCCCAGGCCCACCATCTATCTTGTGGGATCGAGCTGTCAGAGCCACCACCACTGTGGCATTCTGATGTCAAACAGTCTGGCACCTCTGAACTCGCCTTTTTCAGACTCTCTGGTGCCTTCTTTCCCTGCCCTGTGAGGTCCCAGGTATCTTGCGTTCACATCTGACATCCTTCAGTCAGAGAATACAAGCATCTGCCTTCGCCAGGGACTTCACAGGCTTGATTCATTTACCTACCTGAATGTTGCTACTTACTTGACCGAACCTATGAGAAAACAAACCCGTGCTGATCGATAGAGAAATAATTTTGCAAATTGTGGGCATAAATCTTTAGAGATCTGTGTGCACTGCCATTTGTTAAATGCTGAAAAGGTAAATCAATTATCTTTATTAAAACACAATTGCTCTATGTACTGCTAGTTTATCTCCTGCTAGTTTAGGCAGAGGCCAGCAGGCAGGGCGGGGAGGACGGGGAGGGTTTGGCCTGCTGTTTTGCCCATCATTCAGGGTCATTTGTTAGTCTGAAAAGGGTCAAGTATTGGGGAGGAGATGAGCGCTTTCAGGCTGGCAAAGGTTTCAGCATTAGAAGGGAGAAGCAGTCATGAGCTCCCGCGCCGTGTAGGAAAGAGCAGCTTGAGACTGTAGCAGAGTACTAAAGGAAAAACAGGGAAGCTCTTATCTTCATCATTCAGGACTGCATCAGCCAGGATAAGTTAGATTAATACTGTGGTAACAAACTCAAAACCTCAGTGGCTTAAAATAACATTTTTATTTCTTGCTTACACAACGTAGGTGTTGTTTGTCGGGGGGGAACAGGTTGATGGAGGAGTCCCCATCTCAAACTTAGCTGCTTAACATGCCAGAGATAAAGAGGGGAGAAATGAATCACACATTGGTGAAATCAGTCTTTTCTGCTTTCATTTCATTACCAGGAAGCGGGTCGTGGCGCACTGTCCGTTCCCTGAGGGTGGAGAGGCAGCGCACTTGCGGGCAGTTCTAACGACCGGCACACGTGGCCCCCGGGGACCTCCATTGTGCAGCGTTTCACACTACGCGGTGAGGTTGTGTTACTAGGTCTGTGAGCACCAAGTGGAGACTACTTCTGATTCATCTTAACACTTGACTCGTACTATGAACTAGAAAAATGTTTGTTTTGCAGACTGATTTAATTAATTGTAAGCAACAAAGAAAGGAAGCTACAGAACTTGGTAGGATGGTACAGAGAGGTGACTGTGTGATAACGTCTGTGGAAGCCTCTTATCTTGGGTCTGGCACAGGTGACATTGTTTTTATAGCATTGCAATGTGCCTGGCACTGCGCTAAGGTGTTTAAACGCGTATCCCATTTAACCTTTCAGCGGCTCTCTTGTCAACCTCACTCTGCAGATTTGGAAGCTCTTCCCTTCCGTAATGAAAATCGTCACGGATTTTGGAGATAAGAGGCTCCTCTCAACTCCCATCACCCATCATGTCAAGATGAGGTTGAAGGGACCAGACACTGCTGGTGACCTTGGGAGAGTCACTTACCTTTTTCTGGGCCTTGGTTTCCTCACTAGTTAAAAAACATAAGACTGGACAAACTGGTCTCTAAGATTCTTTCACATTCTCTTGTTCCATGGGATTTTAAAGACTTAACCTCCGAATGGTTTGCACCTGGGTTAACTGGACAGTTAACCGAGGAGCTGTGACTTCTGCTATTGGCATGCACAGAAACTGATCTTTGAGTCACACTTGAGGAAGAATGAAACCCAAAGCCAAGTTCTTTCTTTTTTTTTCTTCAAAGAAGCCAAGTTTTAAATCCACAATGTCATTAGATATAATATTGTTCCGCTAAAGCCTTTCCAATGTTAACAAACTATTATTAACAGTGAATTTCAAGATGCATTTCATGTCTCCTATGTAAAAGAGAATGTGCTCAGGAGTTACCTGGGGAGGCAGGTTTCAGAGACAAAGTGCCAAGCTATATTTCCCTGAGCCTCACTGCCGTAGCCGTGTCTGTGTGTTTACACTCCCCATCCCTCCTACAGGGTCTCAAAACCACCAGAAAGAGAAGTGGGGCCCTGACTGCCTGCTCTGCTTGAAACAGACACTGACTAAGACAGCGAAAGGGTCCTTGGACAGGTCAGGGATGCTGGGGTCTTAGGCAGTGTCCTCTTTGGATTTAATACGACAGAATGACAGAACCAAGGGTTTAGTGGGCTGAGAGGCACGAGGAAAACCAGCGCACTGTGGTGGACCAGGGCATGGGCGTGCGTGCATGAGGGTCCATCCAGAAGTCCCAGCCATCCTGGAGGTCCCTTAGACAAGCCTGGCGACGAGCTCACAATTCTCGGATATTCACTACGTGTCAGAAACTGTTCTCAGCACTTTACAGTCATGATTTAATTGACTCCTCTTACTATCAACACTTCGCGGAAGAGAAGACTGCAGAACAGAGAGTTTAAAGCACTTGTCTAAACGCACAAAGGCAACAAGCAATAGAGCCAAAATTTGCAGCAAGAGAGTGAATTCATACTCTCAACGAATGTTTTGCAATCTCAGTGGGGTCAGACCATTTAAAAAGTCACATGAGATCGTGGGGTGCCCATATAGGAATATCAAAGCAGCTTATAGAAACCCCCAGGAGGTGATTTTCCAGCCTTCAGGCCGCGGGTGGCCTGGTGCAGCTATTTCTCCAGCTTGTGTAATTACAGGGCTCTCTTCCCTGAGGTCCTGGCAGGCAGAAACAGTGTCTCAGTCACTTCTGTTTTCCTAGCACTCAGCAGCATCTGGCGCTTAGTAGGTGCTCGTTAACTGTTTGCTGAAAGGACAAACATGATCAGATGTGGGCTCTGTATTTTACAAGGGATTTGAAAAGCCTGGGGCTAGGTCATTGGGTAACGTAAAGATGCTTAATGAAAACCCAAGCATACGAGGAGGTTGGGAGGAAAATGTAGTCTGTTTTTTTTAACCTGGAGAAAAGAAGGCTGAGGAGACATAAGAATGGTTTGTACCTTCAGAGGTTTTCATAGAGAGTTTTTGACCCATTTAACAAAAGTTTCTTGAGCACCCACTATGTGTGGACCCTGTTCTGTGCCCTGGGGAGCAGTAGGTGACAAGACCGAGGCCGGCCCCAGAGCAGAGTGGCTGGTGCTGGTGCCTGGTGCCTGGCAATGCAGGGGAGCAGAGGGAGAGCTGAGGTAAGGCAGGCTGCAGGGATGCAGCCCTAGGATGTGACAGACAGTGGAGGCGTCCCTGGGTCCTGGTGTGTGGCTCCTCAGGATCTTGAACCATAGGAGACTTCTTGGTTTAGGGGCTCTGCTCAGAGAGGGGAGACACCAGTGCATGTCTGTGTCAGAGGACAGCAGCTTACGAAATCAAGTTAGTTACTTTTAAATTCCAAACTGTTTTCTCAGTGGTTTTTAGTGGAATCTCAGGGTTCTGTGGGGCTTCTTTGGGACTGCAGGAGCATTGGCGGCAGGGATGGGGGGTGGGCAGGGGTGTCAACAGGGGAGAGCCTAGAGAGAGGTCCAAGACTTCCTACTGCGCTTGGAAGAGAATAGTCCTGTTTTGTTCTGCATACTTAGGGTCCGTATATGAGACCTGCAAATTCTGGCTCTATGCTTATTGCCTGTGTGTCCTTGGACAAGTTCCTTCAACTCTCTGTTCCTCAGTTTTCTCTTGTAAAAAATAAAAAGATCCTGCTCCTTAAAGAACAGACACAAATGACTGAAAATGTGCCAGTTTGGGATGGTACCTTGTTTGTCCTTCTCCTCACAAGCCCTTACAGGAGCAGCGAGGGCAAGCGAACACCCTCCCTCCAGCAGAGCAGCGAGTCTGCCAGGAGAAACTGGCCACTGCATTGATTTCCAAAAACAAAATACTCCCTTATGCAAATGCACAGAGAATGTCTTCTTTTTGGGCTAAAGAGAAGATATTGGCTTCCCTGAGAAGATATCGGACTCCTTGGGTAAAGAGCAGCAGCACCGTAGGCATGGGCTCAGAGAGGGAGGGAGTAGGCGTTTCCTGCAGACAGAGGGTCTAGAACAAAGGGAAGTGGTGGGAGAGTCAGAGGCAGTGTCAGCCTGGGATGGCTGCTCTGGGGAGGAGGAGCAGCTGGCCACAATAGGCCCACCTGCCTCTTTAGGGTCTGTGTTTCCAGACTAATGAATGGACGGAGAAATGTGGTGGGAAACAGTTGTCTCCAAGGCAGAGAAGTTGGATCCAATCCTAGTTATGCTATTTAATGGCCATGAGATTGCTGGCATTTTAAAACTTCCCTCTAGAGAGACCATTTCCCCATTTATAAATTGGGAATGCCACATGGGTAGTAACTGATAGTGTAAGTAGAAGTATCTATCACAGGCTCAACACATTTTAGTTTAAATCATTTTGAAGCAAAACAAACAAACAGATCTACTGTGAAGAAAGTCATCGCTAGAGGGACGTGCTCCTGCCTCTCTCAGGGGAAGACCTAAGACAGAACGTGTGAACCTGGCATGCAGAGCAGGGTGTCAAGGCATGAGACTTTGGGCAGAAAACAACCTGGAAAAGTGGGAACATGAGGAGGGGATTTTCTCAGATGCGCAGAAGGAGGTATGTATGAATTATTAAGGTATGAAGGCAGAAAGGAGAGGACAGAGCTTAGCTGGAACCAAGGGCCTGGGACCAGGCATCATGGGACGCCATCTGTCTACCCATCAGGCAGGGCAGCAGGTCAAGCTTGGGTCTGGGAGGGACGGGCTCTGGACGGGCTGGGAAGGATGAGCCAAGGCCCCACAGGGGCTCCTGGAGATGGCAGGAGACAAGTGATGGAGGGTTCTGCGAGAGCTGTTGGCTTCAGCTGACAAGATAATGGAGTAGTGAATAAAAAAATAAAGAAGAGGAAGAAGGAAACCCATGATAAATCTATCTTTCATAGGCAGTGGAGACAGATAAACTCTTTCTTGGTATTAAAGATTACTTTTCTCCCCTTCACTTTTTCAAGTTCACTGAAAATGACACCAAGTTAGTATTTTCCTCCCAGCTTGCCCCCCTTGACACTGGACTTCCCGACCTTTCCTATCGGGGCTTCCTCCAGCTCGTTTTTGTGTCCATGTTCACGGATGTGGGAAATTATGGTAAAGAACAGCTCGTGCTGGTTATGATCTGAAGATCCTGAAGGTAGAGCCTCTCTAAGGACCAGCTCAGCCCATATCCCTGATGGACTCATTGCAAAATGTGGTCCCAAAATCCACGCACACCACTGGTCTTTCTTTCTTGTACTTTTCTTCCTTTCGCTTCTGTAAGTACTTATAATTCAACTTCCACTGCGGCAATGAGTTTACATGTGTAATATTTCCTTTACATGTAATGTACATATGAATTTTTATCTGCACTGTAGTGATGACAAACCCAAGATTCAGAGCATTTAGTTAGAATTAGAGTCAGGTTGTAAGGAATACAAAACCCCAAATAATAGCGATTATTAAAAAAAGAAGGAAATTTATTTCTCTCTCATTTTAAATAATGTTTGGAAGCAGGCAGTCCAGGGGCAGTATGACAGCTTCACAAAATTGTTAAGGTTTCAGGCTCCACCATTACTGGGGGTGGCCCTCATCCAAATGGCTCCATGATGTCAGCTAGAGACAGCTCCAGCCATTGTATATATATTCCAGGCAGCAGAATGGAGAAACAGGTCAAGAAGGGGCAAAATCTCACATACTTGCCCTTTTACCTCATTAACTGGAACTTGGTCACATGGCCACACCTAGCTTCAAAGGGGACTACTAGAAAATATTGTCTTTATTCCAAGTTGTCATGGTCAAGCTAAAAATAGGAGTTTTACTATTAGGGACGAAGTAGATAATAGATGCTGGGGTGGACAACACAGTCTCAGCACGTGTGTCTTGCTCAGGGTCCCAGACTAGCAAGGGAAGGAACTTAAACCTATGTCTTTGACTTAAGGTCCACAGTACACAGGGCTAGCCCAAGGGACACATGGCAGGCACCGGCAGAACCCTAACCAAAAATGAGGTACACTTTCTGCTCTGAAGGAGTGTTCAGTCTTTGAGAAATCTAACTTAGGAAATACATAATAGATGTTAAACAGTGTATGAGTATCAAGAGAATATGCATTTACATACAGTAAATGCATCAGGAGATCAAAAGAAAGGAGCGTTTCCATGTGGGCTGGAGCTGCCAAGGACGGTTCCAGGAGTGAGGGTTGGAGGCCAACTTTGAAAGGCTGCCTGACTTCATACACAGAAAGAATGTGGTCTCTTTGATGGGGCCTTGTTGGAAAGGTTGGTTTCTCATCTTTGGAGGACAGTATGATCCTGATACAGGAACGGCTGCTCAACTGATGTCTTAGCTAAAATAATAAAATAAAATAAAATAAATAAGCCTTTCCCTTTGCACACATATACTCCAAAAACGTTACTGCGATAGCAATGTCTATCCACAAGCCCCTCCTATCTAACAGTGATGGCTAACATTTAAGGAGTGCTTATGTGTTCTGAGCCCTCTGCATGGATTACTCACTTATTCCCCTCACTGTCTTAAGGAGTAGGAATTATGATGCTTCCATTTTACAGCGAAGGAAACGAAGCATAGACAGGTTTAGTAACTTGGCCAAGATCACATATTGAAGCATTAGAGCTAATGTTCAAATCCAGACAAACTGATTCGAGGGTCTGCATTCTTCACATGAGGTTATACGATGTTTCCCGCAGCAGCCCTTATATCTCGAAAGCTGCAGACTGGGAATTATTCATGCTGTCAGAGAAGTAGTTCTAGGAACATAGGGAGTCATATTTGTGGGGGTCGAGGGCAAAGCCAACGTCACAAGTTAGCCCGTTCATGAGAATTACTTCGCTATTGATTTGTTTTGTGAATAAGATTATCTTGTCCAGGCTTTCAGCCTAACTCCACTGATTCTAAAAACAAAAATGAGAAGAGTGAGGCTCAGAGATCTGGGGAAGTCTTAGACCATCCTTGGCCTTAGTTTCGGTGCTTGGTGCTCTCTGGAGTTTCCAACTCCGTTCTGCGAGGCTCTGTTGCACTGCGCTAATTCTCACGCCCTTTCTGACCCCCTTTCTTGCCAGTTTTGAGACTCTAAACATAGAAGCAAGGCCAGCTCAGGGTGAGGAACTGCTCCATCCTGCAGAGCTCTGCATATCACTTCCTAGCTCCTAAATCAACGACGCCTGAGGCATGCAGCTCGAGCGAAGCCTCCACGTTCACATACCTGAGTCACTCTGTAGACAGTCTGCACCCACTCGACAAGAATTTGTGAAGCACCTACTGTGTGCCACACAGTGCCTTGTGCCTGGAGACACCAAGGTGAGTGCGACACTGGCCTCAGATGGCTCAGCCAGGCTGGGGGTTCTTAACCTGAGGTCCATGAATGGTTTTCAGGGGATCCGTAAACACTAAAACTTTATGTGATATTTTGCATCTCTGCCAAGACACATTTTTCCCAGGGAGAAATTTCCTAGTTTTCAAGTTCTGTAAGGAGTTTGTAATCCAGAAACCTAAACAAATATTCAGAACATAGTATCACAGTTCTGTGGTAGAGATGTGAATGAATTGCCACAGAAGACAGAGGCAGCAGCAATGAACGCTTTCACCTGGGGATTGAGGTGGACCCGAGCTCCCTCAGCAGATCAGGTCAGCTGGGGCTAAGGGAGGAAGTAGGATTTGGGTAGACAAGAAGGCAAGGGAAGGGCATGCCAGAGGGTGAGTTTGGGGGCTCAAGATCTAAATTGTGCTGTACTCAGAGAGTGCACCTCTGGGGTTTGATGGTGGTACACAGGCTGTGAGCACTTGTGCACCGGGGGTGGAGGAGTGTCGATTATTGAAAGTCACTGCCTAGGATTTTCTGGCTGGGTGGGGAGGGTGGCTATCAGTGATGGTGGCAGTTGGGAGCAGGTCGAGGACAGTGGCCTCTATATGTCCCTAATACTGAGCAGCAGGAGTCTGACCTCTGGACACAGGCTGCCTAAGTCTCAGAGAAGGTCAACTTCACATCTCAGCTTCCTTTTCCTGAAAACCAGACTTGATATGTGATAAATAAATCATGCAATCTTCCCTTCGCACCCTGCCCCAAATAAAAACACTCACAGTCACCACCACTTCACAACTGGCCACTGTGGGCCCCTGACAATCAATTACCCACCGGAGATGAAATTATTGTTTAATGGCTCCTGGAATGGGCTCCCACTCTGACATTCATCACAATCAATAATGCATCAGCAGGGACAAAAGAAATTACGTGCCTCCTGCTAAGTGAAAGAGTCCATTTATATGCAGCACAGCCCCTTCACGCCTACTGAGCAGGACACCACAGGTGGGTTTCTGCATTGCTGAGCGCCTCCGTCCAGGGAGATGGGAAAGCAGGCTCTTGGGGGAGAGTATGCACATCACTACCCACTCAGGCTCAGCTGAGTCAAGGCAGGTCCTGTGGGTGGGTCAGAGATGGCCAGAGATGGGGATGGTAACAAGCAAGAATAGCTGATCAAACTTACAATGAGCCAGTTGCCGCTCTCCCTTCCTATGCTTTTTCGATGTACATTGCATCTCCATGATTTTCTATGGAAATGGCGAGGAAATAATTTCCTTGTAGATATTTTGTAGGTCACTGGCTTTGACTTCTGGTGAATCCTGGCTCTGGTACTTCCTGCGGCATGACCATAGACAAATTTTTCACCTCTGAGATCTGAGTTTTCTTGCCCATGAAATGGACTAGTGATATTGACCTTAGAGGATTCTCATGAGGATTAAATGAAGGATCATATATAATGCACATAACAGACATTTTTTTCCCCTCTCATCTGTATTTGGGAAAATTTTCTATAGATAGTGTGATCCATTCTGATATTCCAGATCGGCAAAATTAATTTAAATAAGGACAGATTAAGAGAGGAATCATATTTAAATTTCAAGTTCCCAAATCTCAGAGAACCTCCATACTATTTCACCCTTTATACATCAGTAAATAGCATGGAGATATCAGTTCTACCACTCAATCAGCTCAGAGGTATTTTAACCAAACCAAAGCATGGGACACGAAGTTTTCTCTCCTTCCTTCCCTCACCCCACTCATTCATCTATCCATTCGCTTGTTCATCTATTGGATTTTTACTGGGTGTTGACTATTGTCAGGTGCTGTGTTAGGCCCTGGGGATACATAGATAAAAATACACTGTCTTGCAGGGCTGGCCCCGTGGCCGAGTGGTTGGGTTCGCGTGCTCCGCTGCAGGCGGCCCAGTGTTTCATTGGTTCGAATCCTGGGCACGGACATGGCACTGCTCATCAAGCCATGCTGAGGCAGCGTCCCACATGCCGCAGCTAGAAGGACCCACAATGAAGAATGTGCAACTATGTACTGGGGGGCTTTGGGAGGAAAAAGAAAAAAAAAATACACTGTCTTGCCACCCCCTCTGCAAAGAGCTTGTGGTAAAGTGGCAAATAACAGCTCTAGGTAACCATACAGCAGTACGGTGAGGACCAAGTCTCCTTTGCTAGGCGTGGAAGGCTTCCGTGAGGGGCTACCTGAGTGTGAGCTCACTGCCACTGCAGGCTCAGGAGTTGGCTAGTGCACAGAGTAGGGAGGGCCCTTAGGGAGACAGGATGTGTCTCAGTGCTACTTGCTCATATTTCCCCTGTCAGTTCCTTGTTTTTTTTCCCAATCTCAACATTTTGTGCTTTGCTCATTTTGCAGATGGGTAAATGAATCTGAAAGAAGCTAAGTGATTTTTCTGAAATCAAAGAGGCTGGGGTAGAGCTAGAACCGGAATTCACTTGTCCTGACTCCCTGCCTAGGGCTTTCTAATCTTTGCTGTGCCTGTCTGTGTGCCTCATGTAGAAGGAGCAGATTCATTCAACATGCATTGGCTCTCCGCAGCATCCATGCCCTGCTAAGTCAAGGTGAGGAAGGGGTTGACATAAAGATGAAAAAGACGTCAAGGTAAAATGTGCAAATAAATAATTGCAATGCCATATACGTGTTTAGGAGGGGTGTAGCAAAGTAATGAGGATGCACAAAGTAACCATCACCTTTGCGGGGTGGGGAGAAGGTTTCCCAGGCAAGACAGCATTTCAGGAGTTAATAAAAGCTATCTTTGCTGGAATGTGCATGGCTCAGCTCACTGTTGCCTTGAAGTAACCACAAATTCTAAGCGATGTGATTTCCACATTGCCCCTCTTTGTTACTCAGCTTCCCCACCTTCTTGATATGTGGCCTTCCTGACTGCCTAATCCGGCATTGGCTCCTTCAGCTGCACTCTGAGCCCTTCCCTGTCTGAGGTTCCTTTTGAGCCTAAATTCAGATGCTTGGCAGTAGAGAAGCCACAAGTCATGTGTAGACGCAGCACTCTCTGCCAGCGTAGGAGTGTTTTATTATGATTAGAAAACGTTATTCCTTAAAACAACAATCTATATTGGTAATTATGTGCTGAGGTCCATCAGCTTTGTGCTCTGAAGGGTGCACCATTATTGTCCAGAGCCTTTGACTGCTGGTCTCTTGTTTTACGATCTTGGCTTGCACTTTAGGGTCCACCTGAAGTATGAGTGGAGAAATCAAGAATGAGACGGTGGTAAATCCCAAAACTTGGGTGTGCTTTTCCCAAAGGTTCGTGCTTCCCTGCAGAGATGGGCCCCAGGAGGGCTGATCTGCGCAGCTGGAGACACTTCTACTTGAGAATGAGGAGCGGGAAGCATGGCGCTTTCTGAGCAGGGAGGTGGGTGCATGGAGAGGCAGCCACTGCCAAGGCAGAGACTCCTGCCTCTGATCGTATTTGTTGTTTCCCTGACTTTGTTTTGGTAAGAATACCATTTTTTTGTGTGAGGAAGATTGGCCCTGAGCTAACATCTGTTTCCAATCCTACTCTTTCTGCTTGAGGAAGATTGTCTCTGAGCTAACATCTGTGCCAATCTTCCTCTATTTTATGTGGGATGACGCCACACCTTGGCTTGATAAGTGGTGCTAGTTCCACGCCCGGATCCAAACCCGTGAACCCTGGGCCTCCGAAGTGGAGTGCATGAACTTAACCACTAAGCACTGGGCCTGCCCCTCCCTGACTTTGTTTTGAATTTATTTTCCCATTGGCTGAACATCTTGAAATCCCACCATGGGACACTGGTTAATCTGAGTTAACAAGGCCTCCTTACTGTTCATTTACTTTCTTTCCTTCTCTCCTCTATCCCATGGTCACCCGCTCCTGCTCTCCCTTGCGCTTTCTCAACACAAATATAGGGGATAATTTCAGTTATAGTTCTACAAAACTGAAATCAAGTAAGTATATTTCTCCGTAACTTCTTTTTCTCTTAACGATACGTCACAGAAATTCCTCTGGGTCAGTGGATATAGATTGAACAAGAACATGTTCTTTCATTAGTTGGAAATATTTTGTGGTATGCGTGCTTGACAAGGTACTTAGCCATCTCCCTCCTGAGGGGCCTTCAGTTAATTTCCCCTTGTAGTCACCACAAACTAGGCTGCCATAGATGCCTTTGCATGTACACTCTTTAGCACTCTAATTTCTGGGGTTAGGTGCTAGATCAGTGTGATTTAGGGGGCAAAGCGTATGCGTGTTTTGAATTTTACTGGGTCTTTCCAAATCATTGCAGCCATTCACATTTCCACCCGCAATGTTTCAGCATCTTCCCTCCAGAATTCTTACCAGGTTAAAATTTCTTTTAAAATGCAAATACTTCTGTAAAGGTGTTTAACTAGCAGTCAAAATAACAAAGCCTAAAATTTATGTAATATTTTTGCAGTTACAAAGTGGTTTTTATCATATATATTATCTCATCCAACCCCCATAAAAGTCCTTCTGGACGGTTTTTATAGAAGCAGAACCTTAGGCCCAGAGTGCAAAGCGATTTGCCCAAGGCCAGTTGTCAGAGGGGCATCAAATCCAAAACAGATGACTCCAGGGCGCTTTCCTCTGTACCCAGCCCCATCTTTATATGTAAGTGTAAATTATTTGGTCTCTAGGTGCCGTGAAAAGACTGTTGTGTCTGTGCTCAGGTCCTGGCCCTGCTAATGACCTGGCTGGCTTTGGACAAGTTGTTGCACTTGTTGTGCCTCCAATTTCTTATCTGTAAAATAAGGGGCCACCATAGATGTTCTCCAATGTTCCCTCCCAGCTCTAATAACAGTGGCTCTGAGCAGGGCTCACAGATGCTAACAGGGGTGCAGAGGCCTAAGGAAAAGGGAATTCTAATGGAGGTAGAGGGCACAGTGAGGAAAAGGAGGAAGGAAGTTTTTAAAATCACAGAGCTCTGCACAGACCACAGGTTTTGGATATTGAGGATTAAAGTCATAAAGGTTGAAGTATGTCTAGCAGAATGCCTGGCCCACAGCTCCTGTCATTTATTGTTTACCGCTGGGATTACTGATACCAAGTATCTGCAGCTGAGCAGGTAAGGGCAGGCAGGATGGGGGAGACTTGGTTTTTTCTTTCTGCACCTTGGGGCAAATACCCAAACGATCCTCGCTCATGTGTTCATGATTTGCTTATAAATTCTGGCATTTAGAGATATCTCCTGTGCCAGACAGAGCGTTGGTGGCTTGATACACACAGAGTGCTCTTGCCTGGAGGATGGTCATATTCTGGATATGGGTTTTTCTGGTAGATTATTTAGGTCAGATAGGTTTTGATCTGCTCAACTTACCACTGAGGTGACTTCTAGGAAGCCTCATGCTGAGGTTAGGTCTACTAAGACCCCTGGGTCTTTTTCTACATGACCCATTGTCAATTCAGTCTTACCTGTTCTGTTGACTATTTTTTTCTCATTAAACAAGCAACATAATCATTATAAAGGTATTAGTAAGCATTAATATGAGTATAAATATCCTTCTAGTCATTGAAAAAAGTTTTTTAAAACACACAGTTGAGGTCCTACCGTGTGTGTGTGTGTGTGGGGGGGTGTGTGTATGTAATTTTGAGTCCTGCTTTTTTCCACTGAACACTGTAACATCAGCACTTTTTCTGCTCCCCCAAACCTGGATGAGACTTTCAGTCCAGCCTTGTCCATCATGTGTAGGTGGAGAGGCTGGGAAGAGGAAGTATTTTCATAGATGTCCATTATCTTTCAAAAAATGACTTCACCCACTGTCGAAATGAGGTCCCTCGGATCTTCGTTGCTTAGCAATCAAAAGAGCATGTCCTCCCTCCCTGCGGGAAAGCTGGGAAGACAGTGAGGGAGGCGGAGGTGCCATCCAGGGAGGAGGCCCCCAGAGTCCCTCTCTCTGGCAGGTGTTCCCCTTATCGTCCCCAGGAAGACAATCTGATGAAATAGAGACTGCGGGTAGAGATCCCTTGACGTGGTTACTTCCCTGTGAGAGATGTCAGGATCTGGGATGACTGAGTTGAAGATACGTATTTCAACATTTGTGCGTATTTCTTCAATTGACTTTTAAAACTCAATGCAAGTAAAAATACGTCGAAACTGAAAAGTATCATCCAAATATCAGTAAGATCATTATTGCTATTAAATTTAATTTGGTTGTTAGGGGACCTCTTTTTCAGTCTATATTTTAAATACTTAAATACTTGTGAATGTTGAGTAGGTCACATCTGTTTCTTCATCTGTAAATTGAGTAGATAATAATGCTGTATTTGGTTTATTTGAGGATCAAATGAGATAGTGTAGACAAAAGTGCTTTGTAAACAGTAAAGTACTAATAAGGTGTTAATAATAATAATAATGGGTATTATTTAATTAGCCATTCTTTCCACTTTCTCCGTATCTGAAGCATTTTAAGTAAGCCTCTGGTATCTTCAGTCGAGATCTTCATTGAAGATGCCCCGGGAGAGAAAGAGTGAGGCCTGTCATGTATGTACAGTGACTCCTCATATGGGTGCTTGATGGGTAAAGTGGAAATTCTGATGATACCCCTCGTTTGACACTTCATGGATTCATGGTTATGACACTTAGGATGAGTGGCTACAGCTTTCTGCGCCATATATATACACATAACATATAACCCATTTACATGTACAATGTGTGTGTAAGGATTAAATGGCATAACGCTTGGCATATCATCATGGTTTATTAATGATTATTCTTAGTTGAAGTTTACCCTTAGCTCCATGATAAAAGACCAATTATCACCCGTTTTGACTGACCAAGAGAGCAGGTTCAGACTGGCCAGTGGAGGGACTTGAGGCTGCTCGAGAACATTGAAAACATCCTTTTGACTTCAATGATACTAAGCTCTTTTTTTTTTTTTTAACACATTTGGATATTATTACTTTTATTAATAATAATGCCACCAAGCAATGCTGATCCTGGAAATTATATCATGAGAGATTTTTTAAGCTTAAAATAGCAGAGAAAGCACCTGAACCCGAGTAGTTTGAGGGAAAACTAAGGAAGGGAGGAGGTTTTTGGCCCTGCTTTTGTCTTGTACTCGTTTTGTGGGGAGGAGCGGGAGTCTTGCCTGCTGACTTGCGAGAAACTGGCGCTAAGATTGTAATTCACTTCCCAGGGCTCTGCCGGTTTGTTATCCTCCCAGGTCTGAGTCAGACTCGGGGCTGCCCGAGGACTGCAGGAGGCCTCTCCAGGCAGACAATTCTGTTAAGTTTGCGGGAGGGAAGATCCATCTGAGGTCAGACGTCTTAGAGACAGGGCGTGGAGCCCTGGGGATTGAAGCAGGGTTTCTGAGCAATGTGGGCAAACGAGGCTGGGGACGGAGGGGTGGAGCTGAGCAAGCACTGAGGTCAAACCTAGGCAGGGAGGAGAAGGAGAAGAGGCAAATAGAAATCACACGGTGCCTGTGTTTAGCTGTAATCTAACATGACTTTCCCCTCTGTTGGCAAAGGGGGGCACATGATGTTAACATTCATTATCATGTCATATTCGATTGACTGCCAGAATTTATTATACTTTCTGCTGTTACACACTGAATACTGACAAAACCCATTCCCTTGCCCAAGAAAGGTCTCTGCTTTCTAATCTTCACACAATAACAGGGAGGTGGAAGGCCATCAATACCAGAGTAATGAGTGTCAGACTGAGGCCGGGCTTGCAGCACCTTAATTCCAGAAGCAGCAGGAAAAGGAGGGAAGATGGAGGGATGAGTGCCTGCCTCAGCAAAATGAAGCACTGAGACAGGGCTGGGAATATAACTGGATGCAGAGGGTGCAACCGACGGGATGCCTCACTGTAGGTGTGTGGGTGCAGACAGGAGACCAAGTGGCTTCACACAATCTTCTAGTCAGAACTGAGGACAGCAATACAGGGAGGAGGAGAAGCCATTTCTACCATTAAAATATTCCAGTTTATTGATGAAGATGCATTTTACCTAAATTAATTAACTAATTCCAAAACTATTGAGCCTCCCTTATGGACCAGGCCCTGTGCTAAGGTCTGGGGATAGCGGAACAGACAGACACAATTCTTCAGAATGTAGCAGTCGTGGGGGCTGGGGCCGGACACTCTAACAGCTAATGGACAATGTGCTAAATGGGGTTTCATTGAGTCACCGGAATATTTATTAAAACTACTTGTTTAAGACATTGAGCCTAAATATGCTAGAAATAGGAACATAAATAAAACAGGATCAATGTCCTCCAAGACTTCACAGAGAGCGCTAGGGGAGCACAGACCAGGGAGGGGTCTGGCACAGTTCCCATCTGAAGGGGACTAAAGAGAGGAGCAGTGCTGGGGCAGACTCTTGGAAAGTAACTGGCAGCCAGGCAGATGTGGGTCAGCAAGGGTTCAGGAAGAGGGCCCAGCACGTGAAAGGCTCAGAGCAAGGAAGAGGACATCTGGCTGAGGAGCTTTAGCAAGTACCGGGCATGCTGGAGCACACGGGTCTGTGAGCGGAGGTGGATGGGCAAGCTACCAATCCCTCCAGCAAAGTGCCATCAGTGGAAGGCATATGGCCTCGGGGAAGTCATTATGCCAGGCAGCATTTGCCTTTTAGTCTGTCCATTTCTCCCTATTTTTTCCTGTTTCTACCTTACTCCCTCCTCACCTTATCTTTTTTTTTTGTGAGGAAGATTAGCCCTGAGCTAACTACTGCCAATCCTCCTCTTTTTGCTGAGGAAGACTGGCCCTGAGCTAACATCTGTGCCCATCTTCCTCTACTTTATATGTGAGATGCCTGCCACAGCATGGCTTTTGCCAAGTGGTGCCATGTCTACACCCGGGATCCGAGCCGGCGAACCCCGGGGCGCCGAGAAGCAGAACGTGCGAACTTAACCACTGCGCCACCAGGTCAGCCCCCTCACCTTATCTTAAAGTACATTTCTATCAGCATTTTCATCTGAGGTAAGTATTAGGTGACAATAGCTGATGAGCCCAAGGGGACTTACACTTTAAAGGAGACTCCTAAACATTGGATGGACTTCAGCCCTCAGACCCTAGAGAATTGGGCGGGATGTAGGGGAGGCAGTAAACTTTCCCCGCACCTCTCAAATTAAACTACCTGCACATAATACTCATCTGCTTATTGGAGGTGAGAACAGAGAGAGTAATTCTGGGTGCTCCAAGTTCAGGTAAATGTGTGATTAAAGAAAGCAGACTGTTAACAGCCAGAGCTCTGTCCTGGCCTGAATCCCCAAGGAGAGAACTCAGGCATAGATTATTTATTTATTTTTCTTATTTACAGAGAGAAAATTCCAGAGAGGTTTTGTTTTTTACATTTATCTTAGCCCTGAAGAAGACCATGAGGAGTATAAAATATGCTTGATGGGGGGCCAGAGACTCAATGTTTGAAATTCTGAAGGACTAGCTCTCATAGGGAAATCTGGGGTTTTATTTATATTGGAAGGATTCAGATTTGCTGGAGCCCTAAGGATGGGTCAACTGAGTAAAGTTATCTCACCAGTTTCCTGTAAACCTAGGCACACATTTGCATCTTTGTTTGTATAAATCTTAAAAATCATTCACATACACATTTGCATACTGTAAAAACTGTACATAAGATTAAATTAATTAGTAGCTCTGATACGTAAGTTGTATCTAACAATACCACCAACGATGCGGCATTGTGGAGAGAGCTCAGGCTTTGAAGCCTTTGAAGCAGAATTGGGTCTAAATCCTACGTTCACCACTTCTTAGCTGCCTGACTTCTCTTTGAGTCTCAGTTTCTTCACACATAAAAATAGGTAAGACAGAACCTACCCCCTGTCTATTGTCCAGTGCTCAGGTAGTTGAACAACAGATACAAAGTACCTAGTACAGTGCCAGGCCCAAGGAAGGCGTGCAATACAAATTTGTTCTTTCGTCAACTCAAGACTGTGGCCCAAGGCGAGAAGAGCTGTCTCTAGCAGGAGCCTCTATCTTCCTACGTTTGGTTCTCTGAAGAAGAGGAGGGTGAGCCGCTGGAATGGTTGAGATAAAACAAGCTGACCTGGGCACAAGGCCTGACTCTCCCAACATTTTAGGGGCCATCACCATTCTCAGGGTCTCACTCCTCTTCTTAACTACGATGGATTCCGTGCTCAGAGATGAATCTGCGTATTGGGAATTGCCACTCCTTTGCGCTTTTATTCCTCCTTCATGCTCACCTGGAAAAGTCCAGCCTTCTGCTTACTTCCTGTGAGGACCAGGACTGGAGCAACTGAAGGTGACTGGGAAAAAGACCTGTAACCATGCCGTGTCAGCTGGAGTCTCTAGGAAGCAGAGGCCAAGAGTTTGAAGTGGGTAGGGGAAGAAGTAACTCTTCTGAAAGGTGAAGCTGGGGAGGGAGCAGGGGTAGTCACAGAAAACTTTCAGAATGTGAGGCAAGTCTAACACACATGAGAGAGGAAGGAGAGCCTCAGAGTATGCTGCAATTCTGCGAAAGTATTGGCCAAGCCAATGAGGAGCCTTGGTGCAAAGACTACCAACAGAGCAGTCCCATGTGGGGACTCCTTCCATGCTCAGCGATGGGCCAGGAGCTGTCAGGAAGAGTATAGCTTTGGCTCAAATGTCCCAGTAGGTTCTGAAGGTGCTGCATAGGGAGGCTGTCAGCTAAGTGCCCTCCTCCAGCTGCCTGCAAGCTTTCTCTTGAAAGGGAATCTACTGCATGGACCACTGGAGTTCCTTTAAATTAAGACCAAAAATATCAAATGGATCTTTAGCACTGCAGGCTAATCCTATCACATTCCCTTAGTCGATTCACTCTCCCCCCTCTGAGATGACTATTTCACATCTTCATTTCTCACCCCAAAGTTCTGAGACTCCCTCTTCCATTCTCAGATAATTTCCATAATTTACTTCACCAAGACAACAGCAACGATCAGAAATAATCCACCAGCCTAACCCAATCACAGCTCTTGAATCTGTACCCACATACTCTTCTTTCCTGCCCAGAAGAGTTGATGAGTTGTGCCTGCTCCCATTGAAAGCAGACCCCTCCACTTGTGCTCCTGCCTGAATGCTCAGGAATCCTGCTCCTCTCCCCTCATCACCCCGACAGAGAGATATCTGGTTAGCATCTTTCATCTGCACTCCTCTTTGAGTTATACTCCTTGAGATGTTTGTCTATACTCTATCTCCATTTTCTGACTTCCAAATTTTTCCTTATCTCAGTCCAATGAAGATTTTGTTGTCTCCACCACACTAGTGAAATCGTTTTCTCCAGGTCCTCTTACATTACATCTTACTTGACTTCTCAGGAAGATTTTGCAGGTGTTTTGCTCCTCCTTCTTGGAAAACTTTCTTCACTTGGTTTCAGAGACACTGTGCTCTTGGATTCCCCCACCTCACTGGTCCCTTCTTAGCCTCCATTCCTGGTTTATCCTAGTCTCCACAATCTCTTAAGTTGGAATGCTGCAGGGCTCAGTTTTTATACCTCTGTCCTCTCTAAATTTACTCCCTAAGCAATCTCATCTTCTTCCACAGCTTCAAGTAACTACTGTTCACTGACATCTTCTGTCTTCAGCCCTGTCCTCTTTGTTTATCCCATACTGATGTGTCCAACCATCTCTCCTCAGATACCTAGTAGGTATTTGAGAATCAACAAGTGCAAAACAAAATTCTTGATTTCCACTCTTCCTCTAAACCACTTTCCCTCCCATTTATCCAGGTATTCAGACCAAAACTCTTGCTGTCATCCTTGACTCCTCTTTCACATCCCATATCCAAGCTATCAGCAAATTAACCAGGCTTCACCTTTGAAATATATCTAGGATGCAATTACTTTTCACTTCCTCCAACTTCACCCTCTACTCCAAGCCCATAGGGCCTCTCATTCACTGTTACGATACCTCCTAACTCGTCTCCCTTCTGCCACTTATGTGCCCCTGTGCTCTATTCTTCACAAAGTAGTTAGTCAGGTCATTCCTCTGCTAACAAGCTTCCAATGGCTACAGAACACTAAACACTCTGTTTTAAACTATCATCTAGTGGCTCAAAGCAGTATTATAGACTGAATGTTTGTGTCATTCCAAAATTCATATGTTGAAACCCTACCATCTGGTGTAATGGTATTAGAAAGGGGGACCATTGGGAAGTAATTAGGATTAGACGAGGTTATGAGGATGGAGCCCTCGTGAATGAGGCTAGTCAGCAGACAGCTTGCTTCCTCTCTACCAGGTGAAGCATAATGAGAAGCCAGTGTCTGCAATCCAGAGGAGGGCTTCACCGGAACCCGACTGTGCTGGCACCCTGATCTTGGACTTGCAGCCTCTCCAACTGTGAGAAATAAATTTCGTTCATTTATAAGTCACCCAGCCTGTGGTATTTTTGTTATAACAGCCAAAGCTGACTAAGACAGGAAGCAACCATTTTTTACTATGTTTCATGATTTTGTGGGTCAGGAATCCAGACAAAGCTGAGTTAGGTGATTCTTCCAACATCGACTGGGATCACTCAGTAGGACTCATTCTGAGGCTGGTCTGTCTAGAGGTTCCAAGATGGCTTCACTCTCATGCCCAGCACCTTGGCAAGGAGGATTGAAGGGCTGGGCTCCACTGGGTGCCATTGGGCCCCTCTCCTTCACCGTGTAGTCCCGGGCCTCTCCAGCAGGACTTCTACGTGGTAGCTAAGACCAGAGACCAGACTAAAAGCTGGCAACTCTCGTAAGCCTAGGTCCAGAGCTGGTTCAGCATCACTTCTGCCATAGCCCACGTGGCAAAACTGTCTCAGGACAGCCCAGATCCAAGGCGGGGAGAAACACACCACTCCTCTCCACGGGAGGAGGAACAAAGGATTTGTGGCCACCTCGAATCCACCATGCTAAAAATGCAACAGATTCTTTTTCATGGAGTACAATGCCCTACAGGAGCTGTCTCTGGCCACCGCTCTAACCTCACTTCCTCTCCTCATTTCACTCCAGTCATTCTAGCTTCCTTGCTGTTTCTAGAATATTTTTCTGATTCAAGACATTTGCACTTGCTGGATAATCCCCTAAATATGCACGTCAGTCTCCTGTCTTCATTCGGGCATCTGCTTGAAGGCCTGGCCTTTGATGGCTTCATTCAGGCCTTCTTTCACCGGGCCTGGCCTGTCCGCTCCTGTGAGCCACGTGATTGCTTGGCGCAGTCCTAGTCATCCCCCAAGCTACAGTACCCACAGTTTGCTCTTTCCACTGGGATGGAACATTTTCTGTTTTGCTCACCATTGAATCCTCAGCCCCTAGAAGAGTGGAGGACACTTAGAAGGCCCTCAGAAAATGCTTGTTAAATGTTGAGGAAATCAAGCAACGCCTCTGCCTTCAAGGAGCTTCATCGTGAAATGAGGAGGCGTGGTGGCAATACGGTTGCTTTTATCTTCCCAGGCTCCTCGTTAGAAATGGCTTAACTTGGCTCGTATTTATTTCCTGTGATTACATGTGGGAAGCAAGGGAAGGGAAAGTCCCAAATGCAGGGCTAGAAAAGAGGCTCCGGAGGGCCTTCTTCCGGTCACTGAAGCTGGCAGCCCCCAGTGCTTTCTGTTTGGCTTAAGTACCTCAGTACAGTCGAAGCATATGCAGGGCTAGAATTCTGGGTTTGCAAATGCTCTTGTCTTGAAACGGTGGTGTGTGAGTTGGGGTTTAATGTTCAGTCGGAGTGAACACTTCCTACTGAGACTTCCAGGAGAAACATGAGCTTAAAATACTATGGCTCTGCCAGCAGATTCATTCTTCTTTAAATTCCCAGCACAGAGCCTAGTGCCAGTCACATAATAGACACTCAATAAATATTAGTAAAATAATGAATTCTATTCAGGATGACATACGTGGCTTCCGTTGAATTCAAATGTGAGACTCGATGCTATTGATAAGGATCCTGGCTGACTCTGAGTACCACAAAGCCACTGGCTGGAGGCAAAAGTGTAAAGGAGGTTTTCTGGAGAAGTCTCACAGCCCAGCCTGCCTAGGCCTCTGTAAGACCGTAAGATTGCTGTGGTTGAAAACAACAGAGACCCAATACGAGCCAGCTAAAGCAAAGTGGCCACCATGATGGAGGTGCCTTGGGGTATCTTATAGAATCCGTGGAGTCTGAATATCAGGTAGAGGTGGGAAGGCCAGGGAGGCAGCTGGGTCTCAGGAGGAAGCATAGCTGGTGCTTGAAATGCTGGCAGAAGCCTCTTCATCCTGCATCTCACTTTTTCCCTGCTTCATGTTGGCATCTTTCTCGATGCTGGATGTCGGTTTTATACATATGGTGTAAAACATGGCCACCTACACCATTCAAGATTTATGGCTTTGGTGAAAAGAAGGAGGATCATACGACTCACGTAGACTCAACTTCAGTAATCTAGGAGAAGGGAATTGTTGGTCCAGATGGTTATAGATGACATATCCTGAACAAATCAACTGTGGTCAGAAGGTGGAGTAGGTAAGAACATAGGCTCACATGGAACTGTAAGAATTGGGGGATGGGAAGAAGGCTCTCACAGAAGGGCAGGGCACTATGAGCAGACAGCCACATATCTGTCTGCCGCAACCACCTTGCAGGTGAGGCTAATAATCCCTTCTGAGGAACAGTAGCTATGCTTTCCTCCAAGTGGGCACACCTTCTACCTACAGATGCCTTTGCCCAAGGGCGAGACATCCATAGGCTTCAAAACTTATGCACCAGTCCAGAAGGAAATATGGAATCTGATTAGATTATTTTCTAGTAAAGCTAGTAAAGTTGGAGATTAAAGGAGTTAATAGTGGGAGCGAAGCAGAAGTGGTACACTGGGAGATGACACAAGGTATATTTGGGCTCAACAGGATAGCCAAAGCCACATGCTGCTCAAAGTTATGAAGAATCAAAAGCCATACATAAGCACGGAAGGTGCTCAGTGGCGTAAGGCTGGAACTGATACACAGGCAGAAGCTGACTGCCACGATAGAGATGAGGTATGCCGGGTGAGAGATGTGACAACTGAGAGAAGGACCAGCAGCTTATTCTCAGAGCCTCCTGGATTCCTATGGCCTTCTGGTTTCAGTCTCAGTCCACTCAAAATGTTAGAGTGAACTCTTTGATGGAAGTAAGCTTGAATAGGTCTTTGTTCCTTGAACCAAAGAAGTTCGAAGAAAATTTTGTCCTTATTGTTTCCTGAACCACATCTCTGGTTGTGCTCTCTGCCCCCTGCTCAGGCTGGGTTCTAGAGAACAGATTAGGAAATTAAGGGACTGGGTACTCACAGAGAAAGTTAAGAAGAGGAAGAGGATTTTTCCCAATTTAATAAATGAGGAAACTAATGATCATCTATTTGGACATCCAGCTGGAGGTTGTACTATGGCTGAAAGATTCCAAATCAGGTCCTTTAACTCCAACTCCAGTGGCTTTCATCCCATCACAGTGGCCTCACCTTTGGTTACTTGCACCAAAACCAATAGGGTCCTAGGACTCTAATAGATCTAATCAAATAACGTTTACAAGAAGAACTGTACAGAAAAAGCGCAATTTTACTTAGGCACTAATAAATGCAGCATCCTGCATCGTGAAGTTTAAATTTACCTGATATGAGTCAAACACACACACATGCACATAGCTCAAGAGGAGAAAAAGTACAAAGTTCTACATTAAATCATTATCGCCTTCAAAAATATGTTTCTATTAAGACAAATTTTTTTCCCTTCAGTGATTGATTGATTGACTAACTTTAATTAACACTACTGGGATTACAATTTAAAAAATTATCCTTTGAACAAAATTTCACTGTTTCATTTAAATTTAACAACCATTGCTTAATCAATACCTGCAGTAGGTTACTTCCATTCCAAAAAGATGTATCGTGTCCTAACCCCCAGAACCTATGAATGTGACCTTATTTGGAAAAAGGGGTCTTTGCAGATGTAAGTAAGTGAAGATTTTGAGATGAGATCATCTGGATGATCTGGGTAGACCCTCAATCCAAAGGCAAGTGTCTTTATAAGAAGCAGAAGAGAAGACACAGATACAGAGAGGAAGAGGCCAAGTGAAGACAGGGGCAGAAATGGGAGTTATGCGGCCACAAGCCAAGGAATGCCTGGAGCCCCTGGGAGCCGAAAGAGGCAAGGACGGATTCTCCCCATAACCTTCTGGGGAGCTGGACCTGTTGACACCCTGATTTTGGACTTCTGACCTTCAGAATACATTTACGTGCTTTAAGCTGCTTAGTTTGTGCTAATTTGTTACTGCAGCCACAGGAAACGAATACAGTACATGTCTTTTTTATTTTAAGAAAATCTTGACTTTCTTTTGCCTCTATTTCCTCAAGCTAATTCAAAATACTCTCTTTGTGATTTGGTCGTATTTTTAATAGCATTTATTGAGTATTTACTATGTTTCAGGCACTATGTCAAGCGCTGTACAGAATTATCTTCTTTAAACTTCACTACAAACTTGTGAGTCTGTAACATTACGATCCTCCTTTTATGTGCAGGAAACCTTTGTTAGAGATGTTAAACTATTGTCCAACAACCACAAAGCTGGAAAGTGGAATGGTCAGGATTTGAACCCAGGCCATCTGAGTCAAGAGCCCACAAGGCGCACCCTCCTTGCTTTAGTTTGCATCTAAAGACCTGCTCTAGCAGCTTCGAGGCTGTAGAGACTTAGGCATTTCAGGAAATCCAAGTCCGCCTCTTTGGCTAGTTACTTGCTCTCCTGAACTAACCTATAGAGGATGTTACCCGTTACCTGTCCCTTGCATCCAGGTACCTCCCTTGCTACAAAAGAGCCACCCTCCTCCATGCACCTTCTCTCAGCATCTCAGCTTGTTTTCAGCTCACTTCTGTGTCCCAAGGCTTTGCTCTCTTCTGAAATTGCATGAGTGGTGGATGTGGAGATGGGTCCAATGTGACACACACTGCCCATCTCTTTCCGGTTAGATCACAGTTATAATACAGCAACCAGTCGTCTAATCTCCCTATGAAGTCGCTCCTCTCAACTGACATGATAACACCAATTGTTATGGCATTATTACTTTTTGCATACAATACTAGAAATCATCCTTCAGATTCTTCAGTGAAAGGCTGCTGGCAATTGTATTAAAGGGTTAGGACAAGGCTTGCTCTTTCTCTCTCTTAAATCTATCGACGATTTAAAATGGAATTTGAGTAAAGGGAAACATTTGTCAAACACGCTTACACAGCAGTTTTCTTATATCAAACTTGGCTGGTGAGGATGAATTCTTAACTGATTGTTTTCTTAGCATAAGCCATTATTTCTCATGCTAAGTTGATACGAAGATGAACAGAGCAATTAAATTGTACCACCGCTTCCCTGGGACTCTTCCGGATTTGTTCATATATTTGTGCTGCCTAGGGACCCCTTGGCTGTTCTTGTCATTAACAGTTCCCTTTCTGCCAATGCCCTCTCAAGTGATATAAAAGATATTTGAAGACAACCTAACAATCTCCTAAAACATTGAAGAAGCAGGAGGGGAAAGTGGGCATCGTGGCTAATGTTAGCTTTAAATTAAAAACAGCCTACCGGCTCCTATCCACACACACACACGCAAATTAGAAAAAAGAAGTGCATATTTAGTCAAGGGTTATTTATGTAAATGCTTTAAGGAATAGGCCTAAAGAGATTTTTCTTTTCAGCAGCCTTTTGAGCAGTTTCTATCTTTTTCATCTGTTTTCATCTAAGCTATACTTTAATGTCTTTTAACTGTATGGTTTTATGTGTCACCACTGATGCTAGTCGCCAGATAAATACAGCAGAGTGCTGGCATAGATCTTCTTTATGGGGTATATATATACAAAGTTGCTTCCACATTTGTACACGTGCTCCATATTTTTGGAACCTGAAGCTGACAGGAGAAATAATAAACCAACTTTGTAAAGTATCAGATTCCCAATAGTTTAAGGCATTGAAGAAATCTTGACAACCCTCTTTATTATGATGTATAGACAGCATTCATTCAGCAGCAAACATTCATTTTGTTGCTACCAAGTTCTAGGCACATTGCTAGGCATCAGGACCGCACCACGACCAAAACATGGGCCGCACTCGAGACTTTGAAAGCCCTGAGAGGCAGGCATGGGTGTAAATGAACTGGAACAAAGCAGTGGGATAATTTCAATAGAGCACCTAGGGAGCACAGAGGAGAGAGCAACCAGCATCTTCCAGGAGAATCAACAAAAGCTTCAGGGCACAACCTGAGAGCAAAGAGTTAACCGAGGCAGATGCGATGCTGAAAACAGCGTACCTGAAAAGATAGGACAGTAAGTGGCTGACAAATTGCCCTATGTTTATTTTTGTCTTAAGAAATGGAAATATTACAAGCCACTGTGAACAATTTTTTCTGCTTGTGGGAGAAGAAAATAATGAAGAGTAGCTATGAGAGATGCCTTCAAAGATTTGAGGTGCTGTCACGTGGAGAAAGAATAACACTTGCTCAGAGGTCCTCCAGAGGGTCATGGCTGGGAGCCAAAGGCCACAGTTACAAGGAGGGAGATTCATGTGAGAAGGAAAACTGCCCCCCATGGGACTGGCTGCCTGGTGGGGCACTGAGCTCCCCATCACCAGCAGGATTCAAGCACAGCCAGATGATCATGCCTGGAGGAATAACCAAGCTCAAGTTTCTTCTAATCCAATACTTTCTTCACTGGATACGTGCATTTGGGCTGGATTAGGGAGCAGAAGGAGGTTTTGGGGAAAGAGAGATGCAACAAGGCACAACGGTGGTGTTTGGGACAAAGGATCACTTCTTCCTCAAGGATTCCAAGTGGAATAATCTAGCTATTATCCACTCAAACTTCTTCACGTCTCTGGAGTGGAAGAGGTATGAACATTATCATTCCATCCTACCGCGGAGGACGCCTCTAACCTCGGTAGGGGTCAATCTACCTTCCATTAAGGTAGGAGCATGAGGCTTATTTCATTATAAGACGGCGGGGCTTGCAGATTCTCAGAAGAAGGGAACGCAGAAGGGCAACATAGTGTTTATTTATGAAGCCAGGTTTTACATACAGTGCCCGCCAAGGATTTAGTGGCGTGCTTCAAGTGAATAAATCCCTCCCGTGTCAGAGACATGAGACATTGTCAAGCTGCCTGTGAGACAATGTGATCATAAAGTCCTAGAACTGAAATACCTCCAGTCACCTTGGTAAGAAAACAATCCCCTGTCAAGTGATGCTTTGCAGTTTAATGGAGTTCCTCCCTATCTAGTAGATGAAATCTGGAGCTGGCGGTGCCAGTGGTGTGCTGCTGCAAGAGGGGCTGCAAAGCAGAGGAAGCGCGTTCTTTCTGTCTTCCTCGGAGCCCTCCCCGGCTGACCGCAATCTGCTTTTATAGCTCTATTTCCCATCACTGTCCTACAGGAAACATATGCCTCAGCCAACCTGTCTAC
Organism: Equus przewalskii; assembly: GCF_037783145.1. NCBI lineage: Eukaryota > Metazoa > Chordata > Mammalia > Perissodactyla > Equidae > Equus > Equus przewalskii. The sequence goes on from NC_091836.1 coordinate 40,116,367, forward strand.
TCAGCCTGCTCAGGAAGGCCAGGGAGAAGAGTTCAAGCCAGGGGAACTACCTGGGTGGGGCAGGGACGGCCCCATCTCTTGAACATGGGTTTGGTTGAACAGGTAGGATACAGTTAAAATGAAAGCCAGTCTGGATTTGGTCAGGTAGCCAGAGATGGACCCAGTAATCAGAAATGCATCTGGTCTGGTGACCAGGGATAGGAGCCTGGTAGAAGTGCCCCATCCTGACAGTTAGAGCCTGGCAATGTCACAGTTGAGTCCATGTCGTATGGGGAGTGGGACATGAGGAGCATGGCAATTAGTCTGAGGTCAGGAAAGGAGTCTCAGAGGCAGGAGATGGTGCATCAGCAGGCCCAGAGTCTGTGGCAGTCATGGGACTTATCCCCAGAGAGAGGAGATTCCCTGAAAGAGGCTTGCAACCAAATGCCATTTCAACGTGGGATCAGCCTACAGAGGACTAAGGCTCATTAAGAGAACATTCTGTGCAGAAGTGAAGGGCACATTCGGTCCTGTCGTTGCTGTGTGACAGAATCTTGACTCCAATCATAGGGAACGTTCTGACCTCACGGACCTGGCAGTTCTATATAACAATGGTCAGAGAGATTCTTTAACGTGGAGCTTTGTGAAGGTGACAAAAGGATTTAAGTGTGACAGAACTTACAACATGTAATGAGAACTATCCACAGTTCATTTTACATCACTATATAGAGCAAAGGAAGAACAGGTTTTCAGTTTCTTTTCAAGAAGGAATCGACGATAATCCTTACTGTAGTTCAACCCAGTTTGCTCTGGTATAGTCCAGATCCCTCTTGAGTATTTCCCATATTGCCTTTAACTCAAAATATCTGTGATAGTATAAATAGCCCTTGCTGAAGGAGCTTATTTGCCAATGTACCTTTTCCAAAGGACAGTTTTTAAAGCCTGATTCATTATTAGCTGAGTTTTTTGGAAAGTTATACTTCCCTCTGATACGTTCCTCAAATAGCTGGTTGTGCTGACATGTCTCTGAGGTACACTCTAGCTTGAGCACCCTTTGACCCCTCCCTGAGATGGATGAGGCTAGATAGGTAGGACCAGATCAGAAGGGGCCTGTTGAACTGTATGGAAAGCCTAGCATCGAGCTTTATACTGTGGGCAGTGGGGGTCATTGAAGGCTATTAAGCAGGGCAGTAGATGAGTCTGGAGGCAGAACATCGAGAGTGGGTGACAGAGAAAATAAGTCCTAGGAAACTATGGGCTTGTTATCTGATTTATCTCTCTTGAGTCTGCACCTATTACACATATCCTCCAACAGGAAGTCATCTTTCAGGCAGAGTGGGATGATGATGGAAGGTTTGAGATAGGGAGATCTACTTAGACACCATGGGGTGATGCAGACAAGAGATGATGAAGATCTGAGCTAAGGCCTTGGCCGCGGGCCTGGAGAAGATGAGAATGATTCAAAAATTAGAAAGTACAATTGGTCTGACTTGATGATTTTGTTAGTCAGGGTTCTCCAGAGAAAGAGAACCAATTGAGATATATATAGAGAGAGAGAAGATTTATTATCAAAATTGGCTCATGTTATTATGATGGTCGAGAAGTCCCATGATCTGCTCTCTGCAAGCTGGAGAACCAGGAAGGCTAGTGGTATAATTCAGTCAGAGTCTGAAGGTCTAAGAATTTGGGACCAATGGTGTAAGTCCCGGTCAGAGTCTGAAAGCTCAGGAACAAGGAGCACTGACGTCTGATGTCCAAGGGCAGGAAAAGATGGGTGTCTTAGCTGAAGCAAATCAACTCTTTCTCTGCTTATTCTTTTCTATTTGTCCCTCAACGAATTGAGTGATAGCAGACCTCGTTGGTGAGGGTAATCTACTTACTCAGTCTACTGATTTAAACGCTAAGCTTTTCCAGAGAAACCCCGACGTGCACACCCAGAAATAATGTTTACCAGCTATCTGGGCATCCTTTGGCCCAGTCAAGTTGACACATAAAAGTAACCATCACAGCGATGAATTAATATGAAAAGTTAGTTAGAGGGAGGAGACAAGGACGACTGCCACGTTTCTGGCTTGGATGGTGGGCCCATTAAGCAGATGATGGAACAATCAATTATGAGAAGAAAATTAGGCAGAGAAGATAGTTTTGGGGAAAGAGGGTCTCTCATTTTTAGAAATGCTGAGTATGCATTACTGTGAGACGAGCAAGATAGATATCCATCTGAAGCTATAGTAAGAAGTCAAGGCTGGAAATTTGGATTTAGTAAGATGTTAACTTATGGGTGGCAATGAAGATAATGAAAGCGTATGTGTTGGCTTAGGGAGGCCTTAAGCACATATGAGACAGGGGCATATGGTGATAGGGTGTTGTGGGCTTTGGGGATGCATTCCTTCCCTATTTCGACAGTTCAGCAAGATGCCAACCATACAGCAAGATGCCAACTACCCTGAGTTAGTTCAGTGGAAGGGGCTGATATCTGTGGCTGAACTTCAGAGACTTTCCTTCTTTCTAATGATGCTATTTCTTTGAAAAGGAGGTTCCCACTGTTAAACTGTTGACTAAATGTTCCCTGCCCTCTTCTCAACTCTCCTGTAAAGGTGTAGGGTAATACAAAGTTACACGAAATGACGGGGTCTCTTTCTCAGAGGTCTTTCCGCAGTGCATCCAGCCATGTCTAGCCGAAACATAGCCCTTTGTGGGAAAGCAACAAGCTGCATGTGCTCTGCCACTTTCCTCTCGTAGGTTTTCTTCTTAACTCTTTTTAAGATTTTCAATGCATGACACTGGTGGTGGTGGTGGTGTGTGTGCCTGTGCCCCCTTTGAATGGCATCTATCCTTATCTGACTTGGGAGGGTGGACTTAGGTCAATGAAATGACCTGAAAACCAAGGTTCTGGCTAATATACCCAGGGCTGTCACTGGGAATTAGCTAGAAAGATTAGAAGCATGTGATTTATTTCAACCAGATGTCAGTGCAGGATTTTATGCAAGAGAATGACATGGCTTTCAATTTTCTTTTAGAGTATTGGCATGAAATTCCATAAAAAAAATAAAGACCAGACCCTATAAGGCTGACTTTGAAAGGAGAATCTCATGGTGAGGAAGAGCTCCTGGAACTCGGGACACTGATCCTTCCTCTAGAAGCTCCTTTTCCTAAGTTTCTTCCTGACTTCTACTGTCTTGGACAATTTAAGCATGATGGGGACGTTTAAGACCCTTCCCTTTATACTTCTTTGATATGCCCCTGCAGCAAGGCCCAATGTTTTCATTAATTATTTCAAAATTTTATAAATGCTCAGTAACTCAAGTGAGACTTTACGAAAAGAGTTTTTTTAATGACAAATATTCTATAGCAAATAATTATTGAGTGTTTACTCCATGCGGCAATTATCCGGAGTGCGCTACATGCAATAACTTATCGGATCTTCACAGCAACCCCAGGAGCTAAGTCCTGTGATTATTCCCATTTTAAAGATAATGAAGGGAAGCAGAGGGAGAGTAAACGACTTTTCCAAGATTGCTCAGCTACTTAGTAGTGGAGTTGGGATATGAATGAGAGCAGTTTGCCTCCAGGGCTCTTGTCCTTAACTCTGAGATAAAGCCTCCTAGCAGTAAACAGAGAATAGCACACAGCCAAGGAATCTTGCAATCTATGGCATGTCCTCCCAGGTTTATAGAGTCCTCTCCATAAATAGTCATGGCATGTGGGGAGTAATTCCTCCCTTTTTGCTCCTAGACTAGTCACTGGTTCTAGACATCAGTTCCACACCCACTGCCCAGGGGTACATACCTTGACCTCTACCACTAGAAGAGGGCTAGGGATTGAAGACCATAGTGACAGTTAAAAGGAGTCCTTTCCTCCCCGAGGCCTGCTTTCTATAGTCTGGAGTTCTGCCTAAGGCATCTGTTCTGTCTGGGAGATTGCCAACAGGAATTATGTCAGTTTTCTGTGTTGACCATACCTCCCCAAGGGAGCAGGTCCCAGCTCTGTATTTCCATCAACAGAGCAAATCCAAAATATACATAGGAATCGCCCACTAGTACCACCATTGGTGAGTTGCTGTGTGAGGTGGTTGGTGATTTCCTGATTCTTCTAGGTAGAACTCACTGCTCTCTCTGTGTCTTTGCGTTGCCATTGTAAACTGTTCCTGATCTAATCGTGGTGCCTGCTCTGCTTTCCTTTGGCTGGTCTGCAGGCCCCTTGAGCACAGTGATTTGCCCTCTGTTTCTGTTCCACCTGACTCCCACTTGCACATGGTGAATTCAGACAAAATTTGTGTGCGATGGACGAGTGAGTGAATGAGTAAACTTAATGTAGTTCCATTCTATTTTTTAGCATCAAGTCTCCTGCCTTCAGGTCCCTCTCTCAAAAGGCCTCCTGAATTTTTAACCTGTCGAATAGGTTTTAAAAACTGATCACAAATTCAGTGGTAACTTAATATATTCCTCCAGAATCTTCTATTAATTAACTTAGTGATTTAGCAACACTGGACTTTCTTGTCATTTTATGGGCTTTGCTAATACTTCATTTTTATTCTCATCTTATTTCCCCATCCCCTAATCTCAAATAATTTTTACCAGCTTCCATGCAGCACTTTTTATCCGTCATAATCAATATTAATTTCATTCTAAGATCGTATTTTGAGATGGAGCTGTTTGCTTGGTTTAAGTTTGGAGATCAAGAGGTAGTTTGTAGAATCTGTGTTTTCAAAGAAAATTTGTTATCAAGATAATTATCTGCCAGGTTTGCTGGATAATTTCAACCCCATTGTTGCAGAACTCACACACTGGTGTATTTCTGCTTCAAGGTGACTGGGTCACTCTTCCAGAGAGGTTGCCACAGCTTGGGAGAAGCGGGCATAGAGGATGGGAGGGGAAGGAGTCCAACAAGCAGGTGGTGCTCGCCCCATCGCCCTGGATTTCTGTACATTTGGCACAGCCGGCTTGGCGTTGGGAGCCTGAAGCACACCTCTCCAAGCTCTCGGAAGCATTTAACACTCGGTACAGAATGAAGGTTCTAGGAACAAAGCCATCAGTGGGAGGGGGCCAACAGGAAAAAAGGAGGGGGAGAACTGGTGAAAGGATATCAAAGGTAACATTTAGGAGAAGTACACTGATCGGAGAACACAGCTTTGGGTATTTGTAGGGAATTTTTGCTCCGCATTCTAAGTACTCTGTTAATTCAAGACACTCCATCTGTCATAAAACTTAAAACGGTTTTGGTAGAATTTTTTTTAATAAGATGAATAATAGGGTTAACTTTTTCATCGTTTAAAAAGCCAAAGAATTGCTATACAACTGCAGAACAGAAGCAAAATAAGAAATCATTTCTGTTCTTTCTGGAATTGGCATTCTGAAAATTCAAAATGAGATTTTCTTTTCTTGGCTTGTTTTTTTGTCAAGAGAATGTTATCAATCGAGTAATTATGCAAAGGTTCACACGGGGGGAAATGCAGAAAATGCAGATAGTTCTCTAAAGAGGTAACGTAAACGGCATCATGGCTTATTCAAAAAGGAGGCTTTCTGATTCATAAATAGATCCATGAGCTGATGGATCCAGAGGCGGAACTGACATCCAGAGGGTGGGCATGGACCCTTCGTCTATTTTCTTCGTATTCACACATTAGTTTTTTTCTTGTTCCCATTGTTCATTTTAAACAGCTGAGGGAAAACTGCCCTGGCACCCTTTCTCCTTCTCCCCCATCCCTCTCCCTGTTTCTCCCCCTCCTTCTCTCCTCTTGTCTTCCTCTGTCTCTCTTTCTTCTCTCTCTTACTCAACATCTGCTCCAAATCTCTCTCTCAGATACCGCCCAGCATAAATGCTAATTTTTAAAATTACATTATTTTCTTCAGGCTTTGTTTCTTTTGGGTGGGGTCACATACTTGAATGCTCATACTTAGAGTAGTGAGTACTCACTAAACATAGTTTAATAGCTTCTTTGTTATAAGATCCTACTATGGTATATTTTGTGTTTTCATTTTCATTATTTAATTTGACCTTCAAAAGCACCCTGGAAGGAGGTAGGAAAGTGTCTTCCCCAGTTTTGTAAGTGGGGGAACCCGAAGACAGCGCCACTGCTCAGGCTGCCTGGACAGGTAAGACACAGACCCCGAACCAGAGCAGTGGTCTCTTATTCCCAGTCTATTGCTCCCTGACCCTTTCTGGCTCCCGTGGATTACTGCGGTAGTCTCCTGACTTGTCTTGCACATTCACTCGTGCCACTCTGCAATTTATTCTCCAAGCAGGAGCTCAAGTGGCCTTTTTAAAATGCAGACCTGATCTTGCGCATCACGGCATAAATGACTTCACTTTGCTCATGGGATAAAGAACGACATACTCCACGCGCCCACAGGCCCTGCAGGCTTTGGCCCGCCTCTCCGCCTCTGCTTGCCTTTGCTTCCCCAGGCACGCTCCCCGTTGCAAGCACATCTTTCACCTACTTGTTTTACTCTGCTCCCTCCCACCACAACCTCTTTGTTCCCTCTGCATGGGATGATCTTTATCCTCATTCTCCGCCTTCAGATATTGGCTCAAGTATTGATTCTTTGAGAAATCTTCTCTGCCTACCTCCCCTCCACCCGCCCCACGGCAGATCCTTCTCTCTTCTCTTCTCAGGGCACAGCAGAAATTTTACGCTCATGTCCATGAAAAGTTGCATACACTTTACAAATATTTGATTAATATTTGTCTCATCCAATAGACTTTAAGTTCCATGAGGCCAAAGGCTGTCTTTATTTGCTCACGATTATATCTTAATAGATGCTCAGAAAATATTTATTGAACCATGCCTGTGATAATACAATTGAACTGTGTAGAGATCAAGAAAATATGATTTTCCTATGTGACTCATCATGGGAGGGTGTGACTTTGGGGCCACGCCAGTTTAACAGTATCTTTAGGGGCTGGGTAAAACACAATGGTTAAGTATGAAATTTGAAGACAGTTTAAGATAACCTTGAAAAAGAAGAGACACTATTAAAGAAGGTAGTAGAACATAGCTCTCCAAGAGTAGTTCAGTTGCTATGTCCTAGGTGAGGTCTTTCCTGATCAACTGAGGTCCAATCGGACATTTCCTGCTCTTTTTCCTCTTACCACCGTGTACAGTCCTGACTGTTTAAGTGCCTCTATTTCCAGCTCAACTCCAGCTCCTCCAAAACAAGGATCATGTTGTATTTCTATCTGCCTGTCCACCTCTACACATGATTTCTAACATGGTAGGAATTTAGCTAATATTTGTGGAATGACTGAATGGATTTATTACCGAAAACCAAACCACAGCCACATATAATCAGGAAGAAAGGATTAAGCTAGTGTTATGTAAGGATTGAAAGGGCAATAGTGGATCACAAGCCAACAGGGAGTCATTTGCCCTGTTCTTCAGCTCTCTTTCCCACCCCTATCTCTGTTTCACTGAAGGAGGATGAGAATTGATCATACGAATCTTATTCTTCTTATTGTTATCATCCAGATTCGCTTTCTCTCTTCCATGGAACACTCGTGGCTTGGTGGAAAAATGGTAGGCTTCGTTGTTATACACACCCTGGTTCTAATTTTGTCACTTGTTAGGTCTGTGACCTTAGACAACTCACCAGGGCTTCAGATTTCTCGCCATGGAGTAGAGATAATAATATCTTCTTCTCAAGGTTGTCATGCGGCTTGTGAGACAGGTACAAATTTCATTAGCGTGTGAGCATTCCCAGACTTCCCTTTCCCCCACCCGTCGGCCCCAGCCCACCAAAGAACATTTTGTCTTTGTCGGCAGCCTGCACAGCTTCCCTTCCTCCCTCCTCCTAAGGAGAATTCAGTCCCTGACAGCTAGTTCTGCGGTTTTTGTGATGTAGAATCAAGTGAATGAATAAAGAGAGACTGACTAGAGAGGTGGGAGCTAATAGAGAAAGGAATAGAAGACCGGGGCCTTAAGGCAGGAGCTCTGGGGTGTCTGGGGCAAGTGTGGGGGTGTTTAGAGAGGGCTCCGCCCCCACTGTAGCTGTGGGGCACGAAAGAACTGACGTTCAGAGTCAGGTGTTTTGATCGTTTTTTAGGAAATATTGCTCTATCTTGTGAATTGGATTCTCTTTATGTAGTTCAAGAGAGTTAAAATTATCATGCCTTTAAAACTTATTTATGAGTTTTGGACTGTGATCGTGTCAATGAATCACTACTCAAGACTGGGCCACGTGGTGGCCCAGCTCTTCGTGGGTGTGTATGTAGATGATATAATGTAGGCAAAGCCCCGTGAACACGGCTTAGAGCATAATAAGCACTTAATAAATTATTCCCATTCTCCCCACTCTATGGCCTTACTGACACCATCCTGGGTCAGGTAGATAAAGTGATGAGGCAGAGGAAGGAATTATTGATATAAGTCACCCCAAAGCCCTCTTTGCTTCAATTATTTGAGTATTTCTAGGGGAAATGTGTTTGGGGCTTGAATTATTTAGATAATTGATCCGAGTCTCCACTTTGCTTGCCCTCAAGTCAGAAAGCACTGCAGAGCTTGTTGCAAAGCTGGCTTCTGGGGTTTACTTTTCTTTCCTAGGTTGTTTATTGAACATGGTGAATAAAATCTGATGTTCTAGAGCCAGCTGTCAATCATAAGTGAGATCATCAAGTCCGATTGGCTGGATTTGAATTGACGTGCAGGTCAGCCTCTGGGGCCGAAACTACATGATGATTCCAACTGCCAGAGCCCGGCCGACCTTTCCAATTGACGTTGGCAAGTTCAGGGCTCTACGGAGAGGACAGCAGCTCTGAGTGGCAGTTAAAAAAAAAAGGAAGAAGAAGAAATCAAAAAAACGAATAAATAAAACACAAGTAGACAAAGGAGATTTCAATATCAAAGGAAATAAATGCTATGAAAGATAGGAAGAAGTTTCTGATGATTTAGACCTCGTTGGTGGCTCACCGCCTCTCCGTCTTGACTCTCTTGTCTGTATTCTGGGGAAAACGAGGGAAACATTCTGATTTTTGTCAAGTGAAAGATGCTTAATATGGTAATCAGCCCCTTCTGATGAGAATGTGTGTGGAAGCGCAGTCCCAGCAGCAATGATTATACAGTCCCTAATTGTCTCTGGTGTCGGCTCAGACCAAATAAGATGAAGGAGAAAGGGGGGAACCACCAAAAGAAGACATTTTAATCATGCACCAAGGGGCATTCTGGACTTCTCAAACCATGGGGAGAAAAGCTGGTGATGGGGGCACTGTACAAGTCTTAGTTTTTTACCTTGATACTTGCTGATACCGACTTTTGATCATTACATTTGTCTTTAATTTCCATAGCTTGAGTCCCCCTGAACGATTTGGGCACTTGCTTAGGAACCTGTGCTGAATCCTAATCTGCTTGTTTCCTCACATGCCCAATGAAGTTGTCGTTAAAAGGTGTGAGCGACAGCCTTTGAACAGGAGTGACTCAGCCCCTTGAGCTTGGCTCAGGTGACCTTGGGACAAGCGCGGCTGCTGCTCTTCCATTCATTACTGGTTTAGGGTTTTCTCTGGGTCGATAAGAGTAAGCCCTTACCCTCAGTGGCATTTTGGGGTGAGTCCCTTTAAAAGCAAACCTTGCTGAGGGGCCCTAACACGGTCTCTTGCCATTCATCCATCATCTGTCCATTAAGCCCTTTACTTGGAGGTGACAGGATCTGGTGAAAATGGTGTGAGCTTTGAGCCAATGACTTGCGCAATTTCATGCTGCTGTATTACCTTGGGAAAGGGTGACAGTTCCTACCTACGCGGTGGCATTGTTATGTGGACAACATACCTGACAGGAGAGGTCAACAGACACGTAGATAGAGAAATGGAAAGAGAAGGAGAATGACAGTGCCCAGATCATGGCCCGGCAGGCAGTAGGCACTCAGTACACGGTAGGAGTACTCGGCCGTCTGAAAACCCTGAGAGCCGACTCTGTGCTAGACACTGAGCTAGGGACTGGAGTCACGGGAGGAAAAGGGTACATCCCATAGGGAATGTTTGGCAACCTAAGATTATTTGTAATCTCTTGCATATAGGAACTACAGACCCCACTGTCAACTTCGGGAAGGTGGCAGCCAGGCCTGGAGATTGCTGTGCAGCACAAGAAGAGGCAGGCGTTTTGACATGTTAATGATATTCTCCTGCCACGAGCTGCTTCAGTGTGCCTCTGGGCTGGTTCACATCACTGGTGATTAAGGAAACAAACACATGGGCTTGTAATAAACAGTGTTTGTGAGTGCTGCCGCCGCAGAGTATTAAAAAAGCCCTGTAGGTGAGAAACAAGGTTTAAGGGAAAATCTAACTTTATCTTTCACTGAAGGTCTACAGAAGAAGTTTGAGGCCTGCAGAAGTGGGACACTATTGTGACAATGACTCTGTATTGCAACCTCCTTCGAAAAAACGTTTCCGGTCTTAACTGAGAAGTGTTAACGTATAAATTGCAAGTATCTCCAACAGAGCTTGATGGAAGGAGATGTTTTGGGGTGGGAAAGAGGATAGGGTCTTTATGTGTGTCCCGTATCAGGGCTTCTGAAACCATGTTCGTGTAGGGATCCCTCAGGAATCTTGTCAAAATGCAGACTCTGATGCAGTTGGTCTGGGATAGGACGTGAGAGACTGCATTTCTAAAGCTTCTGGGTACTGCCGGTCCTCAGACCACACTTGGAGTAACAAGGCACTTAACCATAAACTTTCAGTAGCTATCTCTGCCTCTGATGTTGAGAGAGTATTGCACCTCTGTGAGAGGCAGGAGGGGCCTGAGTCACTAAAATTCCTTCTTGGACCACTTGTTACATCCCACTGGCTCTGCTCCAGCTGGGAATCCCACTTGACCCATCAGGTACCTTCTCCCCAACCTCCTGGAGACACCTCTCCTGGAAAGACAAACAAACAGTGAATCGTTGGTGGCTTCCATGCAGAGCTTGGTGGGTGAGAGACCGCACACTTCCCGGGATCTAGCAGGCAAGAACTCTATCTCCACTGGTTGCTTCTTTTCTCATGTTTGGACAATAATGATTAAAGGCCCACATGTTTCCAGCTAAGTGTTGGTGATTGGCTGGCAGGCTTGAAAACACCAGCTTTTCCAGAGGTCGATAAACATTGGGGAAATATTTTTCATGCTGAGCAGGACTACGCAAATTGCCCAGCATCTGGAACAAATTGCTGTATGGGTACTTGGGCTGCAGAGGAGCAGGCAAGAAAAGGCTGCCATCAGAAAAAGAAACAGAGCTTCCTGACTCCGCTGGCAAGAGGGGGGCACCTGCAGGACCACAGGGATGCTGTGGGGCCTCCATGTTCAGAGGTGGGCACCTGCAGGACCACGGGGATGCTGTGGGGCCTCCGTGTTCAGAGGTGGGCACCTGCAGGACCACGGGGATGCTGGGGGGCCTCCGTGTTCAGAGGTGGGCACCTGCAGGACCACGGGGATGCTGTGGGGCCTCCGTGTTCAGAGGTGGGCACCTGCAGGACCACGGGGATGCTGGGGGGCCTCCGTGTTCAGAGGTGGGCACCTGCAGGACCACGGGGATGCTGGGGGGCCTCCGTGTTCAGAGGTGGGCACCTGCAGGACCACGGGGATGCTGGGGGGCCTCCGTGTTCAGAGGTGGGCACCTGCAGGACCACGGGGATGCTGGGGGGCCTCCGTGTTCAGAGGCGGGCACCTGCAGGACCACGGGGATGCTGGGGGGCCTCCGTGTTCAGAGGTGGGCACCTGCAGGACCACGGGGATGCTGGGGGGCCTCCGTGTTCAGAGGTGGGCACCTGCAGGACCACGGGGATGCTGGGGGGCCTCCGTGTTCAGAGGTGGGCACCTGCAGGACCACGGGGATGCTGTGGGGCCTCCGTGTTCAGAGATGGGCAGCAGCATTCCGCTGGCAGAGCTGAAAGGAGTGGGGGAGCGAGTCCACTCACCAGCAACCTAGAGAATAAGATTTTGCACAAACTGTGGAAAAACGTGGACTCCAGAGTGGGGAGAAGGACTCACTATGGATTAGAGTGTATGGATCACACTGAGGTCCAAGTCCCAGACACAAGTAACATCAAGAGCCTCTGCTTGCCAGGGGCTGTGCTCTGAACCCTCTATGCATTACTCCATGAATTCTCACAACAACCCTTTGAAGTAGGTAGGTTCTTGTTTATTCCCATTCTATTGATGAAAAAATCGAGGCCTAGAAAGGTGAAGTGAGTTGCCCAAGAACACCTCCCTGGGAAGTGGAGTCCATGGGGACTGAGGAAACTCAGCAGCATCCTGCAAATACAGCTGTTTGCAGATGGTGAAGAAACAGGTTGGGGTGGCACCAGTAGTCTCTTCCCTTGCACTGTCCTCCTCTTGGTGATGCCAACCTTCCCTCCCTGTGCACTCTCGTGGGGACTTCTGCTGCCCTGCCTCCGGGCACTTCCCTCCCCTCTCCTGACCTTCTCTCACCCTGCCATCGCAAGTCTGCCAAGGACTCTTGCCTGCTTCTCTCCCCTTGGTAATATCTCTGCCACCCTCCACCCTCTTACCACTGGAAATCTTCTCATCCGACCTTCATTGCCTCTTGTCTGTATCTTCTGAAATAATCAAGATGACAACTAGCAAGGCTGATACAATTGGTACATGCTGGTCTACTGCTGGGAATGGGCTGGCTCAGGCACCCCTGACTGCACCGTCCTCTTCCCCTGCTAAGGGAACTATGATGCAGGCCACACAATAACTGGCAAAGCCTTAGTCCTGAGTTAATGATACATAACTTCTGCTCCCACCCTGGCTCAACACGTGGCTGGAGATGACACATTCAATGCAGCAACAATAAAGATTCCTGCTCTCAGAACTTAGCACCACTCATCAACGTTTTTACTTTCTCTTGGTCAGTTCCTTCTCCTGACACTCCCCAATTCTTTTAGAATTTTTCTCTAATATTTCATCTCTTCCCATTTCTTGCATTATTTCTTTCCTTCGATTTCTTCTCCTCTACTTAGAAGTATACTGTTCCTCCTGTGGTAGGCTGAAAAAATGACATCCTAAAGATATATTCACTTTCTAATCCCTGGAGCCTGTGAATATTACCTTAAATGGCAAAGAGTGACTATCACCTTATATGGCAAAAGATGCAATTAAGTTAAATATTTCGAAAGGAGGAGCTTATCCTGGATTACCAAGGTAGGTTCTAAATCCAATCTTAAGCAACCTCATAAGAAAGACAGGGGAAGTTTTGAGAAAGATGCACAGAAGAGAAGCAAAAACAGAGAGGAACATTTGTTTTAGTCAGAGTTCTCCCAAGAAACGGAACTAATAGGATATATATATATATATATATATCTCCTATACATATAGGAGAGATTCATTATGAGGAATTGGCTCCCATGATTACGGAGGCAGAGAAGTCCCACACAATCTGCTGTGTGCAAACTGGAGACCAGGAAAGCTGGTGGTATAGTTCCAGTCCAAGTCCAAGGCCTGAGGACCAGAAGAGAGGACCGGGTAAGTCTCAGTGTGAGGGCAGAAGAAGACCAGTGTCCTAGCTCAGGTAGTCCGGCAGTGAGAGTCAATTTTCTTTCCCTCTGCCTATTTGTTCTATTCAAGCCCTCACCGGATTGGATGATGCCCACCCACACTGGGGAGGGCAGTCTGTTTTACTCAGTCTTTTGATTCAAATGCTAATCCCACCTGGAAACATCCTTATGGATCCATCCAGAGATAATGTTTAGGCAAATAGCTGGGAACCTGTGAGTCCGTCAAGCTGACACAATACATTAGCCATCACGGCACTGGAATGATGCAGCCTCAAGTCATGGAATGCCAACAGCCCCAGAAACTGAAAGAGGCAAGGAACAGAGCTTTCCTTAGAGCCTTTGGAGAGAGTGTGGCTCTGCGGACACACTGCTTTTGGACTTGTGGCCTCCAGACCCGGGAGAGAATAAATTTCTATTGTTTTAAGTTGCTCAATTTGTGGAAACTGGCCGTGCAGCTCTAGAAAACGAATACACCCCACTGCATGAAAGCATCCTCTCTAAATGCTGTCTCTCCTCAGCAGCTGCTGAATTTTTTTCCTGCCCTTATTATCCCAACTTAATAGTCTACAAGCCTTTTCCACCTCCTCACTCTGTATACTGCTCCTCACTGCCCTGCAACCGGGCTCCCCAGCAGGCTCTGATAAGGTCACCAACAACCTGGATTGTCCAGGCCACTGGCCAGGCCTGCTGCGTCCCTGCTTCCTTCCTCTCTGACATCATCACATCTCTTTTTGTCCATCCTTTCCGTGTGGCTGCTCCTTCCTTTTAGGCTTCCTTTCTTCTGCCAATCTTTGAAACACTGGCTGTCACCTGGTTCCCTCCTTGCCCTACCTCTCCTCTCAGTCCGCATGCTCCACTCCCAAGGTTTTAGCTAGAAGTCATTTGGGAGGGTTCTGCTCATCTTATTCCCAACCTCAATTACTGCTCCTCTTCTGCTCCCAAATCGCACAGCCTCAGCTAGCTTTACCTCCTCTGGGTTTGACAGAATCAAAAGTAGCAATCACACACGGCCACTAAGCCAAGAAGTGTACTAAATTTATCAGAAGAGGCCATTGACACAGCAGGATTCATACACACGGACTTTAATCAGAGCCCTTGTTGTCAGCTGTCCTTGCTTCCAAACATTCTTTGTCCTGCACTGTGATGGCACAGCCAGAAGGGGGACCAGAAATAGCTTCTCTGCAGCTGGGGTCATGCAGGCCTCAGCCCTTTCACCAGGTAATTCCATGCGAGTTTTTCTTTTTAAACTCATTCAATAGTTCCTGAAGAAATGGGAGGCTGTCATTCAGCAGGAGCCTGGCCTGTCTGCCACTGGCTCATCTGACCACGGGGGACGTTCACTCCTCCAGCTGCTATCGAACAAGAAAGAATCAGCAGCAGGACTTTGAGAGGAACAAGGAAGGGGGTCAGCCGCTGGCTAGCGGAGCTGGAGAGGCGGCCCGCGAGCCTGGAAGCACTTATTCACAGCAGGCTAGGCTGGTGCCTTTACGTCTGCAGAGCCACCGTCCATCAACTCCTAAAGCCGGGAGTCAGAGCCCTTACCCTGATCACATTTACTTAGCCAGAAGCATTTTCCCACTTAAACAGGCTCCTTTCACCACGACAAGCTACCAGCTCTGGTCGGATGACCCCTAAGTGGCCACTCTTCTGAGCTCTGTCTTGCTGTCACACACCTGGATATTGTTACTACCTTGGTGTTCCCCACACACCTCAAACTCAGGTTCCAAACTGAATTCATTATCTTTCTCCTCCTATATTTTAATTTTTTTCTAAATTAATTACTTTATCTGTTAGTAACCCCATCCCCTAGTGACCTATGGTGGACACTGGAGAATCACACTTGACGCCTTCCTGCCTTCCCACCGCTTATCCCACCACTCAGCAATTCGTCCCAGTTAGCCTCCTAAATCCTTCCTGCACTTTCCCTCTCCTTCATACAACTCCCTTGAACGAATGGACTTGGACAAGCTCTTGAACTCCTGTACTTCATTTTCTCTTCTGCAAAATAGAAGTTTTAACAGTGCCTTCCTAATAGAGTTACTGTGAAAATCACATATGTAATATTTTGAACTTGAGTGGTATCTGGCACATAACAAGCCCTCGATAAATACTGGCTATATTATTATTAGTTAAGTTCTTCATCATCTTCCCTATGTGAGGCCTCTGTGTTAGTGACTATTGGGCTTTCTGCCTTATTTTGTCCTGCTCAAAACTATTCTTTCCAGAGCTACCAGGGTGACTGATGACCTAACGCACAAATCTAAGCACATTATTCCTCTTTTAAAGTCTTCAGTGGTTATCCATTACCTGCAGGATAAGACAAGAGTTTCTCAAGAAGGCAAACGAGCTCCTCTGTAATACGGCTACCATCTAACTCTCTAGCCTTGCCCCTGGCATTTTCTGACTCATACTTTATTTTCTGTCCCTGCTGAACTCTGTGTATAATCACTTCATCCCTGGAGATGGAGGAGGAGGCTCCCTGTGCTCATAGGATTCCTTTTCTCTGAAGCGCCCCGCCCTCATCTTTACCCACACCTTTCTTCCCATGGCTATCCCTGGTGAACTTAAGACTTAGTTCACGGGTGGCCCCTGGATGCCCCCACCTTTGTAGACTTTGTAGACCCATGGGCTCCGTACGTACCTAGATCATAGAACTCAACCAACTCCGTATGTAACTGTGTGTTCTCTGTCTCCTCAGCATGTGGCACAGCACACAGCAAGCGTTCGAGAAGGCCTGCTGAGCTTCACTGTTTTTTCTGTCGTCTAGAGTTTAGGTCCTCTAAATGGGTCCAAGGAAACCACTGCTTTGCAACTTTGGTGAACTGCGGAAGCAGAAGAGCAGGCCTGCACATTTGAGGGTTTCCCTGCTGGCAGAACACAGCGTGGACAGTGGCTCTGGAGCCCTGCAGCCCAGCAGCCCTCGGGGAGAGGCCATGGCCGTGTGAACGTAATGATCAGGAAGCAACTGCTCTGAACACGATCGACACGTAATGTCCGAGATCAGTGAAGGCAACAGGGCCAGGTGGTGCAGCGCAGAAGAGGCCTGTGGGGCCAGTCTTCCGGTCCCAGAAGGCGTGAACTTGAGCAAAGCAGGCAGCAATGCCTCTCCGTTGCTAGGTGGGGTGTGGGGGACTGTGCTCAACTCCTGCCGGGAAGGATAATCAGCCAGAACCAAGGGGAAGGGACTCAGGCAGGATCTCAGTCATCTGAACACGGCACAGCAGGAGTGTGGTCAGGGTAGACTTTAACAGTGGTGATGAGGATTCCCAGGGCCACTGGGCACTGTTTCCCAGGAGGGAGTGGCAGCCGGAAGCCACCTGCGGAGTAGGGTCATCAGGCAGCTGGCCTGGGCATCGGGGTCCTGGTTTGGGGAAGGTAGCTAATTCCAACTGCACTGGATGCTGCTGGCTCTGCTGATGTGCCTTGGTTTCTCATTCTTTGATGCAGCATCATCTCGGTGATAGGACGCAGCGTCGTTTTAAAAGTCGCTTTCAGGGAAAACGAGATACACTCCCACATGGAGTGAGCACACGGGAATGTGAAAGGTGCCCTGATTTCAGAAATATTCAAATGGAGAAGGACGGATTCGTCTTCCACCAAGAGGAATACAGTTGTTATTAGCTCTGTGAGGAGCGGCTCAGGAAGTGGGGCAGGACGAGTCCCACAGGTGGGCATCCCGGCAGATGAAGCAGAGGCAGGCAGCCCCCAGAAAACTGTGAGCCTGTGACTCAGCGGGTCTTACCTAAGTGGGGGCGAGTGGAGGAAGGCAAAGGAGCCACTCCTGCCTCCTGGATGCTCCTCTATTCCTGCTCTGCTCCATTCTGAAGAATTTCTCGTCAGGCTGCCAGGTCCCAGAGGGCTTCTGCTCTCCCCCCTCCTCCTCCCTCCGCAGCGCTGGGCTGCAATGCTCCGTGGCTTTGATGGTTTCCAGGATTTCCTAAGGAGATCCCATTCTTCTCAGGAGCCTGTCCAAGGGCTTCTTCGTGCCCTTCTCTGTCAGGGAAACGCATCCCTGTATCCCTTGGACGGGGTGTAAATTTGGTTCTCTCCTCTGAGGAGTGGCAGAGCAGCTGTCTGTCCCTGTTTGGGGGTGTTTTTATGCTGCTGCTTCGTCTTTTCCTGGGTTTGCTGCCCCACATGACAGGTATTCTATGAAAGCCCTCTTCACCCCTGTACACTGGCAGGGAAGCAATTTATCAGTGCATTTTTTAAAAATCCTCATTAAGGCAAATTAAGGCAGGAAGGCTGGCAACAGAAGGTTTTTGAAAAAAACAGTGTTCATGAAATATTTATTAAAACAGCCATTGTAATAAATATTTGAAAACCAGTTATTACGGTTAAATCATATCAGTGTCAAGCATACGTTATACACCGTCTGTTCTGCTAATTGAGTGTCGGGGTCGGACGCTCCGTCTCCCGGCAGGTCAGCCGGCGCGGCGTGTCCCTGCGCTCTGCCGGCTTCCTGGAGGTCTCCATCAAAGACGGTCCAGAATCGAGATCCTCCCGAGACCGAGGAGCTCCAGGGACGCGCGGGCCTCCAGCGGCTTCTTGTCCAGCTGTGCAGAGAGATGGGCGATTGGAGCAGCAGGGAACGTGGCAAAATCAGCATCAGGAGGGAATCACGGGATCCCTGAGACAGAGAACTGGATCTGCCAGCATTTAAGATTTCTTTGGAGAGGAGATTAGTGAACTCAGAATTATTGAATTCTAAGAAATAGCAGAGATCACATGGCGTAAACCCTGAGCTTAGCCCAGCGTGATCTTCACTGCACCACACCTATTGTTTCTATTTGCTTTCCCTTCCTGGTGAACGTAATACGTCCATGTGCAACCGCAGCCCGTCACAGCGCCTGTAAATCCTGCGTCTGCCCCACGACACGCACCGGATGTAGGGCCCAGCAGGCGCCCGCCTACACAGCCGCGATGCCCGCTCCTCCGCTCAGCCCGTCCGCTGTCTGTCTGCCCGTACCTTCGCCCGCCGCTGTCCTTGCACGTGTTCTCTCATTTCCATCTTAGCTCTTCGTTACCTGTTTATTAGTCTTTTTCTTTAATGCAAAGAAACTGTGAAGAAGAAAATATGAACAATCCATAAAGTCATCACCCAGAACAAATGTTGCCATTTGACCCTGCTCTTTGGGTTTTATTGGTGTCGCCGGCGGCTTCCTGTGTTCTGACCCCTGTCCCATGTGCTCTCCTCTCTGCAGGCACGTTGATCCTCTATAGTTCTTTGTCCTCTCTGAGCTCCTTCTGGCGATGAGGCTGTTGTATATGCTGTTCCCTTGACTTGGAATGCTTTTCCCTCCATCTTCACAATCAGCTTCTTTCTCCTCCTTCTGTCCTCTACTCTGGTGCCACTCCTAGGGTTGTATACCTATGATGGGCTTCCATGGCTCCTCCTACCTGTTTTCATAGACCCTCACAGCTGTCATTTTACATTTGTTTGTGGGACCATTAGATCAATGTCTGGTTTCCAACTTACAGTAAGATCCGTGAACAGAAGGATCCTGTTTTACCCCCTCTTGGAACTGTCGCACCCAGCACAGAGCCTGACACATAGCAGGTGCTGAATAAATATTTGTTGAACAAGTCAATTAAGGAGAGAATGAACAGCTGGATCGCCCCATAACTATGTTCCCTCTAGACATTTAGCATAAACTCATACATTCTGATATTGTATAAACACATTTATATATAAGCACATTTATGAACCTCTATACAGGATGCTATTTGTTTAATACACAAAAGCAAACAATAGGCATGTTCCTGTATTATCATTCTTATTAAGACAGGACTCAGAGGCTGAGAGAGGTAGGTAATTTGTTTAGGGCCACGTAGCCAGTGAAGGGTGGGTTCCAGGCTTGTTGACTTCTGATTTCATGCTCTCTCCGCTATATCTTGCAGCTTCCTCTAAAGTTTAACTTCTTTGTGATGTGTTCCAGTGCGTAAGCCGTAATGACTGTATGAACACAGAGACGAGTTTTGTTGGTGCTCTCACTTCCTCCCATCACCCCTCGCTCACTTCTTATGACCACCACCCAAGATGCCTTACCTCTGGGTCTAAGGTGGGTTCCTTGCATCAGTAAGAACACAAGCAAAAGGTAATGGTGGAAATTGGACCTGGGAAGTGGAGCACTGAGGTGCTTTGTCCTGTTGAAAGCAAACAGGGTTCCAAGAAAGCTGGGAAGCAGGGCCTTCACTTAAACGAATTCGGGTTTCTGAGACCCTAACAGTTCCGCCGCCTGCAAAGAAGCTATCGTAATGTACCAGCGAATGTAATAATAATAAAGCTGTTCAACCCCGATGAGGGGGCAAAGCCAATTATTATTTTTCAATACAATATAAACTGAATGATTTGCCAATGGGGTAAGATAATTATCCCATGAGCTTTCCTGAAAGAATAGAATAAATGTTCATTCTATAAACTACACTCTCATGCAAAGAAAAGCAAGAAAATAAATCTTAATGTCAGGATAATAACAGATACAGTAAAATCGATATTGATTATTTGGAGAAAAAGACAGTAAAAATGTTAAGTTCTACGGCTAAAATTACACTAAAAAGCTGGAGTTTAAACACAGAGTATGGCTCAGGAATGCATATAAAGCATTTTCTGAGCACTGGTACAGATATTTTATCTCTAGTGTCATCACGCTCTGCTTTATGGGAGGACGAGTCTGTGTGTCTAGGGTCCTCAGGAGTGGAAGGCGGGAGATAGTCCTCGTGTTTTCTATTAATTGGGACTTTGCAGGGTCCATAAATCTGTTACCTTTGTTTTGGGCCCTGTCATATTTCTCCATGGCTGTGGGAGAACAATGGAGATATATGTGTCCTTCCACATTGATATAAGTGAAAAGAAGAAACAAAGAGCGGAACCAGCCAGGAAAAAGAGTAAACTCAGCTACTCCGTAGTCTGACGTATAGTATCGGGAGAGGCACTCCATCAGCTGCTGCTTCTCTGGAGTGGCGGTCTGTCTGCAGCTCACATGGGGACCATTTCGCCATGGAAGCTTGCCGGTCTACAGAGAAAGGAAACTGAAGACCAAGCAGAGGTAAAATGCAAGATAATTTAGTTTGTTTTGAAAGAGAAAGTGGCCTCAAGTAGATTAAGCATATCCATCTGGACAGGAGAAAACGCGCTCCAGGTCAGTAGGAGGGAACCGTGTTTCCTAAGACGTGCATTCTAGTCTGTGTTTTCTTTATGGTGCAGTTGAGGGAAGGGGATCAGGAGGAGGGAGAGGAAGGAGAAAGGGTACAAACAGCACACCTGCAGGGGAGGACAGAAGGAACTAGAAGAAGGAAAAGGGAGGGGAGAGGCCTCAATAGTGGGAGAGACGAGTCCTGCCCCTCTTCTAACTGGCTTTGTAACCCGAGGCAGCCTATCACACTGGCTCTCTGGCCCCAGCATCCTCTTCTCCAAAGTAAGGAGAGAGCGATGACGAGATGACAGCTGAGGACTCCTCCACCACAAGGCCCTGGAGGCTGCCACACCCTGACCCACGGCCTGTTCTCCCCCGGCCTCTGGACCTCAGTGATGCTCTCCGTCATCAAACCCATTTTTACAGTTGTAAATTCAGTTTCTATCGCAATATTATATGCATATGGTGATAAACCAAAGTACAGAGTGGCTGATGATACAAGTAAACCGTCCCTGGCCCTACTCCCATCACCCCCTATTCCCAGTCCTGTGTTAGCCCTTTCTGGGCTGTGACTCTGAGCCTTGACTGCACATTCCAATCACCTGGGGACTTATGAAGATTTCAGAGCTCCAGCTCACCCCACAGGAACAATGGCAGAATCTCTGGGCTGGGACCCAGACTGCAGGATTCTTAAAGGTCCCCAGGGGATTGTGACGTGGAGCCAAGGTTGAGACCCTCTTCTAATCTAGGGCCTCATAGTGACCTAGGAAGTAAGTTTAAAACTCGACTTCTTGATTTATCAATTTTAGTCAATATTAATTTACTATTAATTCAATATTATGAATGGTGAGGATTTAGTTTATCAATGCTTCCTTCTCACATACACACATTTCCTCTCCATATTTGAAATTTTTACTCTTGTTTTTAAAATTATCCTGTTTGGTTACATTTAACATATATATACTTAAATACACTTAACTCCTTATTTTCGCAGCCTCAACTTTCAACAGTATCTGTGGGATGCTCCCTGGTTGAGATGAAGATATTAACGCCTTAAATCTTTAGCCTTCCTTTTCTTCCTCGTCTATGTCATGTTCCTTTTCTCTCACACTGATTGACAAAGCTGATAAATCACTTCATTTCTGGTCTGCAACACAAACAAGGCTTCTGTTTTTTGTCCACGGGTTTTCTTTAAAAGTTGAAAACTAATAAATGGCATTTACGTTATTGTGACCATGAAAAGTATTATTCAGTCTCTGGCGAAGGAGCGGCCTGGGATTACACTTCCTTCTCTATGGGAGTCCCCTCCAGGAGACGGCTTCTAGATTCAAAGTCAAGTAGATTCTTTTTTCTCACACCCTGTCATTTGCTTAAAAATCGTGCCTCAGTTTTTACATTGCTTCTCATACAGTATTTTTTCATGAGGAATTAATTGCCTTTCTCTTATCCCATTGCCTTTGTTGTGCCTTCAGTTATTTTTCGAGCTCTCACTCACACCACCCATCCTCCTAAGTGCCCATTTTCCGCTGCTCGCTTCCATTCTGGAGCTCCATCCTCCTCCTGCCGGCTCTGTGGGTGACTGTTTAGGCTTCGCACACAGCAGCTGTCGTGTAACGTCCTCTGTTGCTCTCTCAGATGAAGTCCTCTGTTGCTTGGATCACACATTTTCCTTTTCTGGGGTTACGGAGTACATTCTAAAGCAATTTCTCATCAAAGGTGGTTCAGAAGTAAAGTTTTTAAGCCCTTACATTTAAAAAGTGACTTTATTTTACCCTTACAATTGATGAATCTTCTCTTTATCAATGATGATACGTCTTGATGTAGGTCTTTTTCTTTTAATCTAAGAACTCAAGTCCTTCGGCTCTGAAAATTCTCATCTATTGTTTCATTGATAATTTTTTCCTTCCATTTTCTCTTCCTACGGCTCACAATAGTTGGATGTTAGCTCTTTTGAATTATTCCTCTTTAGCTGTTAGTTTTCCCTCATAATTTCTTTGTCCTTGACTTTTTGCTTTATATTTGAGAGATTTTCTTAATTTTGTTTTCTAGTTATAGCACTTAAAATGTGTCAGTTGTATTTTTAATATTTACAAGTTCATTCTTATGCTACAATTATTCTTTTTTGTCATATTGGAGAAAGTATCTTCTTTTGGTATTTTTTTATGCTTTTTGGTGAGGAAGATTGGCCCTGAGCTAACATCTGTTGCCAATCTTCCTCTTTTTGTTTTTCTTCCCAAAGCCCCAGTGCACAGCTGTTTATCCTGGTTGTAGGTCAATCTAGTTCTTCTATGTGGCATGCCATCAGAGCATGGCTTGATGAGCGGTACTGGGTCTGTGCCCAGGATCCAAACCAGTGAACCCCGGGCCGCCGGAGCAGAGCGCTCAAACCTAACCATTCGGCCACAGGGCTGGCCCCAAAAGTAACTTCTTGAATCTCCCTGAAATGATGATGATGATGGTGATGAAAGTTCTTTTCTGTTTTCAAAATCATATCTTTTTCTTCCAAGGTCCTTTTTTCAGTTTGTTTATCTAAGCCTGTCTCTTTCCTGCTTCTGGTTCTCGTATTCCAAGCAATCCTTGTTTACAGATGAGTACTTAAGAAAGAATAATTTGGAATTCTGACCTTGGGCTCTGGGCAGAACCGTAACAGAGTACCAACGTGCTCAGCTGAAAGCCTTAACTCTCCACGACGGCTCAGCTTCTTTAGTGAACACTTTTTCTCCTTTGTTTTCAGTTTCACTTTTCTTCCCCTCCCTCCCTAGGTCTGCTCATGGCCTGCCCAGAACCTTCTAGGGCTCCATGGGGCAGGCGGATGCTCCTTCTTCTGTCTGCCCCTTGGGGGTGATGGCTTTTTGTACTTGCTTCATTACTCAGTCCTACTTTCTGTCTCCAAGAAATGCATTAGAATGTCTGTTTGTTAGCGACACCCCGAGATCCAAGCTCCTCTTCTCGTAGCTATTACCTATTATTTTATTCCTTTTTACATTTCTCTACCTATGTTTCAGTTGTTTCTTAGAAGGAACCAGGGGCACATGGGTGTGCACTTAGTCCACCCTTCTAACCCTAGAAGAGGACTTTAAGATGTCAAGTTATTGCTAGATGAAAGGTCCTGAGCTCCAGCTTATCCTTGAGTTTTCTGGATTTCTGTTCTGGATAGGACAGCTATCTGAGAAAGAAGACATTTTCTGGACTCAATTGTCAGAGATCCCAAAGCAAGAGGAAACCCAGTCAAGGACTAGCTGTTCCTCTCCTCTGTAACGGGTCCCCACTGGTCATGACACCACAGTCCCAGAGAACCGATGGAATCAGACGGAATATCTCAGATTATCTGGTAATAGCTTCTCATTTTAGGAATGAGGAAGTGGCAGCTCAGAGAAACTACCTGACCTCCCCAAATCACCCAGCCCGTGAACCTAAATCGCCTCACTCTTATTCCGTTGTTCTGTCCACTACGCTACTCTTAATTCTGATTAAATTGGTGTTGACTAAAATATAATTCAAATCTTTTAACTGGTGGTTAGAAGGCCGTATCTGAGTAGGAACAGCTCAAGAAACACAAATGTGATTATATCAGAGAACCACAGTTCCTAATGACAACTTTAAAATAAAACTCAAACCAGGGCCGGCCCAGTGGAGTAGTGGTTAAGTTTGTACTCTCTGCTTTGGCAGCCCGGGGTTCACGGGTTCAGATCCCGGGCACAGACCTACATACCGCCCATCAAGGCGTGCTGCAGTGGCATCCCACATATAAAATAGAGGACGATTGGCACAGATGTTAGCTGAGGACCGATCTTCCTCATCAAAAAAAGATAAAATAAGAAATAAAACTCAAACTTTTTTGGTATGTTTCTGTGGGGACCACATGGTGGACTGAAGATGTCAGTGTGAAGGATTTCTCCTGGTTTTACCATGGCAGTTTTGGGCCCTGCCCCTGCAGAGTCAAGGTCAGCAGTGGCCTCACCAGAGCAAAGCAGTGTGGTCCAGAGATCCAGGCTGTGACCAGAGGGGCACAGTGCCCAGAAGATAGCCAAAGGAGGCACCTCCGAGGCTGGTGGCTCATACCATCATACCAGAGCAGAGACCACGGGTCCCAGGTCTCCCAAGAGGTTTTCTCTAAAGGAAAGTGAATTCATTGTATTTACAAAGCAAAACATCTGAGTCGGCTGGAGACTACATTTTTTTAAGTTAAAAAAAAAAAAAAAAAAAGAAGAAGAAGATAATGAAGCCCAGCCCAGGCCCAGCTCACATAAAAGCTGATGTAAAACAGATTTACAGCAGCACACTGCCGTGCTTTTATGTGAGGCTGAGCTTCAGAGGGGCACATCCATCTCCGAAGAAGCCAAAGTGAGTGAGATTTAAAAGGCAGCCTTTCTTTGTTCCATAATAGGTTGGACACTTCAGAGTAAAAAGAATCAAAAGGTGTTAAGCATGATATTTATAACGGCAACATTGCACACCTATTTTGGTAATAGGCTTTAAGTACTTAAGACACAGAATCATCTTATATTTCATGTGCTAGGCTGTGTCTCTCCTTTGTAAATTTGTCACATAGGAGTGATGTCAACACAGACTGAAAATAAATGGTTGTTAAACCGGTGAGCTGATGTCCAGGGCCTTAGTTAGCTGCGTGTTCTAAAGGTCTTAAATTCCAGGGCTGATTCAGAAAGCGTGTAAATGGACCGTTTCACAGGAGAGAGGAGCTTATCTACATAATGTGAAAAGCTGGGGTAATAATTGCAAAGTTTATTTAGCCTTCCAGAAGTTTAGTCTATATATCACGAAATATTCAGAAACTGGATACATCTAAAGAGTTTCCCCCTCTCTATTTTTAGTTAATCATGTCAACAGAGTTCGAAACACCTGTGATGGTTTTTGCAGGGAGGTCATTGCGTTATAAGTGGCAAAGGTGTCCAACACCTTTGGACACTTCAGTTTTCTTCTAGGTGACTGGGAGAGGAGAGGAGAGGCTGTTGGGTGCAGCAAGGGACCCGAGAAGTTTTTCCTAGCACGATGAAACAAGAGGAGAGGCTCCAGCGCTGCACCAATGTCGCGAAAGAAGCCAAGGAACATCCCCATCCCTGTCTCCCTGAGGAACTGTTGCAGAAACGAAAGGTGTGCTGTGCTGGAGGAGGTGAGAACGTGTTTCAGAGTCAGATAAGGGCGCCTGAGCTTTGTAGAGAAAGTTGAAATGAGAACAATGTCTTTGTCCATATTAAGTGCAAAACAATTAGGTGAGACAGCAGAGAAGATAGAAGAAGACATACAGGGAGGAAAAGTTGATTAATTTCCCCCATCTGGTGTGAAAAGTTCAGAACTGAAAAGCCAAGAGTGCATGAATAACTAGGTAATAATGCATTTCACTGTCATGATGGCTCCCGTAATTCATTCCTCCCCCACCTACCCCTTGCTCCTGTCTTAGGTTTATAATATTAATGTACATTTTTTTGGTATCTCTTTGGATCCCAAAGTTTTTTTTATGAACTCCCTGCAAGGGTCAGTGGCAAGTTCCCACTGTTAGAAAGAGAATAAGAACCTAACACAGATTATAGAACCAGGCTTTCCTGGGCCTATGCTGTCTCACTGACCCCGCAGATCAACCTAAGAGAACCAAGGTAATCTTGAGGGCCTTCGTGGTCTCTTCACACCCAAGAGGGAAATGGAGCTAATATTTTCTTCCTGTTTCTGTGAGAATCTTCAGTGCACCAAGCATTGTGTTTTCAACCAGAAACTACAAACATATGTTAATAAATATATGTATACTTAAAGTTTTTGCATAAGTTTCATGCTTTCTTCCTTCCTTGTGAGCTCTTGGATCCGATAACAGCAGCAGTGAGTGAAAGAACAATGTATGCATCTAGATACAGTCACATCCTCTTTTTCTGGAAGATTTCTGAGTAGACAAGAGAGCTGTTAGCCTACCAATTTACGTGCATTTCTCTCCAGGGTGAACTAAGACCAGATGTTCATAACACCAAACTAAGTAGCATTGAGAATTATCTGGATATTGTTTAGTGGGGACAGCCCTGGACCTGAATTTCTCACCCGAGTCCCCCTAAGGGCTCACCTGCATCAGTTAGTGACTCATCTGTCTTTTGCTCTGGGCTGCATAGATGACCTCCTGCTTAGGTCATCCTCCCCCAGTCTCCTGAAGGCTCCATGTACACTCTCTGCAGTGTAAACGACAGGGGGAATTTCATTAGAGTGAGAGAATTTAATTATCCAGTTTTAGAATTGAGCAAGGATGCAAGGCTAACAGCTCAGCACTCGCCAGAAGCCCCCAGGGACCATCTTCTCTGAAGATGAGCGTGTGCGGTGTGTTCAGAGCCTGGATTTTCAGGCTGCTTCTACAGACCTACAGAGACTCGGCCCCATTCCCCACTGCCAAGCTCACTTCAAACCCTGCTGGGTACTGAGCCCAGATCCTAGGCAGAGAATCCCAATCATTAGAACTCACCAAAGTTTTGTTTTGATCATGTTTCCATTTATCTTGTTTTTGTCACTTACTCTTTTATTTCCAGTTCTATATATGACCAGGTCATATATTGCCTTCTTCAATCACTGAGTTCTATTTCTCTTTGAGTTATTTTTACAGTAGGATTAGCTACTTTGAGGGGGGAATAGAATCGTTTCTGTTCTGCCCCTATTTGAACTTACTTTTCGCCTCCACACCTCCCACTGAAGCAGTGGGGTGATGCGTGGCATTTGACACTCAGGAACCCACCTCAGTCCTTCAGTCGGAGGGGAGCTGCTATTGGCCCAGCCATGGTGCCACCTTGGAAAGCCTCTCCTGCCAACTTCCTCGATGACGTTTTCGGGCTTGTGCAGATGGAATAATACATGATATGTAGGCGCAAGGCATGTAAATGCGAGCACGCTTGTTCAGAGCTTCTCGTTTTACTCACTTCTCCCTGACATTCACTTTGGTTCACCTTAGTGCAACCTCTGGGTCTTTCCAGGACAAAGGGGAAAGAAAGAGCCTTGAAGTTTGCCAGAGTCCCTTTTGAAAATATCTTCTTCCCCCTTCTGACAGTTGAAATAACTCTTAACTTTATAGCTCAAAGCCCTCAACTCTCTCCTGAGCTCCAGATTGGTCTAAGTTCCTAATTGACATATCCACTTAGGGGTCTACAGGCAAACGTACACATTGAATGTATCCCAGCATCTTTCTTTTCCTCACCAACCTACTCCTTCCCCAGTCTTTATCTTATTAGATAGCACCACCATTGATTTAGTTGCTCCAGCAACTACTTTTAATGACTTCAGTGAGGATGTCTCCTTGCTGCCTCTCTTTTCTTAATTGCATCACCCCAAACATGAACTCTAACAGCAAGTCCTATCAACTGCTTCTCAAAAATATATCCCAAATCTGTCTTCTCTTCATCTCTACTTCTCCCACTCTAGTCTCAGCTACCATAAACTTTCATTGGACTTCTGCAGGAGCCGCTCATCTTTCTCTTGCTCTCTCATCTATCTATCAATCGTTTATCCTTATTTAAAATAAGGAATAAAAGAACATTCTCTCATGGTTTAGTAAAGCATAAAAGTACATACAGTAAAAAGTGCACCTCACAATACTGTACCACATCTATTCTCTCTTCTATAACAAATATTAAAAAAAAAACACAAAAAATTATAACTTTTAGGCCAAATCATATGCATTTGCAAGTTTTTGATAATTTTTTACTTCCAAAAATGACAATTGAATATGCTTTGATCTATTAGTTTCTCGTAATCCTTTTTAGATATTTTGCAGTGTATATACATGCAAATAAAACCAAGTATAATTTGTGCCCCCTCCCCCATTTTACGCAATAAGGGGCATCCTTTACAGTCTGGTTTGTACCAACTTCTTTTTCATTTGATAACATATCTTGGACATACTTGGTTAACATTAAGTAAAGAGTGTCTTTATTTTTTTAAAAAAACAACTGTTGAGCAGTCGCGTTATATGGATAGACTGTTATCAATTTCCTTTCTCTGCTATTGATGGAAATTCAGGCTGTTTCCAATATTTTGTCATTACACATGCTGCAACAAATGACCTGGTCCACACATTGCTTCATAAGCACTAAACTCTTAGCTGAGCTCGTTTCTGTCACTCTGCCCTCCCTCTAATCCATTCTCTAGCAACCAAGGTGATCTTTTTAAAACGAAATTCAAACTATGCTATCCTATGCTTAAGATCCTCCAATAACTTACCATCACATTCAAAATAAAAACCCCAGTGTCTTGGCAGGCCTACATGGCCCCTCGTCATTCAGCTTCTGCCCATCTCTGTCCTCATCCTGTGCCCCTCTCCCCCATCTCACCGAATTCCAGCTTCTTTGTGTTCCCCAAACATGCCAAGGTGATTCTACATGGTGGGGGCCTTTGCACTAATTGCCTAGAATATTCTCTCCTGGATCTTCATATTGCTGGCTCCTTGCCATTCAGGTTTTAGTTTAAATGCAGTGGCGTGATGGTAAATGTTTAACAGCCAGCTCTCTGGAGAAAAGAAGACATGATTTGTAGTATTTGCCAATTTGTATAAATATTCTTCCATGACCTACTTAAAGCTACCAATGTAATGTCAAACAGCTTGCAGAATTTGGGAAATCTTAGCAATCTGTTCTTCTGAATGGTAGCTGGCTCCAGCATAACAGTGCTTTAA
The DNA here is from genome assembly GCF_037783145.1 of Equus przewalskii. Classification (NCBI taxonomy): domain Eukaryota; kingdom Metazoa; phylum Chordata; class Mammalia; order Perissodactyla; family Equidae; genus Equus; species Equus przewalskii. The sequence continues at coordinate 40,145,593 of NC_091836.1, forward strand.
ATATTGCTTTTCCTGAACACTTAATTTAAAGTAGGCCCCAATCACTACTAAATCTATTTCTTTTATTTTTCACATTAACCATATCACTATCAACCTAATCTTTTCTTGTTCATTTGCTTATTTGACTATTCCTGCCTCTCCTCCCATCACACACACACACACCCCCACACCCACACACACACACACACACATACACAAATGAAGCTAAGCTCTAGGAAAGCAGAGACGTTGTCTGTCTTTCTCAAGGCTTCTATTTCCTGTGCTTAGATTGGTACATAGAAAATAACATGTACTCAGAAAATGTTTGTAGAACGAACATGTGAATGAATGGATTTCAATCACTCATTAATTCCCTAGCCTAGTTTTGACTCTAAACATTTAAACATTGTTCTTTCTAGTTTCTGCCTGAATGTGTTCTAAGAATTTGATGTGACTCTCATAAGACCAGTCACACTTAAATTTTCTTAGGATGTGGTTACTGTTTCTTTGATTGCTTAGATTGCAAACCTCTTTGTACTCTGACTCCCGGTGACCTGTCCAGCCTCACTCTCTGCTGTGCTCCACGATGCCCTCTGCTCGGTTTGCCACCTTGACTCAGTTACCACCTCCCACTAAGAGCCATATTGGCTCCCATTTCTGTGCCTTTGCGTATAATATTCACCTTCTATTTGAACATTTCCTCTTTCTCCTCTTTTCTAATATCAATTCTTTATGGTCTAATTCAAATCCTATTTCCTTCTTGAAGACTTCTCCTTGCTCTTCAACCATGCAGATATTTCCCTTTCTGAACTTTTATTGTATCTACAGTCAAGAAAATCTCAACTCCGGACCTAAAAACAGAAGGTTCATCATAAATATGGACTGTATACTCTGGCGATATTAATTAATTAATGAATTTTCTTAGGGGTTACAGAGAATGTCTTTATTTTTGGGCGATACGTGTGTGACGTGTTTAAGAATTGTTGTAAATAATTGCAAATTATATTTGATATGGGGGAAAGGAAGAGAAAGAGAGACAATGGGGGAAAATGTTAGTAATTGGTGTATCTAGTTGAGGAATATGTAGGTATTCATTATTAAATTATTCTTTCATTATGTCTGTAGGTTTGAGATTTTCAAAATAAAAAGTTGAGAGATAAATGATGCATGAGAAATACCTATTAGGCTTAAAATATACAGTTTTCTTGACCCTCCCATGAGGATCTATTGATTCTGATCCAACAGGTCTAGGTGTTTAGGTCCAGGTCCAGGTATTTTTACAAAATTCCACACATGATTCCGATGTGCAATGTCTGGTTGAGCTTCCTAGAAGCTGGTGTGAGACCACGTGCTTCCTTGGGGAACAGCTCTCAGGAGAAGAGGAGTCAGGGAAGCAGGATAGGGCAATGGAAGAGAGCTAAGCAAGGATTTGGTCTCAGCTGGGGACTGACTTCAGGTTGATCCCATGGGAAAGCTCTGGAGCACAAGTCACACTGCAACTCATTTCATTTTGAGGCAAGGGGCTGGCCTTTTGTATCCCCAGGCCACTCAGTCGCTGCTGAGCTCTGGTCTAGAGGAGGGGCTGGTGGAGTTGGGAGGTAGTGCCCAGATGAAGGTTTGGCCAAGCGCATTGCTTTGTAGGAGACAGCTACGAGTTATCCTCCAGCACTTTGGGCACAGGAGAACCGTCCAGTGAAGGGGACTTGGGCAGGACACCAGCAGGCTTCGTTGCCTGTGCCCTGAGTGTTAAAAACACAGCTCTGTCGAAGTGGCTTGAATGAGAAATCATTGCTCCTTATTTTGTGTGTCCTATCTCCCCAGTCTGAGGACAGCAACCATGTCTTCAGTTATTAATGTCTTCTACAGAGGTTAGCACAGTGTTGGGCATGTTATAAACAACCAATAAATTCTTGCTGGCTAATTGACTTGGCCCAGCTCCATACTCTTATAACAGCACCTCCCCAGGCCATAGAAGAAGTTCCCTTGGGGGAGAGGATTCATTGACGCTGCCATGGTGAGGAGGGTGTAAGGTGAATTGAGTAGAGGGTTAGGCAGTATGGTCTATCACTTGTGCAAGAATTCCGTGGTACAGCTGCCAGCTCCTTCTCATTATCTGCTCTGTATCAAACACCGTATTTAGAGCAGTATATACCATCTTAGATGTGGTCTCCTCAGAAGCAAACTCTGAGAAAAGTATTCAATCACAAGTAGTTTATTTGGGAGGTGACTCCAGGATACGCCCGCAGGAGAATGGGGACTGAGAAGAGAAGGGGAAGGCAGCCAATACGTGCATACATGGTGCATCATCAAGCAGGTGACCACTGGGGTGCCTGGAGCTGAGCCCCCTGGGAAATGCTGGACCAGGTATGGAACACACACTGCTGCATTTTCAAACCCAAAGGCTAGGGAGCTAAGATACTTACATGCCAATCGCATCAATCATTGCTTGAGGGCTCCTCGTGTGGGACTGGGAGACCTTGATTCGGGAGCTCCTCTTGCCAGCACTTGGTGGGGGCAGAGTAGTCTCTGGCTACAAAAGAAGGCCCTCTGCCAAAGCAATGCCAAAATGCGACACTGGTAAGGGGCAGCCCCTGCAGCACCCACCCCATCTCATTTTATCCACACAGCACCCCTTCAAGGGGGCAATAATATCCTTTTTGTAGACTAGGAAAGGGAGATGGGAAAGGTTCAGCAGTTTCCAGATGTTGCCTATTTCATAGTTGGCAAAGCAGGATCTGAACTCTGATGCCCTATCCCAGCAGCCCGTGCTCTTACTTCTGCCTGAAATGGCTCCTTGACATACAGCAGCAACATGGGTGCCAAGAGAGACTTGTGGATGGCGATCACAGCCTTCACTGCTGCCAAACGAATGGGTGGTCCGGGACGCTTGGCAGCTCTCTTCAGGCCAGAGCTCAATGGGGAATAAAAATCCATCAGGTGTCAGTAATTTGGAAATGAGCTTAGAGGCAGCACACACCCTACTAAGTGGCAAAGATCAGCTGTCTAGGAAACCATTCATGCAGGAGCCAGCTGACACTGAGTGATTTCTCTGGAATCATCTAAGCCCCTAGGAACAACTGTCGTTTCTCTGTCAGTCACAGCTCCTGCCTGCGTGGGGGTCCAGTGGCTGCCTCTCCAACCTTCACGTCAGGGCAAACTCCCTCACTTGCGTCCTTCTGCATCTTCAGCAGCTCTCCATCAGTGCCTCGACAGTTCTCTTCTGGAGGGGCAGCTCCCTGTGCTGACTGAAGACTTTCGCAGTTCATAAGCACAAGAAAGAAAACTAACGTGGAGGGGCTGCGGGCTGAAGGGAAGAGCAGGCTCCTGGTGGATTCACAGGCTGGCAGGCTCAGGACAGGCGAGAGCTGTCCCCGGCATGGGGATTTCTGTGTTGAGGGTGCTCACGAATCTCTGATGTCTCCCGATTAATTTTTGCTGGCTTCCCCAAGTGTGCATGCCCTGCTGCCGTATTGACCAGTCCTGGGCACCATTCACAGGAAGGTTTGTGTTCCACACCTGAGCTCCATTCTGTGTTTGCTGAGTCAGCCGGGGGCACAGCACTTCACTGGGCTCAGAGCTGGGATCTGTAGATCCGAGACGTAGAAAAGAAGTGCTTAATGTCTCCGTTGCCATGAAATATTGGCAAAGAAAACCACCTGGAGAGTTGCACACTCAGAGTGCTTAAGAGAAGGCTAGAGGTCAGTCCCGGAAATCCCAGCCAGGGCGGGCCGAAGAGAAAGTGGGATCATAGGTTCTCTACATTTCCCTCCCAATTCTAAGCTCCTACGATTCTATATCTCAAGGCAAAGAAGATTTTGATCCCTGCCTGCAAAATAAATTTGAGAAAGACCCTTTATTTATTTATTTATTTATGAATTATACATGTATTATTATACTAACGTGTTGTTTACATTATACAACTCATATATACATTTTTTCAAAGAGAGACATTAAATTACAAATAGACAAGCTAACATTTTCTTCTAGGTCCCTGTTGGCTAGATTTACAGCTCCCTTGAGGTGTGAGCCTTCTAGTTCGGCTGTCACTGCTATAGACACAGTGCTGCCTTTCCCTGTTTTACCTAATACACCTTTGTAGGACCCAAGAGATTTAGACAAAGCAGAACTTCCAGGCGGGCAGTTTGCAGGGCGTTCAGAGCACGGGAACTCTGGAGTCAGAGACACCCAGGTTTAAATCCTGGCCCCACTAATTTCCAGCCACATGACCTCATGTTGGCCACTTAACTTCCTGAGCCTCAGCTGTCTCACTCATAAAATAGACCTAATTATAGTAATAATACCCACCGACAAGGTTGTTGGGACAAATGGAGATAAAGCATGTAAAATGCTTAGAATCATGCTTAGTACATAATAAGGATACAATCAATGGCAACTGCCACTGAGATTTTAACTTAGTATGAGCCTCCCCATGTCAACCATCTCTTTCGCCAGCACACAGTCACTTGTCACTCTGGCTGGAAGGTCCCAGCGCCTCAGTGAACACTAACGCTCGGAGCTGCGAAGCCGACTGTGCCTGGGCTCAGGCGCCTGCTGCTTCTTCCTGAAGGCATCAGACCCCTGGAAAGTGCCTCTAGGACCAGTTCCCATGAAGATGCCATCAGCTGTGGCCTCATCCTGCCCCTAGCCATCATCCTGGAATTCAGTTATGGAGAAGAGAGAAGAAAGCTTCCCAGTGTAAGTAATGGGCCCAGAGACACAGTGGAGGGAGAGAGAGTGGCCCTGACTCTGGGGCCCCCTGACAGTGTCCGCACTGCCTCCACTGCTCCCACTCTGATGCCTTTCTTCCCAGGGAGGGAAGTTGCCTCCTTTCCCTATCTTTTTTTTTTTGGAGTATACATATTACAATTTTTCCTGGCCAAGATTAAAAATTAAGATGTAGAACCAGAATTTGCCACTTATTAGCTGTGTGACATTGGGGAAATTATCCATCTGAGTATCAATTTATTTATCCATAAACTGGGGATATAAATTGGGATAAACATGGGTGTGATGTGAAGAAAAGTGCTTTGTATATATTTCCATACATATGCAAGGGGTTATTTTTGGTTCTTCCTCTGAGGAGAAATGGCATGATAAAATTGTGAACAACAAAACAGAAACTCTATTTTGATGCTCTGTGCCTCCATGGATCCTACCACCATAGAGAGAGAAAGAACACATGAGAGAGCTACAGCAAGAGAGGGAGAAAAGGAGAGAGGGAGGGAGGGAGGGGGTCCTCAGTACATTGTGAGTAAGCGGCCTTTAGAATGAGAGGGAGCAAAATGAAGGCTGAGGAATTTAACTATTATAATTCTGATCTATTGCACCATCTAAAAAAGACATCTATTTGAACTCCTGTACAAGCAGCAATTACCTGGAAAATAAATGTAATAAGAATCTCCTCAGTTGGCAGTAAAATCAGCATCACTGAATTTTAATTAATAGTCCAGCTTGGAAGGAATATACTTCTCCTTCGATGAGAAGAATGGCCTTAAGTGTGGAGCAAGCTCACCCAAATCAGTGCTTTCAGCGTGTATTTTTTTCTCTCAGCTTCCTGGAGACTTTTTACACCCCCAATATCACTGGGAGAACCATGAATGTAAGAATATTATAGCAGCTCACCCTAAAGAATGATGGTGATCCTTAGCCTCCCCTGTGGGCCTCAGTTTCCTCATTTGTAAAATGGTGGAAACATGTGGGTGGGGAAGACTTGGGCCCATGACCTCTTGGGATCCTTTTAGTTTTAATGCTCTTTGTATTTTGATCCAGACACACGTTTCCAGGTTTCTCTGTTTTCTGTTTTAAACATTGCTGTAGTAGCAATGATGACGATGGTCATGAGGGGTGGCGGGGACTTATTGAAAATCCAGGATGTGCTGGGCACTGGGTGAGGAGCTTACAAATGTTATTAATTGTGGTCTTCATAGCATCCCTTTGAGACAGCTAATATTTGTATGCCCATTTATAGATGAGGAGACAGATGCCCAGCAAAACTTGCCCAAGGCCATCCAGCTGAGCACCAAATGGCCATGGGTGGTAACAGGGATGATAAAAATTAAGCGAAGTTTTCTTACTGCAGCTGTTAGGAATCCCAGTGTTGCTTTTGAGAGTCAGAGATGTGTCCTGCTTCTGGAACTCTTAGATTTAGCAGGGCCAAGCCTCTCCTAAGACTCACGAACCCCTAACACAACACATCCTCCTCCAGATTCCCTGCTCCTCCCATTTCCATCAAATGCAGTGCAACTATTTCTTATGCTGGTACCTGGGACATTCTGAGATCACCTTTGGTCATTTCTTCTACTTCTTTCTTTATATCCAAATATTCATCAAATTCCATTCTTTCATTACTTAATTAATTCAGTGACAACGTATCAGATTCTGCATGAGAAACTTAATCATAATAGCTCCTTAATTTATATAGTGCTTTAGAGTTTTCAAAGGGCATCCACGTACATTGTCTTATTTAATCCTCGCAATGGCCCCTGAAATAGATGATCTGTATTTTACAGATGAAGAGATGGAAGGTCAGAGAGGACCCAAATCAGAGGGAGCACTGTAATGGAGCCCAGGTCCTCCCCCCAGTTTAAGCCCAGGGCTCCTGAAACATGGTCTGCCTCAGTATCTCCTATATTCCTTTCATTTTGTGCTCCCACAGTTTCTCCCGCAGTCTAAGTCCACATCGGCTCACCTCTGCTTTCTGTAGCAGACTCGGGGCTGTTGTCCTTGATTTCTGTCTCTCTACTTCAGTTCAGATTTAAACTCTAAGTCTTTGTTTTTAAATCTACAGCAGATCCCTGTTGACTTGGATCTAAGTTACACTCCCCTATAAATCTTTCAGGGTTCTCCATCATCTGTCCTTGTTCTACATTTGCAAGCACGTTCCACTTCCTCTCCTATTATGCGGATCTCCCTGTTGCCCTGCAAATATATTAGGCCCATTTGCTGTAGGTTTTTTTTACACCTGTACTCACAGCATAGCTGGCTCATCTTTGTGTCCCCAGCACCTGGCACCATGCCGTGCACATGGCAAGCACTCAGCACCTTGAAAGAATGGTCATGACCTTTTGCATTCTATTCTCATCACTAAGAGTCTCAATTCTTAAAGGCCCAACTGCAGCACATTGGGATAATCCTAAATCTAGTTAATACTTATAGTTTGTATCTTTGCTATTCAAAGTATGGACTAGCAGGGTAAGCATCTCCTGGGAGCTTGTAAGAAATTCAGAGTCTCAGGGAAACTCAGACTTAATCAAGATCTACATTTTAACAAGGTGATGGGTTTGCACATTAGATTCCCAGAAGCATTGGACTAAAGGCTCTAGACAGGATGTAAGGGACCAAGCAGAGGCTGTAATTCATGAATCCCTGGGTTTGAATCCCAGCTCTGTCGCTTACTAGTTTTCTGACCTTGAATAAACTTGTAAAATTCTTTGAGCCTCTGTTTCCTTATACATAAATGAGCATAATAATGACTTACCAACTGTGAGTGAGTTATTCCGTATGCATTATTACTAATTGTCACAAACACTTACATCGTGGATGTTCTTAGCCCATTTTAGAGCTAAGAAAACCGAGGCTGCATGGTACTGGCCAAGTGACACAAGGTGTTAGCTGGCAGAGTTGCAATTCAAGCCTGATCTATTTGATGATAAATGCTGCTTTCACTCCACTCCACCATTCCATATTCTCTATTGTCAGGTTGGATCTCAGATTATGGCGAAGATCAAACAGGGTACACATGTGATGTACTTTGTGCCATGTAAAGCTGTACATAAACGTTATTAGTCATCAGTTGTGTTACTGGTCAGATTGGCTTTTTTTTTGCTTTGTTTCCTTGCAGTTAATAATGTTCTTCCTTAGTGCCTGAATATTTGATGTATTTGAGGTACCGCTTCTTGCTGCAAACAAGAAATATAAAATATTCTCTGAATGCACACGTGGATGTTTGCACAAGCTGGTTAGTGATGAGCCAGAGATGAAATGAATGGAGGCAGAAAATAGGGGAAAAGAAGATAAATTGGCATTTGATTTATCTGAGAAACAAGAAAATGTGAAAGAAAATTGATTAGAGGTTGGGCTGGTAAAGTAAAAAAGATGAACCTAGAGTGTTTTGGATTATTCAGAGATGAAGTTAGAATTCTTGAGAATGTCATAGCTTGCAAAAGCCTGGGAAGGAACTGGTCCTGGGCTTCAGACATGGATCTCTATAAGCTGTGGAATGAGTGTAGCATTTTTTTCAGGAAGCTGGGCTTTCTCATGCCATGCTATTTGTCCTTTTTTTATATTAATGTATTATTCACCCATCGCTGCTGCTGTGGGAGTTTTAAAATGTGAAGAATAATAGAGTGATCAAAGTAAGACTTTAGCAACATCTAGGAACTGGAGAGAGTAGGTGTTGCTCCTAGAAGTACTAGCACAATTTATAATATCACCAAACGCATGTACCATCCCCTCTGGGCCACCCTCCTGCCCTGGTGAGTGCAGTGGTCACCACTGTGTCAGGAGTATAGCCCTCAGAAGGGGCCTACCTTGTGCATTCTTCCATGGGCCCCTTTCTGGGAGACCCTCAGTCATAGGAGAGAAGCTGAAGTAGCATATTCAATTTCCAATAGTGCAGAGAGATCTAGAACCTAGGAAGAGAAAAGATATCAACCAGTTTGGAATGCCTGGAACTGCTTTTGATTTTAATCTAAACCCAAGGATTGTATATAGAAAACTATGTACGAAGCATGAATTTCTCAAGGAATGGAACAGAGAGAGAATTCTAGCTAGTCTAGACAGCTGAAGTCCTATGGAACTAGGGGAACATCCAGACTCTCTTCCTAAGCTGGTCAAGCTGGGCTAGACACCCACATTGTGTTCCTATAATTTGTAGATTTGCATGTAGTCAGGATTCTTAGGCACCTATCTGTGTCCAGCCAGTGGAAGAATGGCCCTCTCCTAAGGGCTGACTTCCAGAGCCCAGGTTAAGGAGCACACAAAGAGTGCTAGGCACTTGAGTTTGGGGAGGAACTTTGTATTTCATTTCACCTCTCAGTAAACTAATCATCTACTGGAGCGCAGGGTTCAGGACAACCAAAATACTATCGGAAAAATACTGCACTGAGAGTCAAAATACTTTAGTTCGAACTTTCAATGTTTTCATTTAATTGCAGTAGGCTCTGTAAATTCATTTAACCTTTATCCATAAAATGGAATAACGATACATCTCACAGTGATTAAAGTTATATATAATGATGTTTGAGAACATTTTTGTAACAGCTGTTTTATCTGTTTTCATGTTTCTATACTGTTTGAAACTCAATTTTATATATAGAAACTTTGAAAATTAGTGATAGTAACTTACTGAGTGCTGTGTGCAGAGGACTACACTGAAGACATCATATACATATTGTCTAATCCTTGGAATATCTTTTCGAAGTAGATACTATTTATCATCCACATTTTACGGATGAGTAAATTAAAGCTTAAAGAAATTAACTAACTGGCCCAAGGTAACACAGTTGCTGGATGGCAGAGCCAGGATGGAAGTCCCATCCGTCTCTGAAGCCTGGAGCACCTGGGCCTTTCGACTCCAGCGTGATGAGGCACAACCAGTTGGCATTCTTAAAAACCTGTGGATTTGGTATCTGATAATGTGAGAGGAGGAGCAGAACGTTGGAGGAGCTGACCCTTATTTGTCCGAAAGTCACAGGCCAGCCTCTTTGGAGGCAAAGGCTCTTTCATAGAGGGGCTCAGCTAAATTTGAATTTAAGACGAACAGTGAGTAATTTTTTAGGATAAGTTTATCCCATACAAAATGTGGAACATACTTATACAAAAAATTATTCATTATGTTTTTATTTGCTAAATCTAGCAACTCTATTATAAGAAAGCAATGGTCCCAGAATTGTTTAGAATCTACCAGAACCTAAACCTATGATTTGGTCTCTGGGCTTGGCTGGGATCTGAGAGTGTTTCTGGAAGTGGGAGAGATGAAGGTCAATGTGGTGCAGAGGGACAAGCCTGATTTGGGCCTCAGGACATCTGGATTCTAGTCCTAGCTCCACCCTGCTTGGACAGGCTGCCACCTCCCCTTGCCTGCTCTGTGGTACCTGCAGGCCTTGCCACAGTTCCTGGCAGCAATATACCTTTTGACTGGACTTTGGGGCAGAAGGCATTGGAGTCATTGCAGCGTAAACAGGTGTCCCTTCCAGAAACCAAATGTTTGGGCAGAGAAGTGGCCATGAAGCAGGGGGATGTCCCAGGACCGTCTGTAGGAGTGAGGGGTGTGGTGAGAATTTACATGTAAGAACTGAAAACCAGTTCCTCTAGAGCCAATTTCAGCTCAGACCAGGGGAAAATTGCTGTTCAAATTGGCATTTCCATTGCTGGGTTTATTGACAAAATGAAATGAAAAGAGCCTCTTTGTTTTATGAATTTGTTGTGGATTACAAAAAAGGGGGCGGGGGGATTTATACTCCCCAATTGATGGCATACTCGATTTTGACAGGGCTTTTCTTTTATCGGTGTAAAAATGCTTATGGATGAGCCCGAATACACCCCCGTTCCACAAAGAGCAGGATGACGGGGTCTTTGGATAAAATCTTTCATCTGTGCATGCATCAGTGAATTCTTCCCTCCCCCATGGAGCCTGGAAGCTGCTTGTGCTCATTTCAAAACAGAAGAAAGCAGGAGCTGGGTAAGGGAAGTGACTTTTCCAAGGTCACATGTGGACAAAGGGGTGAGTAGTTGCTGGCAGAGCAGAAGCAATCCTCTGCAGCTGGGCCAGGCCCTCATCCCCCCCCTACCAGCCCCCAAACCTCCTGCTGGGCTGATGAAGAAGCCCAGGTGACCTAACACCCCTGGAAACCTTTGGCACTTCCCGGCCCATCCTCACAAGTTGACAACCACCTTGAGGCCTGGAAGCCTGCTCCTCTTCTCTGTTGCTCTGTCCTCTCCAGCCCTCTCTCACCTGTGTTTGCAATCCTTCTCAGCTTCACTTAGTCTGAAATGTGAAGGGATCATAACTTGTGGGGTCGTACAAGAAGCCAACAGCCCTGCCATAATTGCCACTGACGTGGAAATACAGGAGCAAATGAGTAGCAATTCATATGTCGCTGCATGACAGAACAAAAACCTCTACTGAGGAATTAAAGCCATAAATATCCTACAGGGCTGCTACCTGTGAGCATGCTCCTGACATCTGGAATGGCAGCTCGTCGGAGCCACTCTGCTGTCAGCATGCTGCTGCAATGCTGCTACAATTAAGCTGTGAGAGCAGAAGGCACAGGAAGGGGAGTGTGGTGGGGGAAGGGCAGAGGGGGTCACCACTGGGAACCTGGTGACAAGAAGGCCCCTTTCCCCTATGGTGACCGTAGTGACTAAGAGGCCTCCGCCCCCTGTACCGAGGCCCCCTGGAAGCCTGCCTGTGACAAAAGCCCCTGTCCTTGTGAGAGGCATTGGCAGCTTTGTGGCTGGTTTCCCGTCTGGTTGACAGGGATGTGACAGCTCCAAGTTTGTGCTCCTGGAGGGGAAAGTACTGTGGGCCTGAAAAGGAGAGAAGCCGCGGCTTGGGGCTGCCCGCACGGCTGTGTCTGGGCTCGCTCCAGCGGGCTGAGAGCAGCAGCACATCCCTGCCAGGGACCAGTGAAACGTGCAGCAAGCTCAGAAGAATCCAGTCAGTGATCCTTACAAGTGGAGAGTTTTGCTAATGGGGCTCTCTTTTGGCAGATGTTTGCTATTTCTGGAGGTGGGAGGGATGTTGGCGGCAGGGGATTGCATCCTGTGCTAGAAGCAGCTGGTGAGATGTGATTCTCCTGCTGTGGCGGGAATTCGCGGGCCTGGTGCTTTGCCGGGACCAACAGTGTTTGCTGAATTAAGTGGGTCCTTAGCTACTCACGGCAATTTGCAGTGTTTTCAGACCTGGAGCTGAGCGTTGATTGGAGACCCCTCGCCTTTCCTCGCCTTTCCTGCCTCTGCCCAGCACTCAGCCTGTGGCCCTGCAGGGAACTCCTGCACACGGGCCCGTTCGAGGGAGCCACTCTTCAGAAGGAGGGCCTTGGTGGTCCTTGGGAACTCTCTCTTGCGCCCTTTGTGCCTTAGTTTTCCTATTTGCGAAGTGGGAGGAAAACTCTCTTCCGTATACCATCCTTAGTTACCAAAGGGGATGACTCAGGGTCTGAGATTTGAGATCTAAAGATCTGTCTTCATCCTCTAATTTCCCCAGATGGAGACTGCCACAGTTGAAATCCTCCTGTTTCTAGGGAAATTGAGAAGGGTGCAAATGGGGAAAACAGAAAGGAGTCGCTCCCTACAATAATTTAGGAATATAATTGAAAATACAGTACCATCTTTGTCTGTATAAACCCATTTTGAGATTTTACAAAATGGAGATAAAAGCCAAGGGCAGGAGTCAAGACATAGGTTATCCGTTTTACATCCAGGCAAAAGCAGGTAAGTATTAGTTCCTGAGGTTCTCCCTCCTGTAGGTGTCAGGGAGCTCCCACTTTTCAGTCCCCAGGAGGACCCCTAAAGGGAGCGCGGTGCTGACCAAGGGTGGGGAACACAGGGCTCCCCACTGACTTGTCTACAGGGCAGTCTATGCCACAGTTACCAGACCCAGGTGACGTGCTGCCCGCTGGCTCATTGGCGGTAGTTAATACCCGGAGAAAATCACCTTCATTTGTACCTGTTCCTGTCTCACCAAGGATGGACTCCCAGAGGTAGTAGGATTACCAGCGTTAACTGGGTGTGTGTCTGTGGACGGTGAGCTCACCTGGTTAGGGCTCAGCCCCAGTGGAGCTGAGGTCTTGAGTTTGAACCACAGATGGCCACTCTGTTCTGGGGGCACAGGTTGTGCCTCTCGCCCTGATTAGCTGACTGTGAATGTGGCCAGCAGCCTTGTAGTTACAACCCTGGGTGAAAGTCTGATGAGAGCAGCGTGAGTTCATCGCTGATTGGAAAGACAATTGGGGGTGGGGGAGGCAGAGGTGTCCCTATGTAAGAATGGAGGTAAATGGAGGCGGCAGCAGTATTGAAGATGAGAAAAGCTTGGGAAATACAATGGGACACTTGCATACAATGTTTCCCTATGGCAGGAATGGGTTAGCTAGAGGTTTCATCAGCAATCAGTCATGCTGTCCTTCCATTTTCTGCACATGGCCCTCTTTTGTTCACATCCTTGATGCTTAGACTTTATGGCCAGGACTGGTGCAAGTACAACAGTGTGCTGGGGTGGGGATAGAGGTGTGGCTAAAACACCCCTAGAAAGCTTTATTGGGCGTTCAAACTAAATACCTGCACAGCTGTGGGGAGTCTTCAGACCTGGCATTCATTCCTCCTGCTTTCTGCCCAAGATCAGCACTCAGGATGATTTTATGCACCAGGAAATTTTGTGAGGGTGACATGCAGGGGTGTGTGTGTGTGTGTGTGGTGTGCATGTGTGTGTTTGGGGGGAGAGGCAGGATGAAAGAGCTTTACTTTTCTTCTTAGTACTAAAGGTTTTCTAGGTACCACCAAGGGTGGGAGCAGGTTGGGAGGAGGTTTCTGGTCCCTGTCTAACCATATCTGTGTCTCAGACGATTTCCCATAGAAGATTCGCAGGCCCCCATAGTGTCAGCCAGTTTGGAATAATAGTTTTAATAACACACACTTGTGAAACTTTTTATATTTCTAACCCTTCTCCCATGTTAATTGTTTTGTTCACTAGATAGAACAAGCCCATTAAATAGGCTCATCTCCATTTTACGGATGGAGAAACTGGAGCTAGCCTCAAGTGCTTTGCTCAACGTCAGGTGTGGAGACTCATCTAGAGCTCTCTTGATCCTAAACACGGCTACTTCTCAAATAAGAATAAGATGTATTAGGATGTTTGGTATTTATGCTGCTTGGTCCCGTTAAAAAGCCATGAGGGCATGCTGTTGGTAGGAAGCTTGCTCAAAAATTAAATTATATTCCTTGAAGTAAGTTTTCATTAGAGCTTAGATGTAAACCGAAGTCCAGGCTAGTTCTCATTTCACCTAAACTTAGTCCTAATAGCCACCTGTTGGTGTTCATTGGTGCTTACCTAGCAGGAAGTTATTGGTAAATATCATGTGTTTACCCAGTAATCATACACCCATGCAGATTACTCACTAATTACGCTCAGCAGGTGCAAAAGTCATTAACACGACACATCACTGGCACTGGGGGTAGAGAAGACACACTGTTCTGTATTAATTTGATAATTGCATACTATTTACCATATCTAGGGTTATTGCACCACAGAAGATAACAAAGACCTGCATGGTTCACCTGCTAAAGCCATTTGCCAGTGCACGTCAAGGGCAGTGTGACTGCTCCGTCCCATCCTCCTTGTGCGAACTCCAGGGACAGCCAGACTGGGAGGGACACTTGGAGGTCTCCGGCCAGCCCCAGTGGCAGAAGAGCTGGGCTTTAACATCTGAGTTGCCATTACCCATGTGTGTCTATCCTAAGTAAATTTAAAATCCTCGGCCAGCCTCCCCAGTGCCCAGCATGTTCCTGAGCTGCTGTGTGCTCAGGGAATTAAAACTAATTTTGATATTAGCCCTAAGCAAAGCATAATTAGAAAGACAAATCTTTAGCAGCTCTCTCCTACCCGGACCTTTCTACCGCCACCCCCTACCCTCGTCCCCCCTCCCTGCCATAATGCACTATGAAGCCGAATGTAAACGGCTTGGAGATTATCTGTAACAACACTAAACACATTTGTTCAGCTAATTGAAACTGGTTCCAATGTCAGGCAGACACCAGCGGTGTGACACCTGTGAGGGTGGGACGGCCCTGCCTCCAGACACTAAGAGGAGGGAAGAGCTGGGTGTGGCCTCTCCTTGCTCATTCCTTCCGCTCCAATAACCAATGCGTTATTTGTTCCTGGAGCAGCTGCTTGCTTATTTGGCCACGAGAACCTGTAAAGCCAATGGTGACCTATTTCCTGCACTGAATGATGCTGCCCATCTTCATCTCCAGAAATAGCTGTTCATCTTTCATAGCTTTTTATTGACACGGAAAACTCTCCTTGTTCCTCTCCGAGGGGCACAGGCAGGTAAGCAGGTAAGTGTCTGATGACTAAGGAAGGAGGGCCTATGATGGCGATAGGTTGGCTCTCCCCAAAGGCAGGAAGTGTGTCTGGAGTGGTGGGCAGGTGGGGAAGGGGCTGATGTCTACCCCCACAGGTCAGAGCTGAGCCCCAGGTAGACGTGAAGATGGCTGGATTCTCCATTATTGAGACAAAAGAGGGTTCAGGATTTAGGGAGAACTTGGCATGTGAACTGGATACCTTAGAACGTTCTGCTTCACTCTGTTGAAAATGGGCTTAGCTAGTGAAAACAGGCCATCTTGGTTCAGGAGATAAAACTCTATTTCTCTTCTTGTTTATCTTTCTTCAAGGAATCGCTAAACAACCAGCGTGATTTGCCTTCTAATTCACATGTCTCACTGACTTCACTGAAGGCTTATGGAAGGCTTCCTCCTTTTAAAAGTGCTAAGTGCTTTGCTGACAGCATCACCATCACAGCCTGCAAAGTCAATACTAGAGAGATGTGAAGAAGGTGAGGCAGGAACAAAAGCCAGGCAGGCCCCGCCCCAGAGGCATCATGACAACTGGGCTCAGCCTCTTCCTCCCTGGGGCAGGGCATCGAAGGAGCATGTCAACAGTCATCGGAGGCTCTGTCCCCCACCCTGTGCCTCTGTCCCCTCCAGCCCCACACCCAGCTATTGTGGTTTTTCCCGTGGACCCCTCACGAGTTACTAACAGCAGAGCAGAATTCTGAGCCTTCTGTTCCTTGCATATTTCCCACACCTTTTTTACCCTACAACTGTCATCTTTGGCTTTCTTTTTAAATTTCTGCTCTTTCTATTACAAGGTGTCAAAAACGGGTGGGGAGGACGGTGGATCACAGCTCAGCTAGAGAACTATGGAGTCAGCTTGTTACCTTCAGCCAAGAGCCACCATTTCTAACTCTGCTCCAAGTTCAAGTTCTAAACATGGAGGGTTCCACCAACCCACTTACTAGCATCCTCTGTGGTGCTTACCCCCAAACCTTTTCTCATGGATCACCCCATTATCCCCAGTTTCACAATCTGGGGTTCATGCTGTGAAGAAATGCGATGCTTGTTGCCTCTGAGAAAGGCAGGCCTGTGAAGACGTGGAGGCAGAAGCAGGGACACACATCCACAGCTTCACTGCTGCTCCCTGAGCTCTAGGTGCTCCCAAGGGATTTGCAAATAGACCACATACATGTATTCCTCCCTGCCTTTTCTCATGTTCTTTCCTCCTTTGGAATTTCTTTCTTTCTTTTTGTGGGGACTCATTCATGGATTGGCTCAGTGGTAGCCCCTTTTTGGCTACTTTCCCCGATGCCCTGCAGGCTGACTCAATCCTTCTCTCCTCTGAGTCCCTGCTGCCCGCGGGCACAGCCAGAGCCATCAGGGGGACAATTCTTCCCTTAGGTAGCAGGCTGCTTTTTGACATCTGGACTCTAGCTCATTCATCTTAACATTCTTGGTGCCAAGGAGGATACCTAGGCACAAAGCAGGCCCCACGGAGGCCAGAGCAGCCTAACTTCCAAGATAAGCCAGACTTTCTAGCCAGCGAGGGTCACCTTGACCTTTCTAAATACTTCTTCCCGTTCTGCTGGAAGGGGACTGACACATCTTAGTACCTACTGGTGCCAATGGCTGTGATAAGTCCCTTACATCTGTGACTTCATTTAGTTCTCGGAATAAATGAAGCATGTATTTCCATCCCCTTTAACAGATGAAGAAAGCCTTAGGGCAGTCAAGATATCTAAGCTAAGAAACGGCAGGTTCCTCTGCAAACATGCGTTTCTCTGGCATGTGTATTTCCCGCCCCGTGCCGCCTCCTCAGGGAGCTGAGCTGGGAGAGGCACTCTCTCCTCTTTACCAGGAGCACCCTCTTCTGAGACCTCTGCCTCCTTTCCAGCCTCCTGGGGATCTGTCCCTCTCCTTTTGCAGAGGCTGTCTGATCTTGCGTGAGAGAGATCAAGTAACATTCACCTTCTTTGTGTGTTATGCCTTCTGATTAAGCGTCTGACTTAACCAAACAATTTTTGACCAAGTTTCAGGGTCTCCCTTATGCATGGTTTTCCATTTTCCCACAGCCTCTGCCATTAGTTGCCTGGAGAAAGTCAGTGTGGCTCTGGAGCTGTGAAACCAGGAATTCACTTTGAATGTGGGGAATTCTCAAGTGCTGCTTGAAAATAGTTTAGTTTCCCCAACACACTCCCTCTGAGCTGCCCTCCTTCTTCTTGTTAAAATGCCACTTCGTGGGCTTTTCAGCCATGAGCTATTTTATATAATCTATTATATGCTGCTTTAATTGCTGTTGTTTATTTATTATGATTGTATTTATATTGCCATGGAGAGCCAATAGTGACTTGGTAAAGGGCATCCAAAGACGATGTTACCGTATTGTTTTCAGGTAGGCAGCAGGCCTGGCTTACAAAGTAGAGAGCAAGAAGGCAAGGGGTGGCCTTGCCGACTAGTGTGGATTGCGCGTCTGCACTGAGTTGCTCAGTGCTCCTAGAATCAAGCAGCTGAGAATCTTCCTGAGTGTTGGATAGCATTTGTAGGATTGACTTAAGTAAAAGATACTGTACTTCCTATACCGAAACAATACTCCCAGCCCACTCTCAGTGTTTTTTCCACTTTGCCTTGCTGGGATCCAGCTACATACCCTCTCACTCAATCCACAGTGTGATTAGTGGCCAAGGACTGAGTGAAATAAAAATGTCCTATGTGGGCATCATTGATCTCTACTGGTCAGCCTCATGTCCTAAGTGGCCATCGACATGCAGGGTTCACCTACACTGAAACTCGATGCTCTGTGAAAGGGCTTTGCTAAGAGCATAGAAGCTGAGCCATCATAGTTCATTCATTCACAAATGATTTATTGAGCTTTTAATATATGCCAGTCCTGTGCTAGGTACTCCCTCCCCAGCCCCATCCTTGAGGATTAGGGGTAAGGAGTGGCTGGTAGTAGCTGCAAAGCCTTCTAAGATCTAGTTCCTATCTTCATGGAGCTCAGTGTGGTGGAGCAGGTGAGGGAAGGTAGATACACAAAATAACCAACAGTCACGTCACGGGGTGAGTGAGCAGTGTTGACTGCTCCCTCCCCTGTGCTCTAGCACTGCTTCACTACCTATGGTCTACACTGCTGTTCTCAGGTATAGAACGAAAATGTGGACACGTTCCCTGTCCTCAGAGACCTGAGCTTGTTAGGAGGAAAGATGAACGACAGTCAGCTCTTTGAGGAAGCCGTCACTCCGTTTGTTCATTGTTTCAGTGGTGGCTAGGATCTTTTTGCAGTCACAGGAGACATCCCAGTTCTTCCCTCAGTAACTTGGGCTTTTTGGAGGAAAAAATACTATAGGAAAACAGCCTTTCTGCCTCAATGGGATGTAAGCATCCACAGAGGCCAGGGAGGAGGGAGTAGAGCAGTGGCAGCCTTCAGGAGGCGATGGGCATGGGGGAGAGCCAGGGCGTGATCTGCTCTGTGGAGAAATGCAGGAAGCGGGCCGTCTGTGTGCAGAGAGGCTGGGAGCCAGGCAGGCACGGGGAATCTTCAAGGGGATAAATACTAAGAGATTTCCATCCCTTTTGGGATGAGTGCCAGGGAAAGAGGCCAAGATTCCAGGGAACACAGCCAGGACAGGGTTATTATAATCCCTAGGAGGATTCATTTGCCAGCTACTGAAGCAAAAGCAAGCAGCACCCTGAAATGGAGACTAGCTATTTTGGAGCAATTAGCCATTGGTGCCTGCTGCTGCCTTTGGAGAGACTCCAGAAGCCAGCGGGGTAAGGAAGAGGGCAGGAAGTGTGGTCTGCTGAGGGGAGATGACTCCATCCTTGGTACCTCTTCCCACCTGACAGCTCACTGCGAACACAACACTAAACCTGAAGATTCTAGGGGCTCCTGCTCCCATGGGGTCCACACCTTGCTCCCAGGATGATTCTGTGCCATCACAGTCTCAGAACACAGGACATTCCACAGGACATTCCAGCTGCCCAAGACCAAGACCGATTCTCTGCTCACATCAGGGGCTCCCAGCCTGGGACCCAGGGACAGTTTAGGGAATTTGCTTGTGGGGAACAGTGTATCACCAGAAATTATTTATAAAAACAGAAAAAGGCTAAAGAGGTCCTTACTCCTCCCATACTGTCATTAACATGCTGTAAAAATGCATCTCGCCATCATCTTCTTTAAGAAGAATCAACAATCACACAACTCAATAGCAAAAAAACAAATGTTCCAATTAAAAAATGGGCAAAGGACCTGGACAGACATTTTCCAAAGAAGATATACAAATGGCCAACAGGTACTTTGGCCTGTTGGCCAAAAGGTGCTCAACATCACTAACCATTAGAGAAATGCAAATTAAAACCACAATGAGACATCACCTGATGCCTGTTAGAATGGCTGTATTCAAAAAGACAAGAGAGAAGTGCTGGCGAGGATATGGAGAAAAGGGAACCCTGGTGCACTGTTGGAGGGATCGTAAATTGTGCAGCCACTATGGAAAGCATATGAAGGATCCTCAAAAAATTAAAAATAGAACTACCATATGGTCCAGCAATTCCACCACCGGGTATATATTTGAAGGAAATGAAATCACTGTATCGAAGAGGTTATCTGCACTTCCATGTTCACTGCAGCATTATTCACAATAGCCAAGACATGGAAACAGCCCAAGTACCCATCAGTGGATGAGTGGATAAAGAAAATATTATATATATATATATATATATATATATATATATGTACACATATACACCACAGAATATCATTCAGCCATAAAAAAGAAGGAAATCCTGCCATTTGCAACAACATGGATGGACCTTGAGGGCATTCTGCTAAGTGAAATAAGTCAGACAGAGAAAGACAAATAGTGTATGATCTTATACGTGGAATCTAAAACAAACCAAATCATACAAAAAGAAATCAGATTGTGGTTGGCAGAAGTGGGGTGTGGGGGTTGGGGGAACTGGAAGAAGGTGGCCACAAGGTACAAGCTTCCAGTTACAAGACAAGTAACTACTAGGGACCTAATGTACAACATGATGACTATAGTTGGCACTCCTGTCTGATATATTTGAAAGTTGTTAAGAGAGTAGATCCTAAAAGTTCTCATCATAGGAAAAGAACTCTTTTTGTAGGAGATAGACAGTAACTAAACTTTCTGTGGTAAGCATTTCACAATATGTATAAGTCAAGTCATCATGCTGAACGTCTTAAACTTGCACAGTGCTGCATGTCAATTATAACTCAAGAAAACTGAAAGAAAGAAAAAGAGAAGAAAACAACCTGCAATATTTGGATATACTGGGGGTGAAGGCACGACGTGGGTATAATCTGCACTTAAAATAAGTAGATAACTGCTTAATAAAGGAGCAGTCACTGTGTTTTTCTCTCTACACTGTCTGTTCTGAAAGTCTTCCTGACTTCTACGTCTTGGAGTTTCTTTCCGGCATCCTGGGGGCTTAGAGCTCCTCGTAACAGCGTTAGCCCATTTGCCTAAGTCAGGGATCCTGCATAATCCTGGGGCACACCTTGTGTCCCCTTCCCTGCCTGTCCCCCAGGCCTTCCTATGTGCTGTGGTCACTCCTTGGAAATAAATCAACTGGAGTAGAAAGAGATTAGATGCCATTATAGTTGAATAAAACAGCAACTAACTTCCAACTTTATGAAGCAAGAGAGGTGGTGTGGGCTTTCTCCAGCGTGCAGCCCTGCACTGAACCCAGCAAGAGCTGACCAGGAGGGAGCTGCTCCACCTGCCTAGATAGATGGACGCTGGGGAGGGAGAGGAGAGAGCATGCGGCGTGGAGATGGGATACTGTAGCAACGCTGAGGAGAAATGCAGGCATCCCCAGCAACTCTTTAAGGAAGCATCTCTTTTGTGCTTTGAAAAGTAACTGTCCAGCTCTTTCCCTTTTACACTGACCATTTTAGGTCCTGGTTCTTTTCCCACACCACCTCAATGCCAGCCATCTCCCTGAAACAGAGGTACTGCTCCAGCACTGCCAGTAGTGAGGGCTGGCATCTTGAGGCCCTTGCTCTGAGCTAAGAAGAGATGTATTTCACACTGTCCTTTTCCAGGTATTTTGTGATAGGATCATTAAGGTGGGTTAGCATTTAGCATTTGTTAGCCTGAAGTTGAAGTTGAATTGCCTTTTGAGGAATCACATCTCTGTGAATGTCTGCTGGGACTATAAGGAGGTAACAGAGAAGAAAGACCACGGTCCTAGCAATGTTCTTCAGGGAGCAGTCCCAGCAAGCGCTGTGCTGGGTGCTTACGTGGATAAGAGAGAACAGATAGCAGAATATCATAGGGGAGTTTGGATGGCTCATCCCAAAGGCAGCCCCCCTCCAACCGCTAAAGAAACAAAGTTTCCTGCGAGGGAAACAGAGTTCTCTTCACTGAGAGGACAGGTTGGGAGCCAACAGTGTCTGGCAGAGGGAACCTTCCGGCTCCCAGTGCACAGCTCAGTGTGGATGCTGGGTGTTTCTGTGTGCTGTCCAGGCTCTCAGAGATTGGATGAGGAGAGAGAAGTGGGCAAAGGGAGAGGAACGACTTTGCTTCAAGTCACTGTGACCTCTCCACTGGAAGCAGTAACCGACCATCATATTTCTGACCTTCACAGGAAGCAGTAACCGACCATTGTATTTCTGACCTCCATAGGAAGCGCTAACCGTGTAGGGGACCCCATCTCCCGGTCATGGGTGGCTGTGTGTTTCTTTACTTTCCCAATCATGTTTTCCAAGGACTCACATTGAATAAGGTGGTATTTCCAGAGCACCCACCTTTTAGAAGGGGACCTCAGGAAGAGGCAGTTTGGGATTAGAGTTTTTCTTTCAAAGCCTAATAGAAGCAAGGCCTCTGCCTGAGATGCTGGCCCTTCTCTGAAACCCCTTTGCCTCAGGACCAGGTCATTCCCCCATTGCACCTGACACGTCCTACCTGCACCACTTCTCTTTCTTGTGCATGAGCCTTGCCACCCCTGCTGGACCCCAGCCTCCTGGGTCCAGAGGCCTTGCCACACTCTGTGTCCCCATATGGCCTAGTGCAGAGCCCTGAGGGGGCCAATAGGCTCAGTAGCACAGGCACAGGGGTAAGTAATTCCTGGCCCAGCTCTCCTCCCCACGTGCTCCCTTCCCCCACAGCCCCTAGCATTCATATATAGGTCAAAAGATGATAAAGGGATACCTGTAGGATGTGTAGAAAGGAAGGAGAGCAATCCTATTCCTTTGCTTTAAAGATGGAAGAGCTTCTTGTATATACATGGTCATCCAGTGCCCCTGTGTCTATGGTAGTCTCAGCTGGTCAGCTGGAGCAGTGCTCCTCTCCTCCCTGGCTTATTGCCGATTCACCTGTGGTACATCTTCTGCCAGAGTCATAATCAGAAGACGACTCTGGCTCAGGTCATGCCTAAGACAGTCCATGACCTCCGCATGCTAGCCAGGGGGAAGTGTAGCTGCCAAAGCTCCCTGTATGGCACGGCCGTAGGCCAGAGAGGCGTCAGGCTGGGGACTCTGGGGTTGGGACCTGGAGCTCAGGTACACCTGCATCCACCTGTGCTCCTGCCTGCTCTGCAGCCACCCGCCAGCAGGGGGCCTCTGCTAATGAGAGGGAAGCTATAGGCAGGCGCAGCTGAGCCCAGCTCTGGCGGACAGGCACCGACAGACAGCCCACGGGACAGGAGCCAGAGGGTAAAAAGGACTGAGGATTCAGAGAGGAGACTGGCGTGCAACAAAGAGGTCTGCGAGGCTGACAGGAAGTTGGGAGCCAACACAGGCGCAATCTGCCGGCCTCTGCGGGCAGGTGGGGGGTCTGGCTTCCCAGTGTGTGGCTGCATCATCTGAACATCTTGATTTGCTGTTAATTGAGCAGCCTGACACAAGCAAAACCACGTGACCCACGTGCAGCTGAGACCAGGGACTCTAGTTCCTGTGGCTCACTGGGGAGCAGGGAGAACCAACTGCCTTGGGCTGCTGAGAAAGCTGACAGTGCCAGGGAGAGGGGCTGGGCAGAGCCCCCGTGCCAGCCGGGATCCAGCAGCTTGGCGGCCATCCCGAGCAGGGTCTGGCTCTGAGGCTCCACTCTGCCACACAAGGCCTCCAGCTGGCAGGATGGGGAGCTTGAGGCAGGAGAGTGATAGCCGGACCAGCCGCGTGGTAGCTCAGTATGTGCAGCGTCATGCGCCATCTTGCTAGTCCCTTCCACAACTCCACGGGGTGCATGTGTTATATCCTGTCTTAGGGCTGGTGAGACCAGGGCTCAGCAAGTCCAGGGAACCAGGTGACAGCTCACAGCAGTAAGTCTAGGATGTGACCTCAGTGGTACCTGGCTCCAGAGTTTAAGAATATAATCTTAAAAAAAAAAAAAAAGGATTTTTCCTTCTGTGATTGGCTTATTTCACTTAGCATAAGGTCATCCAGGTTCATCCATGCTGTCGCATATGGCAGGATTTTCTTCTTTTTTTAAGGCTGAACAATATTCTGTTATATACATATATATAACCTTTTCTTTATCCATTCACCAGTCAATGGACATTTAGCTTGTTTCCACACCCTGGCTGTTGTGAATAAGGCTGCAGTGAACATGGGAGCGCAGATGTCTCTTGGAGATTCTGATTTCAGTTGTTTTGGATATACACCGAGAGGGGAGATTGTTGGGTCATACGGTAGTTCTACGATTCCACTTATGTGAGGTATCTAAAATAGTCAAACTCATAGAAGCACAGAATAGAATGGTGGTTGCCAGGGGCTGGGGGAAGGGAAAAGGGGAATTTGCTAGTCGATGGGTATAGGATTTCACTTATGCAAGATGAATAAGTTCCAGAGATCTGCTGTGCAACATTGTGCCTGGAGATAGCAATACTGTACTGTGCACTTAAAAATCTGTGCAGAGTGAACATCTCATGCCCAGTGTTCTTACTCTAATAAAGAAGGAAGATTTGGGGCACTGGAGAAATAGTTATCTTGTACTGAGCTCATGGTTTACAGCTAAACAGTGCTTTCACATCTGTCCTCGTATTTTGTCTTCATAACCACCCCACGAGGCAGATGTTTTCTCCTGTGGGTAAAGCAAGGTCCAGGTGATGAGGAGGCTCCCCCGGTAATGTAGCGGATGCCACCTCGGACGCTATCTCAAGTTCTGTCCCACTCACCCCTGGTGTCATCGGCAGAATCAACGTGGGTATGGAGCACTGCTCTGATCCGTGCCTGAGCCCTGAAATCAGGCCCCTTGCTGCCAGCTTTGATTTGACAGATGCCAATGAGTCTTTTCTGACCACTGTGCTCACTTTTGTGGTGTCATGCTTCAAATCCACCTGCTCCATTATTGGATTAATCCAGGGGAGGAGGCCAGTGCAAGGAGGCTTTGACGTAGCGGAGGAGCATTTAAGTATCCCTCTCGCTTTGTATCTAAGTGCTTCTCCCTCCTGGTGGTACCGAGGGAGCGAGGGGAGGGCACACACAGGCGAGGGAGAGCATGTGTGCAAGAGTGTGTGTCCCTGCAGATGAGAAAGGCAGAAGAAATGAAGGCAAAGGTCTGGAGTCTCACATTTTTTTTACCAAAAGTAAAAAATCAATCCATGACCTTAAAGAAGTTTATGAATTCCTAGCTTAGAAATCAATGCACATTGATTTCTGTGCCTCTGCACGAGCTCTACACGAACACCATCAAATGATGAAAGCTGTATTTTGTTTGACTTGGACTGGGGATAAGCAGGTGCCATTTCTGCCAGATTGCCAAGAGTAAAAGACAAAAAAATGTTCATTCTGTGGCAGTCTCTGTCCAGAGCCTGGGCCTCTGGCTGTGACTTCTGCGTCCTGACACTGACTCTGATCGGGGAGTCAACATCACAGATTCCTGAGCGTGTCACCCCGTCCTTTTCTTCACACCCCCTTCCTCTGCAGCCCCAAGCCTTTGCCACACACAACCTCCCTTTCCAGAGATGCTGTTCTAAGCTTAGATTTACAGGGTGAGGGATCACTAAGTAAAAGGAAGATGGGGAGCAGGACAGAGATAAGCACGGAAGGTGTAATGTACGGGCGGCTTAATAATTTACATTTGAACAGCGTATTCCATTTAAAAAATGCTTTTCCAGGGTCCAGCCCAGGGGCGCAGTGGTTAAGTTCTCACACTCCTCTTCAGTTGCCCAGGATTCCTCAGTTCAAATCCTGGGCTCAGACCTAGGTACTGCTTATCAAGCCATGCTGTGACAGTGTCCCACATATAAAATAGAGGAAGATGGGCATAGATGTTAGCTCAGGACTATCTTCCTCAGCAAAAAGAGGAGGATTGGCAGTGGATGTTAGCTCAGGGCTAATCTTCCTCAAAAAAATAAATAAATAAAATAAAGAATGCTTTTCCATACTTTATGTCATTTGGTCACCCTATACCCCAGGAGTTGGTCAGAGTATGTGTCATTGTCCTCATTTTACAGATACGAGAGCTGATCCCGTGAAAACTGGTGACTTGCTTAAGATCATCTAGCTGGTGTCTAACACAGCCAATGCTTACAGCTTGGTCTCCTGCCCCCCGTCTCCTACATGGGACAGCTCCTCCACTGTCCAGAGGACAGAGCTGTGTCACAATGGAACCCATAGGCAACAGGAGAACAATAATCTGTATGTATAGAAAAGGTATAGACATGTGCACAAAACATTTCAAGAAGGTAACGCAACTGAGTTAGAGTAGAAGAAACACAAGTGTTTGGGTGACGCTGATGTGGAAGAATCTGGGCAAGAGAAAGAGATGAACTGAAGGTGGGGCTTGCGGTCCTGCTGCGCCCAGGAGGCGGAGCCCCCGGTGGGATACCAGCTTCAGGACTGCCAGCACGGAGCAGGCAGCTCAGCTGCTGGGATGGCTGCCCGTGTGCATGACCCCTGGGCCCCTTGAACTCAACTCTCCCCAGGTGATCTCTCCCCCTACCATCCTCCATATTCCTGCTCCTGCAGTAATTTCTAGCTCAGTTGGTGTCATTGCCATTTGCCTGGTCCAGGAGCCCGCACCCTCCACCACTCATCAGTCACCAGCTCTTATTTATTTTATTTCTTACATTTTTCTTGAATCCCCTTCTTTTATTCCTCCTATCTCTCTCCTAGTGCAGGTTCTCATAATTTTTTACATCAAGTATTGGTGTCCCCTCCTCAGGTATATATATTTATTTGATTTTTAAAAACCCCGTTGTGGTGGAGTAAGCCACTTTCATGTTAGCTGTGGTTTCTCTCCACCTCTCCACTTCCTTTTCCTCCTAAACAGATAGGTGACAAGCAGTGGCCAGGACCATGGGTATATGGAAGTAATGGGTATGGAGAAATGTCTGCCCACTTACCTGGACTTGCTAAAGCCCGCCTCAAACCTTGGCACAATCTGTGGGAGGGAGTCACCTCAAAAAGACTGCAGTTAAAGTTTTCTAGCAATCTGCTCACATAGGGAACTTGAAAGAGAAATTAAGGTGAGTTATAAAAAGATGTATTTTTTACACACTTAAATTTGTGGACTGTGATGCACAGACACTAGCCCCGTGGATTGCCGATAAATCTCAGAGACTTTCAAATTTCACATTAAAACAAAGCAATGCTTCATGTCTCTCCCTACAACTCTCCCCCCACCCCCAACACACACACACATGCACACAGCCGCCAGAGTGATCCGGCTGAACTGTGCATCTGAGCATTTCATTCCTGAATTTCAACCCCTCAGTGCTTTTGCACGCCTGCAGGATCAAGTCTAAACATCTTAGTAAGATTCTTTGTGATCTCTGCCCCCTCCCCCCAGCTCTCCAGGATACTTCCTCACTACCACCTGCCTCTTATGTTCTATTCGGGTCACGCTAAGTGTTTATAAATCGCAGCACCTCCATGATGTTTCATGCCCTATCAGCTTTCCTCATGCTGTCCCCTCAGGCAGCATTTCCTCTCCTCTGCTTACCTGTCACCTGGATAATTGCCACTCAACCCTAAAACTCTTCTCCTCAGACATCACTTCTTGCAGAAAGCCTTTCCTGGCTCCCGAGGCTGGCTCCCACAGCACTTTCTCAGAGCACCCTTCTCACACCATGGCAGCCATCTTCAAATCCCCAGCTCCCTTGGGGGGCTTGGCATACAGAAGGCAAGGTGAAGGTCAAGGTCACTGGAGTGGAGAGGCAGCAGCAAGTGGTAGGAGAAGCCTTCCTTCTCCCATTACTTCCTGTCTCAAGGAGGACACGGGGGTGGAGCTGAATTTGAGGCTGCTTATGAGTTGGCTTCCACAAGGCTTTCAGCACTGAAAAATACAGACTGGTAGCTCAAAATATTACGTGAAATGAAAGATCAAGATCAAAGTGACTTCTAGCACAAAAGGCCAATACTTCAGGAATAAAATTTTCTCTATTTCTTTGGGCCTTCTAGGTCCTTCTTTTTACTGAAACCTAATTAGGCTAGACTCCTAAAACCTATGGGAGAGACAGAGAAACAAGTCTCCCCCCCTCCACCTCTGTGCCCCCAAGGGGGAAACAAGCTCCAGACAAAGGAGAGGAAGGAGCCCCAGACTTCTGTGATTGTAATTGTCCTGCTGCATCACTCTTGTCCCTTATTCCCTCCCTTAAACTTTTCTGTATTGTCACCAGTTGATTGAGCCAGCACTTGGACACGGGAGTGGGAGGTCTTAAACTGGAAAATCTTGATCTGATCATAATTAGGGACCTGATCAGTGTCCATCACTACATTTGCTTGATTTTGCAGGGTAGATTATGAATGGTTGGAAATAGAGGCTGCGCAGCAAACAGCACAGAGGAGAGCTGGAATGGGGCGTCAGCTGGTGCCAATGCCCTGGAGGGAAGTGAAATCAGCTCTTTGAGCTCCCATTCACAAGTCCTGCAGGCAGAACCAGCAAATAATCAGCCCTTGGGGGTCCCCGAAGCCAGAAGCCAGGCTTGCTTTGACACTGGCATTGTTTCTGAGCATCCTGCTCAGAATACCTTTCTTTTTCCTTTCGTATGTGCATGGATTTCTGTGTCTGTGGAAAGTGTGTGCTGTGTTCATACGCATACACACACATGCAAACATATGTATGGGTGGCAAATCATGAAAAGAGGAGATAGTTGTCTCCTTTATTCTCTCTCACAGGTTTGCATCAGTTGGAGGATGCCTGCTCAGAACAGTGCAGCGCTTTCTGGTCCAACTGTGTATACAGAGAGGGATAAGGAACAGGGAGGGGCTCAAACCCAATCTGCAAAGCTGACTCTCAATCAGAGAGCCCATTAGACAAGATGGTTTATACACGTGAAAAGATAAAAATCCCTTAAGGTCCCTGGGACTGCTTGCTGAGAACGCGCACCTGCTCTGCAGTCAGTAAACAGGCAGCTTTGGGCTTGAGTGGGGAGGCGGTGAAGGAATCGAGGAAGGAAATGACAGGGATGGTGCCTGGTCAGGACAAAAAGGCACAGAGGAGAAAGGGCGAGCCCAGCAAGATGTCAGGACTTCTTGCTTAATTTTGTGGAAAATAAAATTCACTCAAAAATATCGTAAAGAGGAAACATAAACAGCCGGGAGGCTAAATGAGACAACTCCTCACAAACCGGTCATTCTAATCATGGAGGGGAGGGAGTGAGAACTATTGGGGTTAATCTCTCCAGTCAGCAGTCAGAGGCTGTCCTTTGGGGTGGCTGTCTCTACTTAGGGGTATTCCTTTTAATCTGAATTCTGAGCTGGTCATAAGATAGGATAGGAGCTAAAAGGAGCATTTATTGAGCTAAAAAAGAGTTTTTCAACCTCAGCATCATTGACATTTTGGGCTGATACTTCTTTGTTGTGGGGGCTTTTCTGTGCATTTTAGGATATTTAGCACATCCCTCATCTCTACTCACTAGACGCCAGTAGCACCTCCCCCTGACCCCACGAGTTGTGATAACCAAAATTGTCTCCAAACATTGCCAAATGTCCTCTGGGGGACTATAGTGCCCCTGTTGAGAAAGTCTCTGTGCTGGGCGCTTCACAAATGTTCTCTTGCATAATTCTCACCACAGACGGGCCTTTCTCCCTTCATTTGACAGACAAGATCCCAGATCTACCTGGGTCCAAGACTGGGTCTTCTTGTTACACCACACTTCCACTGGAATGGAGTCTATTCCACGTTCGTTGACTGAGGGACAGTTGCTGCGCATGGCAAAGCTGTGGAGAGCCCTGATAGTAATGCCCTCCTGTGGTCTAGGTGACCTCAGGGGTGACTTTGCTAGCATTTGGAGGACCTCCTTTCCCTCTCAGCTCTTAACTTCAGCCACACCAGAGATTCCATGAGTAGAGCCTATCCTTTAGCTTAAGTTAAATCTTGGTCTGCTGGTGGGAGGGTAAGGAGTGGAAGAGGAAGAACATAGAAGGAATAATATGTTAAGCCAATTCATATCTCAGTGTAACCAATTCAGCAGACACAAATTTACTAGAAAGGAAATACCTTTCTCTGCTAGCTCCTATTTCAACTGGAATAGGACTGAAGTGGGAGACTGTAGGCAAAAACAGAGGACTATCTCTTCCTCCTGATGTTAAAAATATTATTAAAAAATACTGTGTGCTTTGGTTAGCTTTCCCAGCGAGTTCACTGCTTTAATGCCTGTAGTAATACTGTCATTATGGTAAAATTAGCACCACCATTGATGTTCTTTGTGGTTCATTTTCAACAGAGAAAATACTCACAAGGATCGAATCAAAATACTTTTAAATGTTCGTTGTTGATATTTATTTTTATTCTTCAATTTAAGACCTCATCTATTCTTACCTGAAATTTTCTAATGGTCCCTGAACAGATCTCTCTGTCTCCAGCCTCCATCCTACCCATCTTTCCAGTCTCTATGCTCTATATTTATGAGACTGATATTGCCAATTATAAATCTGTCCATTCCTCTCCCCTTTCAATGCTCCAAAGTTTCCCTCTCAAACCTCAGGATAAAATTTAAATTCCTTGGCGTGACTCAGAAGCCTTTTATTAAAATGAGTCAGTGCTATCCTTTGCCCCTCCGACACTGAGCTTACATTTCAATCACGCAGAATTAGTGGGAATTCTCCAAATGCTCTCGCTTTCCTGGTTCCTCTATATACCTTTGCACCTGCTGTACGCTTAGCCTGGAATATCCTTTTCAGTTTTCTCCAGCTGGCTAACTTCTTCTTGTCCTTGAAGACTTCTCCCAAGGATCTCTTCTTTCTAGAAAGCTTCCTTGACTCCTGCTTCCATTGTCCACTCTGTTTGCCTTCCACAGTACCCCACACAGGCCACGATGATGTTCTATGTCATACTATATGAAAGTTACTTGCTTATTTCTCTGTCTCCTTCACTAATTCATGAGTGTCTGAAGGGCAGGGAATATATCTTAGTCATCATTTTATCCTCAGTGCCTAGCACAATACCTGATATAGAAGATATGGAAGAAATACTCAATAAAAATTTGTAAGATGGCTGGCTGGCTGTATTCATTAATCATTGGTGGTTCAGCCCAATCATTTATCTTCTCCTTTTGACACTCTAACTCAGATAATATTCAACCTTAAAATCTATCAGAAACCCTCTCAACCAGATCTTCAGAAACTAGTAAACCATTTTTGGGGAGATCAGTTACTTTTTACTATTCCTCTGTGGAGTATTGAGTGATTGAGCCCTCAATGTTCACTCTCTTCCACCACTGAAATGCTCAAAAGCGAGGCCAGCCCAGTGGCGCAGCGGTTGGGTGGGCACGTTCCGCTTCAGCAGCCCGGGGTTCGCCAGTTCAGATCCTGGATGCAGACATGGCACTGCTTGGCAAGCCTTGCTGTGGTAGGCATTCCGCATGCAGAGTAGAGGAAGATGGGCACGGATGTTGGCTCAGGGCCAGCCTTCCTTGGCAAAAGGAAGAGGATTGTCAGCAGTTAGCTCAGGGCTAATCTTCCTCAAAAAAAGAAAAGAAATGCTCAAAAGCCAGAGGGAGTGAAGTTGGAAAATATAGTAGATGTCAGGATTAAAGCAAAGGGAATTTCTTCTGCCTTTGCTGGATTTGAAATTTTCCTCTGATACATGCTCATTGTTCATTATTCATAGCGCACTTTACATGTTCAGGATGTTTAAGAATTCTTGTTATTGGATCTGGGCCATCTCAAGTGGTCTTTCTTCCTGATTAGCTACTTGTCTCTTCACCAACACCAAGACGGTTCTTTGCTTGCAGTAGGTGCTGGATCTACTACATGACCGACATTAGCAATGTGTTGTCTTGCATGAGGTCAGGAAGAAATCTCCTTAAGTTGCCTTATTCTGAGATGGGTCACGATAAGATTTCATGCTGTGCTGAACTGAGCATTCTACATGGAAACTATTTATTTATTTATTTAGCCTACCCACTCACCTTTCTTCACAGCTGCACATGCCTTTTGGTAACAACTGTGGATTATGAAAGGTGTTAGAAATGTGTTTGGAACAGAAGGTCTGGAGTTCTGTCCAGATGTTAATAACTTGTGATTAGTGTCAGCGATGCACTGGCAATAGCTAGTGTGGAGCTCGAGAAGCAGCAAAGAAGCCCTGACCCTGGACTCTTACCCCTTTGGGCTCTGCTTTCACTGAGGGTTATCAGGGGTGCTGTCAGCCACCAAGGGGAAGCAGCCTGTGTGATAGGCTCCCAGGAGAAATCAAGAGCCTAATGTTATCTGAAGAAGGAAAGAAGTTTTCTTCTTTCTTGGCTACAGCAGATTTATTTGTCAGCCAAATGTAGTACCAACTTGGCAGTCCAAATGGTCCAGATGTGAAGGGAATTAATGAAAATGTTGTAATAGCATATTAATCTAATGCACAAACTATTGGTAAATGGTTGAGTTAATTAACATAAAAGTAACTGGATTTAATATCTTCTTTCCCACCTAACCCCAGGAAACGAAGGGCAGAATCATGTTTGTAAAGTTTTATTGAGGAAGATGGTGTGGAATTGTCCCTGAGTAGAAGGGCATGGACAGTGTGTTTGCATTGCAGAAGTAGAGACGGAGACAGAGGTGGAGCTTTCTCAGAGACAGGTAAGGGGAGAGACTAGCTCTTCAGCATGCCCTGGTGTGAGGCCTGAATTCTACAGGCAGATTGCAGCAAAGAACATAGTCAAGCCTGCCTGAAGCAGAATGCCCAAGAGGTGGATGGAAGTTGACAAGAACAAGGGCCACTGCTGAGCAGCAGTGTCCACAGATGGCTGTAGCAATGGGAAAAATAAAGATTGGGACCATCGTATGATTTCATAGAGGGAAAAGGGGAGAAGGCCACAAATTACTGAGATTGGGGGCTGGGATTTTACAGCAGATTAAGTCTGATTTTGAGAAGTAAAGTAAAGCGACCCTTACTGGACTCTGGTAGCATACCAGCTACTATTCTTGGAAAGGCTAGGAGCCTCATAGAAACATGGGAATAAAAATAAACAGATTGTTGATTAAGCTCCATGCTATACCAGCCACTGTCCGTGGTGCTGCCTGTTCTGGCTGCCTAAATTGTGCTAACACAATTTCTGCCCTTGAAGAACTTGCATTCTGAGAAATTCTGATCGTTCGTGTTTTTGTAGGAGTTTAGAATTAGTTGCTACCCTTTAGCACTTCTCGCTAGGAAAGAAGAGAGTGGGGAAGGTAAGTTGGAAATGAGTAGATTTCCAGGCCATTTTGGTTTGTACACTGAACCCACGTTCAAGCCTGACTCCCATTGGATGTAAACATATAATCTTAGAATCCATACCCCACTGCCATGAGGAAGGTAGGGGGCTATTATTGAGAGTGCTGGCTCTGGAGTAAAAGGCAGAACTGGGTTTCAGCCTCTGCTCTGTAACTGGAAGTTGCAATACCTTGGTGAAGTCCCTTAGCTCCACAATCTTACGGTGTCTCCATGTGCAAAATGCAATTCTTAATGGTACCTAACTCATGGGGCTGTTGAGGATTAAAAAGGTGATGGACCGTGCATCTAAACAGAGGAGATAGGCTATCTACAAAGAAATAAATATTATTCTGGTGTCAAGTAATGAAAATTGCCTTGAAACAGAAGCAGAGTGAGAGGATAGATGGTTGTGCAGAGGTCAGTGGTTCTTTTAGGTGGGAGGCCAGGAAAGCCCCACTCCCAGGAAAGGGCATCTGAACAGAGACTGGGTGGGGGCAAGCTGAGCATGGGAGCTGATATGCATAAAGCATGTGCTATCTCTCAGACCCCAAACTAAATGTCCATAACTGCTTGTTACTCTCTTATTCAGATAGACAGAAGCCTATTCAGACAAAGTCTACTCATGAGCAAAGAGGTTGGTAGGAGAGACTTTACCTTTCTTTCTTGTATCTGAGTCTCTGAGTCTGCAAAGCTCTGGCAGTGACAAAAGGTATATAATTTTCTACCTTGGAAGATGTGTTAAGTATCAAGACACTACCCTTGAAAGATTAGTCAAGCAGATGTAAAGAATGAGATGTAAAAGAAACAAGGGGATACACACAGGGCAGATGAAAAGAAAGCATTCAGGTGTATGTGTGTGAGAGAGAGAGAGAACGAAAGGGAAGCTAACAGAAATGAGAACAGGTGTAGAAATGAAGAGATGCTTTTAAAAATTTTTTTAATAAAAGCTATACTTTGAGTTAATGGGTTTCAGTGGATTCTCAGGGGGTTTCTGAGCCCCAAGTTTCTTGCAGTGCATTAGCCAGACTGTATAAGGAATTGGCTCCCAGAAAAGCATGGCCATTTGTTCTCAGTTCCATGTGCTCCCCACTCTCCCACTGCTCTGATGTCAACTTTTGACATTTTCCATCAGGCAATTTATACACTCTCACCTGCCAGCCTTCCCATAGTACTCGTGTTTGTTTGATCTCATACAAACTCCCGTCTCCAATCTGTTGATGAAATAATAAATCTGGGGACCTTTGAAGATAGTGCCCTGTAGGAGAGCACAAATGAAAATCTTTTCCTGATACTTAAGCATTCTGGATGCTGAGTCCTCAGTGCTGATGGGGTCTACATTGTGCTTCCTTTTAGACACATTTAGACAAATCCATCAAGCAGGAGTCCCTAAAAGCCTGTCATTTTCCAGGCAATATGGGACACACCACATTGGTAATGGAAGATTCTTGTAAAGCAGCGTGATCCTGAGCTAAGCTATCTATGTATTTGATTTAAATTGTTTTAAGCACTTCTGAGTTCCTGATGTGATAGCAGGAACCTCACATGATTTAACTTAAAGACATAGACCAAACCCCCAAAACTTAAAGTCCCAATAGCATGCTTATTTAGGATATTAATATTTCTAAAACACTTTTTGAATATCTCATAGCCCTGTATGAACACCTTTAGGGACTCAATTGGTTGCTGAATACATTTTTGGCTCTTTAACCTGGAATTCAAAGTCTTTCTCAGATACTTTGCAGACTGTCTCCCACTTGTCTCCCACTTTTCTCCCATAAAAACGGTCTGTTCTGACCCACGGCCTGACTCACAGCCCCTGAACCCTGCTGGGCATTGTAAATACAACTGCTATTCATACCCTACCCATTCTTAAGAACTTACTTGAAATCCCTCTCTTCCATTTCCTCATCAATCTTTTTTTTAATTGACTTTATTTTTTTAGAGCAGTTTTAGGTTCACAGAAAAATTGAGGAGAAAGTACAGAGAATTCCCATATGTCCCCTTGCCCCCACGGACCCACAGCCTCCCCTACTGTCAACATCCTCCACCAGAGTGGTACATTTGTTGCAGTTGATGGACCTACATGGACACGTCATTAGCACCCAGAGTCCATAGTGTACACACTAGGGTTCACTCTCGGTGTGGTTCATTCTGGGGGTTTTGACAAATGCATAATGACAAGGATCCATCATTATAGTGTCATGCAAGGTAGTTTCACTGCCCTAAAAATTCTCTGTGCTCCACCTATTTGTTCTTCCCTCCTCCTTAATCCCTTGAAACCAGTGATCTTTTACTATCTCTGTAGTTTTGCCTTTTCCAGAATGTCATATAATTGGAATCCTATAGTATGTAGCCTTTTCAGATTGGCTTCTTTCACTTAGTAATATGCATTTAAGCTTCCTCCATGTCTTTTCATGGCTTGATGGGTCATTTCTTTTTAGTGCTGAATAACATTCCACTGTCTGGGTGTACCATACCTTAGTGCTCTTGTCAAAATTCTGGTAGTTCTTAATGTCTAGACTTACTCTGTCTGATGCATGAGCCACTAGCAATATAAAATTTAAATAGTATGGCTATTTAAACTTAATTAAAATTCAGCAAAGTTAAAAATTCAGTTCTTCAGTCACATTAGCCACATGTGGCTGGTGCTTATGTGTCAGACAGCCCAGAGAGGAAACATTTCCGGTCATCCCAAAAGTTCTATTGGATTGTGTTGCTCTAGACTCTTGGTTGAGTCATTAAGTGTGCTAATTTACTGAGGCTCTACTATAGTTAGATACCCTCCATATTAATATACATTAGCTAACTTGATCCTATTCCCGACCCTGTGAGGGTGGTGCTCTTACTATTCCCATTTTACACAGGAAAAATCTGAAGATCAGAAAGCTTAAGTGATACGTCGAAAGTCACACACTTAGTGGGGGGAGGGCAGAGCTGGAGCCAAGTGTTCTCGACTCCAGGACTCTGCTCTTACACAACCCACCATCCTACCTCTCGTTTGCTCTGTGACATCGCCGTGTAGTTGCCTTAGGTTTTACTTCACTTCCAATCATAAAATGCCTCCATTGAAAAGAGCCTGCAGGTCATTCATCCCATATCTCCCATTTTACAGATGAGAAAACTGAGATTTCAAAATGTGAGTAACTTGTCCGTTTTTGGCAGAGCCGAGACCAGAAGTTCAAGCCCCCTCACGGCAAGTCAGGTGAACCTTTGTCCAGCTCTGTTTTCTAGAACGCAGGGGCTGCACACTTTTGTAGCCCCACAGCAGTCAGCACAAAGCCTTTGAAGCAGAAAGTGCTTTATTTGTATGTTTTCATTTGATGGGAGACAAAGGTGAGCATCTGCTCTTGCCGAGGGATGTAGCGAGCAGAGGCCACGGTCTGCTTTCCCAGAGAGCGGGGAGAGGATTGTAAGAATGCCTTTCACATGCCTTCTTGGACTACGATTTGGCTTCTTCTGAAAAGGACAAGGACCAGATATGAGGTTATGATAAAGAACAAGGTTGTTGGCAGTCAGGAGCAATAACTCATTCATTAACAACATTCCACAGGTATTTATGGAGCACCCATTGTATGCCAAACACAGAGACAAGACTAGGGGTCCAGATGTGAGTAAGAAAGCCTGGAATAAGATGGGATAAGATGTGCAGGTTCAAAGCTAGAGCCAGGAGACAGAGGACCCAAACAGTCGTGGGATGGGAGGGAGGGGGCAGAGCGAGATGTTGCCTTTGCAAAGACAAACTCTGCAGCTGATGCAGTGGCCTCTTCAGAGAATGCCTGGTAAATGCTAACAGCAAGTTCAATTCCTGACTTTTTCTCTGTGTAGGAGAAGTCTCCTGACCTTAGTGGAGGTGCCCCTAGCTGTAGAATCAACTGCGACTTCATATTTCCAGCTGGAATTTCCATGCAGTTCTGCCCTCCCAACCCTCTCAGAAGGCCAAGGTCCCCTTCAAACAGTCTTTGGAGCTCAGCCTCATCTTTTATATTCCTTGGGGAAAAGAAATAAAAGGGTTGGAAGGATGATGGCGGATGGAGGACGTGGCTGGCTTCATGTTGTAGAAGAGAGAATCGCAGGATTGTGACTATTCAGGGGTCCTGGACCACTCCCCCCACCGCCTGTGGACAGGTCCAAGACAAGATGGGAGGACAGCAGTTGTCTAGAAGTCTTTTACAAGCTCTGTATGGACTTCTGCCCCTGCCCCAGGAGCCTCCCACTAACAGCTTAGGAGCAGCCTGCTGGACAAGGCCACGCAGTCCTTGGCTGAGTGCCGGGCCAGATGGGTGGTCCCGCCTGGGTCAGTCTCAGCTCCACCAGGCGCCCACTGCTGCAGTTTCTGTGCAGATGGGGGAGCCCCAGTGCCCTTCCTGCACCTGGAAATGTGACAGCTGCTGGCTCCTTATGCTCCCCTCCTGCTGGGGCCCAGCCCTGAGCTCAGTCACCCTTTTGCCTGCCTTCTTTTTCTGTTCACCTGCTCCTTTGTGATTGCTCCTGCCAAGCATCCCTTCCCTCCCTTTTCCTAGGCAGCATCCCATTCCAGGCCCTTGTTTCTAACTACCTGGTGCCTCCTCTAGAGATAGAATCTCAAATAATACCGGCTGAAGCAAAAGTGTGTGTGGGGGTGTTCATTGCCTCCTATCTTGTCTCCTTACTTTCTACCCTTGTCCTGCTTCTGTCTATTCTCAGATGCAGGGTGACCAGAGCGACCCTTTTAAACATCAGTTGTGTCATGTCATTCTTTAACTCAAAGCTCTCTAATGGCTGCCATTCATTCTGAGAGTAGAGGCCAAGCTCCCTTCAAGGGACAACAAAGCTTTCCATCACCTGACCCCCTGGCCTATCACTCTCCCTCTCACTCACTTGGCTCTGGCCACACTGGCCTTCTCGCTGCTCCTTGAACGTGCCAGCACCCTCCGGCCAAGGGCTTTGCTCTCACTCTTCCCTCTCTCTGGAGGGCTTTTCCCCTGGACACCCATGTTGTTCACTCCTCTGCTTCCTGTAGTGTAGACCAGCTATACTAGGTGGAGGACGTGCAAGGAAATAAGATGAGAAAGACATCCAATGTCACCTTATCAGAGAGGACATCCCTGACCACCACTCCTCCTCCCTGCTGGCAGCCTCTAGCCTCTTTATTTTGTTTTTCTCTAGTGCACATATCAAATATGGCTGAATCCAGGGGTTCAGTCACTTCAGAAAACTTTCTCCCCATCTCTCGACTCTTCTTTCTTCTGTTTCAGTTTCATTCCCCTCCCAATAGTGTTGGAAAAATAGCTACTAGCCCCTCAGGGTTTTAGCCTCCAACTGGCAAACCCAATGCAACGAACGTGCTTCATTGCCAATGATTATGAGAGAAAATGCAAGGGCTGATTCTCACTGGAGGAACTTGAGACCTAGTTTATTTTTTAACTACTCTGTGTGGCCAGGGGAAAGGACCCTTCTGCCTGGCTAGGCCTGGGTCACACATCTGTCTTTGGAAAGGGAGTGTGGGTGGAACCAGCCCCACTCAAAGCGCAGAGCTTGAGACCAATGAGAAATGGTTCCCAAAGGGAAATTCAGGCACAGTTCTAGGAGATGCAGAGACGGGTACCAAGGAGGCGAGAGGAGCCCGTATGCTCTGGATCCCTGCACACACTTCCCCATTGGCTTCCCAGCCTCTTCCCCCTGGGGCCATCCTGCCTGCATCCTGCAATTGTCTTGAGCTCATAAAATATACCCCCTGATCTGTTACTCTCCTGTTTGTAAGTCTTTGGTGCCTAGAGATTAAAGTCTAAACTTCTTAGACTAGCATTAAAAGCCACCACAGACTGGCCTCTCTTTATCTTTCCCACCTTGTCTCCTTGCAAGCTCTCTGCCTAGTCCAGTGGGTCTCCTCACTGCCAAATCCTGCCTCCACACTTTTCTGTGTGTGTTGCTCTCATCTTCCAAAGTATAGTTGGTATTACCTCCTATTTGACAACTTCCTTCAATTCCTGGACACATTTTACTGAAACCCTATAGTATTTCTCATTTCCAGCATTTCCTATATATTATCTTCGCATTATTGGGTATTCGGGCGAGAGTTCTCCCTCCATTCCTCCCACTGTTTTGTAGGTCACTTGAGGGTAGGGACCATTTTCCATCTTCCTTGGCATCTGAATCAAGGCCTTAGCATATTGTGAGAACCCAATAAATTATGATTGCTTGTTTAAATGCCACTCTTCCCAAATTTCAGCCTTATTTTAAAGAGCTTGCTTTTTCCTCACCAAGTCTACCAGATGGATGTTGAGGCTGTGGGTTGTGTTTGACACTAAGGAGGAGTCAATAGGTCGCCTGAAGGAGTTGGAAATTTAAAGACTCTTCACATTCTTTATCCCCACTTCTCTCTCTCCTGGTCTTCTTCCTCAAAGTTAGAATTTCCTCACCAGGGATTGATATAGTCCCTCAAATCATTCCTAGTTGCCTTTTGTCTTCTGGAGACAGTTTCCATGTTCTCATTGAACCTCAAGAGGTCTGTGGCTGAATAACCACTTCTGTCTGTGTTCTCACCCTCCTGCACTCCTTGCCCACCCTGTGTCTCCAGAGCTTTGCTCTTCTGTTCTCACACTCTCTCTCAGATACTACTGTGGTTAGTGAGCATTGCCTTAGAGCCAGGGGAGCTAGCTGTATGACCTTGGGCAAATTATTTCACCTGTCTGAGTCTCAGTTTTCAAATTTTTAAAAATAGGGATATAATATGCATTTCGTGGTTATTATGTAGACCAAATGAATTAGGTATGAAAATGCTTCTAATTGTGCTAGATGTATAGTAAGCACTCAGTAAATGTTAATTGATCGCAATCTCTCTGTCTGTCTCCGACACTGCTTCTCTTCCGTGACAGCTGACATGAGGTTGCCATCTAGTGGGCTCGCACCCACTAGCTGTGAGGAGCTAAGCAGGTGCGGGTGCGCAGGCCAAGGCCCAGTTAGTGCCGAGACCCCCGTAGTAGTGCTGAGACGGGGAACTGGGATGTCTGCTCCGGCTCTGAAGTGTGAGCATTTGGCTGTGCCATAGCTCAGTCCCCAGACATGGGTGTCTCTTGTACCTCCAATGGCTTCCCTTACTGGCAGAGCAGAAATCCTAATCCGACCCCTACTTGGCTCCTGGCCACTCTTCCTACTAAGTCCTGCTTCGTGCCGTAGGTGGCAGGCAGTTTAGGGGCTAGGTTTGGCTTAGAGGTTTTTAGTTTTCCTAAACTCAGGCCAATGCCCCCGTCCATTTTTCAGCAATTTTCCAGATGGCCACATAGAATGGGTGTGTTGATGGGGACATAAGGAGTGCACTTATGGAGCCAAGCACCTTTGACTGAATGGGAATAAAACAAAACCAAGAGTAGCTCTTTGGGACTGAAATTCTATGTCAAAGCAAGCCTTAGATCAGTTCAGGACCCTGTTCTGAACCACAAAGAAATCGAGTACTGGAGGCCACAGAAAAGGAAGCAATTCACCAATAGGCAGAACTCACTAACACAGCACAGCATTTCCAGTGTGCGTGCAAATGCCCCTCCAACGCTGACTTGGCGTGAGCTGCTGGGAGAGTGCTGCCCACGGGTCCCTTCACTCAAGCGCTGTGATGTGTGTCAGTACAGCAAAGTACGGAAGGATCGCCGAAGTCCTGAAGAAAAAAATGTGTCTGACTTAGCTGAGTGTTTATCAAATTAGATTGGTAGAACAATGCTTTTTTCTGCATAACAACTATTAAAACTCCGCACAGCTATCGTTTCTCAGAACATATCGTAATCAATACAAAGCTACGTACAGCTACGTGCTGGATTCTGTGTAAAACGTAGGAGTTCATTCATTCATTTAAAAATATTTTTGAGCACCTACTGTGCACCAGGCCCTTATGCAGCAGTGAACACAAAGAGGAAAATCCTTGTCCTCACGGAGCTGCCTTCTCGTGGTAGAGACAGGCAGTAAGTAAATATGGAGAACGTTCAGTGCTTCGGATTGTGATAAGTGTAGTGAACAATAATCCCTGTCGGCAGAGAAGCAGACAGGGATCCCAAGGGTGAGAGTGATGGACTGATATTTTAAGTAGAGTGGCCAGGGAAGTGTTGGAAGGAGATAAGCCAATGGCCATCATCTCAGGCAGAGGAAACATGGAAGGCCTGGCCCCAGAGGTCAGACGTGCCTGCTGGGTTTGAAGAACTACAGGAGAGCCAAAGAGCTTGTCGAGGGGTGGGCCGTGGTGGGGGCGAGTCAAGGGATAGAAGGAAGGAATGGCCAGAGTGGAGTGTTGAAATGATATGGCAGAGAGGTTCGGAGAAGGGGTAGGCCAGGAGTTCAGGAGTGGAGGAAGGATTTGAATCAGGTCTGGAGAATGGAGAGAATGTGGGTACTCAGAAGAAAGAAACCAGGGTAGTTCTAC
Organism: Equus przewalskii; assembly: GCF_037783145.1. Classification (NCBI taxonomy): domain Eukaryota; kingdom Metazoa; phylum Chordata; class Mammalia; order Perissodactyla; family Equidae; genus Equus; species Equus przewalskii. The sequence goes on from NC_091836.1 coordinate 40,186,597, forward strand.
ACATGGGAAACAGTCATGAGGGAAGGTGGAAGTTTGAGAGCACAGCATGTGCCCTGGACTTGAAGTCATAGGATGTGGATTCGAGTCCCATGCCTAGAGCTCGGGTTCCACAATTACAGGGCAAGAGAGCGGCACAGCCCTCCCCGTGATGTTGTGTGGTTTTATATCCACACCAATAGAGCAAGTGCTAAAGAAAGGTACAACTCCCACAGCAACAGATGCTCAGGGACCTTGCAACTTCCGCTTTGCCAGAGGTGAGTGTGTGAACTGCTACTTCCCATCGCGGTTCCAGTAGAGGCGGAAGGCTGGTCTCTATGACATATGGCACACCTTTTTTGCTCTGAACACCTTCTCCCAATCCCCACCCTTCGATGAGATAAGAATTAGATACTATTGGCCATCACGTTTTGGAAATGAGGAACTGGGAGAGCAGTGGGTGTTTTGTCTGAGGTCTTCCAGTGAGTCAGTCAACGCCTGGAAGAGGAGCCAGGACAGGGCTCCACGGTTCTGTCTATTCTTCTGCTCAATGTGATTCCCTTCCAAAAGCTGGCCACACAGTCTATAAAAATTCTTAATTGGGGTAAAATACACATAACATAAACTAACATCTAAACTCTTTTACGTGTACAGTTCAGTAGTGTTAAGCACATTCACACTGTTGTGCAACCAGTCTCCGGAAGTCTTTTCGTCTTACAGACTGGAACTCTCCACCCATGAGACAGCTCCCCCTTTGCGCCTCTCCCCAGCCCCTGGCAACCACCGTTCCACTTTCTGTCTCTGTGAATCTGATCTAGGGACCTCAGAGAAGTTGAATCATACAGTATTTTTCTTTCTGTGACAGGCTTGCTTCACATGACATAATGTCCTCAAGGTTCACCCGTGTTATAATACGTCCCAGAATTTCATTCCTTTTTAAGGCTTGATAGTGTTCCATTACATATATATTTATTTTTTATATATATTTGTAATCCATTCATCCATCAATGGACACCCAGGTTGCTTCCACCTTTTAGCTATCATGAAGAATGCTGCTTTGAAAATGAGTGAACAAATATCTCTTTGAGACTCGTTTTCAATTCTTTTCCAGAAGTGAAAGTGCTAGGTGATAATACAGTAATTCTATTTTTAATTTGTTGAGGAAGCAGCATACCGTTTTCCACAGCAGCTGTACCATTTTGCATTCCTACCAGTAGTGCACAAGGGTTCCAATTTCTTCACATCCTTGCCAACACTTGCTATCTTCTGGGGTTTTTTTGTTTTTTGTTGGTTTGGTTTGGGTTTTTTATTGATAGTAGCCATTCTAATGAATGTGAGGTGTGTCTTATTGTGGTTTCGATTTGCATGTCCCTAATGATCAGCAATGCTGAGTATCTTTCCATGTGATTATCGGCCATTTGTATATCTTCTTTGTAGAAATATCTATTCAAGTCCTTTGCCTATTTTTTAATAGGGTTGTTTGTTTGCTAGCCAAGCATTTTTAATAATCACTGAGATAAGGCGATAAACATAAAGGAATAGCTCAAGCTGGGCTAAGAGTCTATCAGCTCTGACTCCACAATGCCAGCTGGCTGTCCTCCTCACCCACCCCACACGTGATCAAGCTTTCTGCTCAGAGTGGCTGCTGACACTAGTGATGAGAAAGTCCCAACTCCAAAGAAATGACTGGTGAGAACTAGAGCTGGCTTTAGGGCCCTACCTTTCGTCCAAACAGATTCAAGAAGACATTGTGTGCTAAAAAAACCCGTCATTTTTTCCCTTTTCCCTTTTCCAGCCCAGTCCGAAGTTTTCCTACCACCAGAACCACCGCACCTAGTACCACCTCCCCCAGCCACCACCACTGCTACTACCACCAGCAGCTAACACACATCAGGCGCCAGCTGCATACAACTGGCGCCCCCATGGCTAGAATCCATCAGTATTCAAAGCCCATAGGTGAGAAATAGCCAGCCATTCAAGTCATCTAATTGGCTACACATCCTAAGTGTCTGAAAACGAGAAGAAAATGTAGGTATTTCTTTCTTTCTTTCTTTCTTTCCTTCTTTGTTTTTCATCCACACCAGAGAATAATGAAGCTTGTGGTCAGGAATTTTAAGCAGCAGCTTCAGTCCGGCTGGGTGGTTTATAGAGATTAACTTACCCCCTTGGAGTGTTCAGCAACCAACCAGAAGGATCTCCCAAGCCAAGCAATTTTATAATTAAGTGATAATTGTTTTCTGGAGGTTTTTTTTTTCCTGGGTAGCCTAGAGAAAGATAAACAGCTGCAGGAATCAATAAGCATCAAGGTCATAGGCTGAATTATTTACCGATTCTCTGCTATTTATCTCAAACTTTCCTCTGTACAAGGAAAAATTGTGTCTCCTTCACAGAAGATTTGGAAGGCACCTGGTTTAGTTGCATGGTTGTTATCACAGTCTTTAGGTCTTTAGGACAGCACCAGATTGTTGCCTCAGTAACAGAGTCTAGAGAATGGGAGCATGGAACGGTCTGATGACAAGGCTCATTCACTGAGCTGGGTCAAGGTGGGTGAAGCCGGCTAGGGCACCAACCTGTAGGAGGTACTGGGATTGGGAGGTGGGCAACAAAAGATGCAGGCTGCGTGTACCTAGTCCCATAACTGTTCATTTCCATGATGACTACAGTATCTGACCTTGTGCTTTGTCGTCCCCACCAGCTATGGATTCTGCAATCTGCAGCCAAAGTCACCTTTCCTAAACCCAGATCTGTCAGTTCTCTGTGAAGGAAGTCTTCAGGGGCATCCTTGCTCCCTAAGGATCATCTAAATCCCTGTACCTTCCTCATGAATTATGAGCAAGTTTTCCCTCTGCGCACACTTGGCCTCATGTCCTGTTGCTCTCTGCCTTCTTCTCTAAACTCCTGCCAGATTTCTCCGAGTTTCTCAAACATACCATGCTCTTTCCCCTCAGGTTCATTTCAGCTGTTGGTCCTGCTGGAATGCTCTCCCTCCGTTTCCCAGGGCCAGCCCTACTCATCTCGGTTCTATCAGCCCACACCTTTTAAGTCTAAGTGGTTGCCACGTCCTGGGTCCCCCAGAACACTCTTCCCAACCACCAGGAGAAGTCTTGAGTCATTTAAGATGAAGGACCATGCTTATATGAGCATGTATTATGTCACTAATAATAATTCAATGCCTAGCCTGTAACAGATAGTCAATAAATATTTGTACACTTATTGAAGGAATCGCATCAGTTACGTTGGCCGCTGAGAAGGAAAGAGGGCTCAGGGAAAACATCGCCTGGTAGAATGTTGCTGTGAAAATCTGAGACGCTCTGAAAAGCAACTTGCTTGCCTTCAACCGAAACTCACAGAGACAGGAAATAATTGTAATGTTTTAAAGAAAGCATAATATATAAAAATTAATATTAAAAACATGATTATTGCGAGTTGGTTATCTGTTTAGAAGATGGTTGTTCCTCTAAGTAAACCTGCCCATTTCCATGTATTTTACTATTGAAGCAATTTGTATCTAACCTTCAAAGAAGATACCCGTTCTATAAAGCAAAAACACATCTGTATGAAAAAGATACACACTTGGTGAGCCACTAGCTCTTTCAGACCATTGGCGGACTGGTTAACAGGTAAGGAAATGGAAGGAGCTTAAGGGGATAGTCTGGTTAGATCTGCCTGACCTCCACCAGCTCTGAATTGAGTTAGAAGCAGCTATACCACAAATTAAATTAACATTGTTATCTAATGTCCTTTACAGGAACTTTTCCAGTTTTTCTTCTTTGGCAGATAAGGCTGATAGATAGCTTTGCGTTTTCTAAAACACCTCTCTAAGTCTGTATGGTGCCAAATATTTGGATGCAAAGCTATTTGATATGATGTGAACAAAATATCTGGATAAATAATTCAGATTTTCCTTTTTCTGTGGAGTTTTGAGTGCTTTGTAGACAAATCTAAAAGCACATGGTTTCCTATTTGGAGGTCCTTTGTCTTCTTCCAAGGCCTTGGATGTGGGTCCTGGCTCTAGGCCAGAGACCAGACTTTCGGCCCGTGCTCTCGCAGGGCCAGGAGCAGCTTTGAAAGAGCTCCTTGATCTCTACTAAAGGTGTAGATACCAAGGATGCATTCATTTTTCCCTCTCCCTTTCTCTCTCCTCCACCCCCAGCAACTATTAATGATCTCAAAATCAATCTGTCCAGTTGCTGGGTGAGATTAGAGGAGCTTCGCTAGTCTTGCCCCTGCTCCCAGGAAATTGGATGCGGCAAGTAGTTTACTGTGAACTTCTCTTACTGTGAACTTCTCTCTCTGCAATTCTGCCCCGGGGCTTGTTTCTGACAAAGCAGCTTCCTAGAAAGCAAGGTGACGGGTCTCCACACAATCCTGGCTATTATTCTTCTTCATCCGGGCACCAGAGCAGGGCTGGCTTAACTCAAGTAAGGCAACGTGGTGGTGCTAAGCAGCCCCTCCGGAGACCTTGATTTTAATCTGAGATAGCGTTTATCTTGAGAAGAGATTTTCCAGGAGTTAGGTGGGCCCTGACCTACATAGGGCTGGGCCGCTCTGGCTGTTTGGATACACTACTGGCTGTGAAAGGATTCAAATGACTCGATAGCAAGAACTCAAACTAGCTTTGCTCAATGTCCCAAAATCCAGTTCTTCACATTATCCTAATTATTCTAGCCTTCACATACAGAGACTGGAGCGTAACAGTGTCTCCATAATGACCACTGAAGGGAAAAAGCCTGAGAGCAAAAGGAAAGTGCTGGAATTAGGAGCAGCTGAAACTGCAGAAAGCCTGCAGCCCAGAAACAGCTGGGTTTGGGACCAGGCAAATGATTAGGTGATTAGGAAATCTCATGCATATGAGAGCAAGCAGGCTCATTCTCCTTTCGTGGACTAGACAACAGCAGAGGTGTAGAAGGGCGAGGGGCTAGTCCTGTGCCACACAAATTGACACTGGAATCTGTATATGTATACTGTTTTCTTTTACTGCAAAACTACATTTAATAACTATCTCTAGAAGGTTTCTACTTTCTTAAAGACTATCAATAAACTGCCACGTTTTAAGTCACTCGATTCTATAATGGATAAAGCTAGCAAGCAGTAAAGCAGGCAAGCAGGAGTTGGATTCTCTTTTCAGAGTCCTTGTCCTCAGTTAAAAAGTGATAGCAATTTTCTGATTGTTTTCTTCAAATAGGGGAAACACAGGGATTGTATAAGAAATTTGAGTTACTATGCAAAGTTACCAGTTCTCTTGGGCAAAGAAAATTAAAGAGGTATCATATTAGTTAGAATTTATTCTAAGCTCTATTACAGAGATTCAGTCTATGCGGTACTTAAACAAGAATAAGAATCTCAGATCCTTTGTCAAAAGTGCTTCTCAGCAGTAGAAAGGTGGACAGAAGCATGGGGCACACACACCATCCCTTTAAGACACAACCCAGAGATAGCAGGCCTTCGTCATGTGGCCACACAGCCAAGCGAGGCTGAGAAACCAGCCTTCCGCTGAGTCCCAGCGTTCCCAGGTAAGAGACAGGAGTTCTGTTATTAAAGGAAGAAGGATCAAATGATACAGGCAGACAATGCGCAGGCTCTTCCACAGCTGCATACACAGAAGGAACGAAGACCATATGGAGCTCTAATTAAGAAACTAGTCTACTACTTGCACTGAGACAGCAATTGAAATAAGAAAGAGAAAGAGGAACTTGAGGTAGGTAAAAGGGGAGTCAGCCCAGATTTGGATAAAGAGGATCAAACATAGCTGTATATATTGGAAGGTGGAATTGGAACAGAAAAGGAGTGTGCAGTCTATTTTCTAGTTCTTTAAACTTAAGTGCAAAACTGCTTAAATGGGGCTTAACTCTAACCAGTTGGGGTGCTTGATAGTGGCAATCCCATAAGGCAGTTCACTTTAATTGGGCTGGATCTGCAAATTTGTAATTCCTCAGCTCTTTATTTTGAAATGCCCCTCTTTATTCCTGTTGATATCATTTGTTCTGAAGTCTGTGTTGTCTAATATTAATATAGCCTCTCCAGCTTTCTTACTGTTAATGTTTGCTTAACATATATATGTCTTTAGACATGCCTGTGTCTTTATATTTAAATAAGATTTCTTGTGGACAACACATAGTTGAGACTTGCTTATGGATTCAGTCTAACAATTTCTGCCTTCTATTTGATGCATTTAGACCATTTACATTTAATGTGATTATTGATATGGCTGGATTCAAGTCTACATCTTGCTACTTGTTTTCTATTTGTCTCGTGTGCTTTTTGTTCTTATTCATCATTTTCTGCTGCCTTTTGGATTACCTAAGAATTTTTTATTATTCCATTTTTTATCCATTATTGGCTTATTAGTTATCTCTTATTTTATTTTTAGCAGTTGTTCTAGGGTTTATAATATGCACTTAACTTATCAAAGACTGCATTGAAATAATATTATATCACTTCTTGTATGTATAAGATCCTTACAACAGAATAGTTACTTTCTCCTGCCCATCCTTTGTCCAATTGTAACCACACGTTTTTCTTCTACTTATATTATAAAATTCCACAATACATTGATTATTTTGCTTTAAATATTCGTTTTATCTTCTAAAAAATTAAAAGATGAGGAAAAAAGGAAATACTGACATTTTAAAGCACTCTTTATTTCTTTGTGTAGATCCATGTTTCCATCTTTTGTCATTTTCCTTCTGCTCAAATAACTTGTTTCAATTTTTCTTGTAGGACTGATTTACTGGTAATAAATTTTTTCAGTTTTTGTTTATCTGAAAAAGGTTTTATTTTGTCTTCATTTTTTAAAGGTTATTTTTACTGAATACAGAATACTAAATTGACAGGGTTTTTTTCATTTCTTTAAAGATGTTGTTCTATTTTTTTTTTTTTAAAGATTTTATTTTTTTTTCCTTTTTCTCCCCAAAGACCCCCGGTACATAGTTGTATATTCTTCGTTGTGGATTCTTCTAGTTGCGGTATGTGGGACGCTGCCTCAGCGTGGTTTGATGAGCAGTGCCATGTCCGCACCCAGGATTCGAACCAACGAAACACTGGGCCGCCCGCAGCGGAGCGCACGAACTTAACCACTCGGCCACGGGGCCAGCCCCTAAAGATGTTGTTCTATTGATTGAGGTTTGCATAGTTTTCTTCTCTCATTCTTCTCTTTATCTGTACATAATATGACTTTTTTTTTTTCCTAAAGATTGGCACCTGAGCTAATATCTGTTGCCAATCTTCTGTTTTTTTTCCTTCTCCTACCCAAAGCCTCCCAGTACATAGTTGTATATTCTAGTTGTGAGTGCCACTGGTTGTGCTGTGTGGGATGCTGCCTCAGCATAGGCTGATGAGCAGCACCATGTCCATGCCTGGGATCCGAACTGGCAAAACTCCAGGATGCTGAAGCAGAGCACACAAACTTAACCACTAGGCCATGGGGCCAGCCCCCAGCAGTTTTTAATATTTTGTGTTTATCACTGGTTTTAAGCAATTTGATTACAATGTACCCTAGTGGGATTTTCCTTATGTTTAGCCTATGTGGAATTCATTGACTTTATTTCATTTGGTTTATAGTTTTCATCAAATTTGAAAAACTTAAGCGATTATATTTTTCAAGTATTGTTATTCCTCATTCTCTTTTCCCTCTCTTTCTGCTACTTCTATCACATGTATGTTTGACTATTTGGTATTATCCCTTAGTCACTGAGGCTGTCTTCATTTTATTTTCAGTATTTTTCTCTGCTGAATTAATTTTGGATAGGTTCTATTACTATGTTTTCATGTTTACTGATCTTTTCTTCTGCAGTGTCTAATATGCTGTTAATTTCATCCAGTGAAAATTCACTTTAGATGTTGTATTTTTCATTTCTAGGACAAGGATTGGCAAACTTTTTCCGTAAATGGCTGGATAATAAATATTTCAGGCTTTTCAGGCCATGCAGTCTCTTTTTCATATCCTTGTATTCAATAAAGATTCAAGGAGATTCATATGCAGATTTCTAAAGCTCCTCTTCTATATAGCCCCCTCCTGTTTGGACCACTTTCCTACAACTTCCAGCTGCCACAGGCTCCTTGAACTCTATTCTTCCTCTCCATAATTCATCAAGACCACTGCAGTCTGTTAGGGTTCCCCTTCCTGAACACATAGTTCAGAAATTGCCTCCAGAAAGAAATCTGGTCAATCATTGAGTTCACCTCAATGTTGTTTCTCTTTTTTCAGGAATCAAGATTTTCTCCTATCTATTGTACAATGTCTAAAAATGGTTGATTCATACATTTTGTTGAGTTTCCTAGTTGCTTATTGTGGTTACAGAAGCCCAATCATTGTTATCTCATCACCACTAGAAGCAGCAGTCTTTTCAAGCCCTTCAAAGAGGAGCTGTCACAATGGGATCTTTGTCATATATTTACGTGTAGCTTCTTAACTATATTAACATGTCCTTCTGTGACAAAATATCTAAGTGTTTAGCTTCTAGCCAATAAATGAAAGAATGTTGGTAGGTTCAGTAAACTCTAACCTGTTTCATGGAGTGACATTACTCTGATTTCAATGATGTTTGACGTTATGAGATTGCACAGAAATAGCAGTTATATTATGAGGGGTTTTTTAAATTATAAATTGTTAATATTCACTAAAATGGGTTGGCTAAAATATCCTGCTGCACACCCCTGGCCAATTGTTTCATTACATGGCAGAAATATTGTTGAACAGAATAATTTTTACTAAAACCTCAAAAGGACTGTAGTAGATACTAATTGAACATATACTCATTCTTTTCACATTCACACCAGTTTGAATACAGTTATGGTCTACATCCTGGAGGCCCTGCAGCTACAATGGACAAAGGAGGCATGCTCCTGGGTGAGAGTGTAGTGCGAGGATGCAGGGGTTCTAATTGAAGCCGCAGTTGAGGCTGGAAGCATGACTGTAGGGATTCTCCCATTGATAAAGATGTTGAAGAACCACTCAAGTTGTAGATGGAAGAATAAATATCTGTTTTACTTTGCCTTTTATTTCCTCAAGGTTGGAAAGCAGATAGGATTGAAAATTGTCCGGATGTGAAGTTAATACTCATGGGCTTGATGGTAAAGGAACAGACAGAGCATTAGAGACATTTTAGAAGGTCTCATTTTGGACAAACAATCAGGATACTTTGTTGGTCTCTCTCTAAGAGGAGTCACACCGTGGATAAACACTCACATTAGGGCTTCCGTAATAGGGCATATTTCAGAAGTTTTACAGATGGGCATTGTGTTGACAAATAGTGCATCAACAGATTAATTAAAAAGTCAAGGCCTTGGGGCTGGCCCCGTGGCCGAGTGGTTAAGCTCGCGCGCTCCGCTGCAGGCGGCCCAGTGTTTCGTTGGTTCGAATCCTGGGCGCGGACATGGCATTGCTCATCAAACCACGCTGAGGCAGCGTCCCACATGCCACAACTAGAAGGACCCACAACGAAGAACATACAACTATGTACTGGGGGGCTTTGGGAGAAAAAGGAAAAAAATAAAATCTTAAAAAAAAACAACAAAAAAAGTCAAGGCCAGAGTTGTCAAGCAGAGAAGCCAAAATAACATTAAGGTGCACAACCCAGAGACATGGTTTCCCAGTTGTTGTTGAGAGTTATGAGGGACCTCTGTAATTAGTAGCTAATCTTACACAGATTAGAATGAAAAAGACGATTATTATTCTTTATGGGAATATCTTGGACTGCCTAGAAATTGGGTAACCCTTGGTATTGTAGTCAGAAATAGTTGAGAGTTGAATAAGGCTTTATTTATCCTAAAGGGATAAGCTGACCTGGCACATATTTACTCCTACGCTTTCCCGCTCAACCAGAGTAGGAGGCTGTCTGTATCTCAAAAGCTGCTGCTATTGGAGATCACATTGGCAACCATTTGCTGAGGCCAGAGGAAAATCATCTTAATTAGTTTAGGTAAAGATACAACCATAGAAAGACAGCCCTGATTCAGCACAGGCATTGGAGGAATCCCACCATGATGGATTGTCATCGCCATTCCTAGCACATAGGCGTCTACAAGAATCTGTAGAGTTCAAGATTATCTGTTCAACTTTAAAGAGTACCTTTATCTACTTGTGCTTCCCAACAAAGCTTGTTTTTTATTTATAATTTTTTTCTTATCCTGGAAAAAATATGTGCTCCTGTTTTGAGTTCATCTGAGTTCAAATTACCGAGGGAAATAGTCTTGTGCTGCTGCTTCTTTGTCATTAGCACACAGAATTTGACAGTGTGTAGACTGTGGGCTTTCAGTCCTGGTAGCAGAATTGGCACTGAAATGGCTTTGCATTCATCCCGGAAATATATTGAATGAACTAGTGACACTGCTAGATGATGAAGACACAGAGAAGATCGGGATGTCCATGATCCCTGCCTTCATGGAGCTCACAATCTAGTGATAGAGAAGATATAAGGAGGAATCACACACATGTGAGTACAGTTGTGACAGTGCCTGTGGGGAAAACAAGCCTAAGGTGCTCACAACTAACGTTAGGGATTTAATTCAGTCAGAGAGGCTGAGAAATGAAAGATGAGAAATTAGAAGAAAAGGGACAAGGGTGGGAGTGGATGTGGGGGTCTAGAAGTGGGAAGGAGCTTGGTTACGTTTGAGGAAAGAGTAAAGGGCGAAGTGGAGGGGCCAGAGAGGGAGGGAGATTGTATGGCGGTGAGGCGCTGATCAGGGCTCAGGCCTGCTGGACCAGAGAAACTATTCTAAGGACTTTGAACTGTATTCTAAGATCAATGGGAAGCCTCTGAATCCTTTTAAAATATGATCGCGACATGATCAGATTTGCCTTTTCGAAGGAGAATGGACTGGAAAGAGGTAGGGATGGATGCAAAGAGAGGTTGCAGAAGGGTGAGAGTGAGCTAAGATTTCAACAATGTGCAGATGGTCCCTGCCATTCTCTAGTCCTTTTGAAGGCTCCAAACAAATTAAACACCCTTTTGTAACACTTAGGGAACAGAAGTCCATTTATTAGGTAAATAGACAAAGAAGAAAAGAGCGTATGGCACAAATGACCTGCTGCCCCACAGTCATTATGCTAGATCTCTGGCAGACTCTCCCTCACGGGGGACATGACTGATGGTGCTCAGGGCCATGATTCCTCTGCAGCATGGCCCCACGTTTCTCATCCTGGAGAGAGCCAGGGGCGTAGGTGTGGAGATCCAGGTATCATCTTAACGAATTTGGATATTATACCAACTTCAGCAGCCCTGGTCTGTGGCCGGATCTTTTATAGTTCCTCTCCCACGTCTGCCTTTTTGAACAAAACTAGCTTTTCATTGGATCTCCATCCCAAGTTATCTCAAAAACAGGGGACTTGTCTCTCAGGACTTATCACGTCCCCAAGATCCAGGAGAGAGGAATGGGGGACACCACAGTAAATTAAAAAAAAAAAAAGCACATCAAACAAACAAACAAAAAACAGTCTTCTGTCAAGGGCGTATTAGTTAGTAAATTGTTTTGATTCACATTGTTTAGAAGCAAGCTTAGTGAATATCTGCGCTTCAATATGATAGGGCCTGTGTATTTGTTTGTGTGTGTTTTTTGCTTGTTTCCTCTCACTTGTTTGTTTCAGTGGCAGAGATTAAGAAGAAAACCAATAGAGGAAAATTCCTGTCGAGAGGCTGAAGCACGCTTCATGATTTTCTTCCCATCATCCAGGGTTAGGTAACCACAAAAACGCTCTTTTATAGCACTTAGGGTAAAAGATATTTTAAAAATATCCTCTACAGGAGACCTTCTCTGTGATAGGATCATTGGAGACCAAAATTACCCCTGCCATACTCAAGTTTAGTTTCCGCTTCTCGTCACAGGAGATTTCCAGAAGAGTGTAGAGTAACGCTGCTTGGGTGTGGACTGTGGCTCGGTGCCAGGCCCTGAAATGCTTGTCACTGGTCTGCAATGAGATATATCTGCAAACTGAAAATAAGCACTTAGGAATTTTCATAACATTTCTCTGATTTTCTGTCTGCTCTGTTGAATCTAATAAAAACTATGGGCTAGTAATTTATATGTTGACAAATTTTTTTCAGTTTCCTAGTAATTCATTTCTGCTGTATTTTATAAAAGCATTTAATCCACAACAGATTGGAAAAAACTCAAAAACCTGGTCCTCCCTATACTATACTATTTTTTGCAACTTCTTATGAATCTGTAAGTATTTCAAATAAAAAGTGAAAAAAATGCAAAGGAGCACGTTAAAAAAAATAGCTAGTCCTTCGGCACAGTTAGAGAAGCACTTGTCTAAAGCACTAGCCTTGGACTGAATATGCTAGACATGGAAAGGGTAACTTGAAAATAATGGTAAGTTCATGGTCAGTAGTTATGGCTTGACTCGTCAGGATGTAATCTACTGCTACCTTCCTATCCATATCTCCTACTATAATAACGCTGTGTAAGAAAACCAAACACACACAATGCCCAGTGGCATCAAGCAATGGATATCCATGTAGCTCACTGGCAGCTCCTCTGGGCTGGACTCACCCATGTGTCTGCAGTCAGCTGGGAGCTCAGCTGGCGATTGGCTGGTCTGGGATGGCCTCGGTGGGATGGCCTTTGGTCCATGTAGTGTCTCAGTCTCCAGGAGACTAGCTTAGGCTTATTCTCATGACAAACACAGGGTTCCAGGAGAGCACATAGAAGGCTACAAGGGCTGTCCGGGCCCAGGTTCAGAACTCACACACTCATCTTCGCCACATTATATGCGCAAGTCACAAGGCCAGAACAGATTCCAGGGCTGGAGAAATAGATTCCATTTGATCAGACATTGGATAAAGAAAGGGAAAGAACTAGGCCTTTTTACAATCAACTTGCCAGGTCCTGGCTAACTGTATGAGCTTCCCCATTTTCCAGGATATCAGGGTGATCTCAGACTTTGGATGCTAGTACCGGACTTCCCGGTGCTAACGGCTGTTGATGAAATACTGCCCTTCTCCCTCAAGTGACCAAAATAGACACCATTAATTGATTACTGCACTCTGCTGATGAACTTGGGAGTGACTTTAGAATCTTTCGGAATTGGATTTACGAGTTGAAGCCTATCATTCAACACTGCAATTACGGACAGTGGGGAGCAGCTCAGGAGCCATGGCCCCTCAGAGGGCAGTGCGTGTGCACCACACGGTTAGGAACAGGTGACTCGACCCCTCAGGTATTAATCTTAACTCCTCATGAGTCAGTGTGGCACCGTTGTGAGGCCCATGGATATCTATCTACCAACGGAAAAGCGGAAGAACAGCCAGGCCTTTGCCAAGGACTGTCTATGTTCTCCCACACAGGGCAGGCAGCATTGGGCTGCATGCGGGGTCCTCAAAGCTTCTCTGGCTTAAGATACAGTGTGGTCTGGGGATTATCAAGGATAATAGATGTGGTTGTCATACTAGAAATTCTCAGGAATGGCACAAACAAAACCTGAACACATTAAGTAGCATACTGGGTCTGAATTCAGGGCATGGAAAAAAACATATTTTGGATGCTCCCCTTTGGTCCTCAAAGATAGAAGGAGAAGGCGGAGGGAACTGGGAGCTGCAAGGGAGAGTGAGGATTCCTTGCTGCAGGAAGGCTGTCCTGACCTCGCGGGTCAAAGGCCATGGCTGACCCAGCATGTTGAGACCCTGAGATTGGCTGGAAGCGCAGGCAGAATTCTTGACAAAGTAACAGGTCTCCTGAGCGTGGCATTAGCTGAAGCCTGTCTCTATAACAATGATAAAGCTTCCAAAGAACAATTATGGAGCCCTGAGGACTTAAAAGAGGCAGAAACTATTCATCAGCTTTTCTTCAGCAGCATCTCTGTGCTGGATACTGTGATAAAAATGCCACATAAGGAGCCGGCCCCATGGCTCAGTGGTTAAGTTCACGCACTCTGCTTCAGCGGCTCAGGGTTTCCTCAGTTCAGATCCCGGGCACGGGCATGGCACCGCTCATCAGGCCACGTTGAGGCGGCATCCCACAGGCCACAACTAGAAGAACCCACAACTAAATTATGCAACTAGGTACTGGGAGGATTGGGGGAGAAAAAGCAGAAAAAGAAAAAAAAAAGATTGGCAACAGTTGTTAGCTCAGGTGCCAATCTTTAAAAAAAAAAAAAGCCACATAATCATATTGAACCTTTATGTCAATCCTGAAAGATTGTAGCCTCTTTTTACAGGGAGCAGAGAATGGTAGAGTAATTTGCCCCGGGTTCTGTGGGGAATCAGTTATAGCATCAAGATTCAACTCAGGTACGTGACATTGAAACCTATATCCTTGACCACTATGCTCTCTGACCTCTCAGGGGTTTGAGAGCTTTGAAAAAGGTGTGGGATGGCCTGGTTTGTTCCAGGGATAAGGATGAGCTTCAGTGGTGGAGAAGCAGCACAGACTTTGGATAGCAGGCAAGACTGAAGCAGCCATAGCTAGATGTTGGGCACAGCGTGGATCTGAACCGCTTTCCTGTGGAGTCCCTCAAAAACACGATAGATCCCCAGTGACAGTCCCACGTGCTTCGGTCGGCCAAGTAGGCCTCAGCCCACCGAAAGGCAGGCCCCAAGAGCAGCAGACTGGGAAGGGTGCTGTATCAAGCTTTGGGCTCAGACCCATAATGAACCTTCAGGAGCGGGATTTGGTCACATACAGGTGATGAGCTGCCCATCACACAGGTCCAGTAAGAGGGAGCTGGCGTGCACCAGAGCAGGAAGGGGAGGGGAAAAACTCCTGGGGAGAAGTAAGCAGGTCCTAAAAGTCTACTTGGGCAGTCAGTCTGGAGTGCTCTGACAGGCCTGAGCAGGCCCCGCCATGGAGCAGGGACACGTGGCAGGGCTGGGTTTTCAGGGAGGGGCAAGTCCAGCAATAAGGCAGAAAACGATCAGCACGAGGGGGGCCTTTGCAAGATGCCGCCCGCCTCGGTCCATCTTCCTCAGTTCCCAGACCAGAGACAGACAATCAGAGGGGACAGCTGGAGAAGAAGTCAGTGTGAGGAGGCCACCCGAGGACTCTTCATTGCCCTCAAGGGAGGACTGATGGGTCCCACCCCCTGCACAGGCCTCAGAGTGATAAAATGTCACCTGCAGCAGAAGTCTTGGAGCAGGGAGCTGGGAAACCCCGAGGGTTTTCACAGTTGGCCCTGGGGAGAGACTTTATCAGTCTCCAGAGCCTTTGCGCCTCTGCCCGCGGTGGCAGGCCCTGCTTTCACACAGATCCAGGGTTTCAGGAACAGAGCCTGGGGCACTCAGCTGAAGCTTCTTCTCTGATATTTTAGCATCTTGAATCGTACATTGTCACAGTCGCTTACTGGGCTGGTCCAGAAGAACACGAAATTGGCTGGAATTACAGGAGAGATTTGAGTTAGACACATCAGAGAACTTCCTGGCCTGAAGGGCACTGACGGGAGAGATGTGAAATTATTTCTGTCTCTGTCATTCTTGCTCTCTTCCTCTGCCCTTTTCCCTCTCTCTTTGGAGCATTTTTTTCCTCTTTCCTTCTGCATTTCGCTCGTTGATTTTAGCCAGAGCTAGAGGAGAGCTTCATTACTGTGATCTTGTTCATGACTGGGAGGAAGTGAAATGGAGACGCTGCGATCCTGTGTCCTGGGAGAGGCCGGATGACAACCTTATGTTAAATTTATGTGTTCTCATTTTTGTTGAGTATGACTATATTTCTGTACATTTTATTTCACCTTTTAAACATTTATGTTCCTGTGTTATGATTAATTAAGTGCAGTAAAATGAAGTGTTTGCAAAGTTAAAAAACCCTCACTTCTCTGGAGTCTTTGTACTTCACATTTTTTTACTCTTGCCAGCCCTCATTTCTCTATGCTCTTTTCTTCTGTTTGTCACCTTTCTTTATTTCTCCTTTCTTCCTCTGGGCCAGTCCTTCAATCTCCACTCCATTAAAGGATTTGTTGAGGCAGAAGACTTTCAAGACAACAGAGGTGTATTCTAACTAGAGACTCAGCTCTCTTCCCTTCCCCCTCCTTCCCCGCCTTCCCTTCTCTTCTCTTTTTCTCATCCATTTCATCTCCTCCCATTTCCCCATCTCATCTGATCCCTCCCATAATAACAGTTTTGTCAAGAAAATAGCAGTGACCGGTGGAGTCAGTCTGTAATGTCACAAGCTGAGAGAAATTCAACATCAATGGTCAATGGATATCTCTCCAGCCTACACACCCAAGTCAGATAGGAAGATGAGTTATGGAGAGAAGAAGAACGTTCTGGGATCGTCATCTCTAACCTGCAGGCAGATAGTCTTAATGAAGTAACTAGACATACAAGTAAAACCCACAAAGTAATTTGTCTAAAACTTTCGATACTCAAGTCTACGTCAGTCAGAAGAAAGGCTTTGCAGAGCGCTATTTTCGGGATGCCTCAATACATGGTTTAATCGATTTACTTCTGCCTTCTGAGAGGACTTGAAGGTTCTACTGGACAAATAATCATTTGTCTAAGTTAGTGGTTATCAAACTTCAAAGAACCCAGGCTCATTTGGTGGGCTCATGAAAATGCAGCTTCTTGGACCTCCTCTTTCGGAGCCTGGTTTGGTGTGTCTGGGAAGGGGCCCAAGAAACTGCATTTTAAACAAGGTCCTCAGCTGATTCTAAAGTAGGTCATACATGGACTACAGTCTGAGAAATACTTAGAAACACTTAAATGAGCGAAAGCTGGCATTGTTCTTGAGATGAGCGTGAGGAAAAAATTGTAAGCGGTCCTTGATATTACACAAGTATTTGAGTACTTGCTGTATGTACAGTTGTGCACTGGGCACTGAATGGGAGGCAAGGAGAGAGCAGCCAGACCCAGGGCAGCAGTGCCTCACCTGTCTTTGATTGCTCTTCCAAGTTTTGAACCTGGGGTAATTTATCCATGTCACCATATGCTGGGGTACCCACTTCTGCATTCACTTTTCTCACTCTTCTCTACTGGGTGTTTGACTATTATATAAATACACAAACAAGTCATGAAAATAAGATAGCAAATATATTAATATCAGTCATAGTAATAGCTGAATGAAATTCTAGGGCTATAGCAAATCGGGGATGTCCTCCAGTCTATATGGAAATTATCCTGAGCACATTTCAGAGCATGGCCTTCTTCTAAAGTTCTTTGAAAGTGGGAAAGACATCACGCCTCACTCTTGCCTTTGATCAGAACGGTGTTTGTACACCTGCCATACTCCTTCCGATCATCCAGGATCCCAGGGCTGCACCCCCGAGGGTTGGGTGAAACCCCAATGCCCCAGCAAAGCTCCCAGTGGGAGAGTTGCCTTCCTAGGCCTTACAACTCCTCAGCAGTCATTCTGATTGCATAAGCTCTGCTTCTTTCCTTCCTCTCTTAATTACAGCCTAGAAGCCAGAATCAGCCTGGTCGTGTATCTCAGGGCAAGATACTTTCCTCCCCTTTGCCTCACCTGTAAACTGTGAGCAACCAGCCTAGAGCAATGCCAAGGCCGGTGAGAGGCTTTGAAAGACTCACACGTTCCTGAGAGGCAGGAGGCTGCAGAAACACACACTCTTCAGTGCTCTGGTTCTCTGTAGTGTGTAGCTGCCATGGGGAACGTTAAGACTGGGGCCATGAGAGTGTGTGTGTGTGAGTGTGCACGTGTGTGTGTGTGAAATCTGAGTGTAGGTGTGTGGAGTAGACCTCCACTTTAAGAAGACTGATTTCTGAAGGGCTTTCTTCAAATCAGCTTTTTAAAATTATAAAGACTATTGAAAAATTCTTTATGTAATAATCAACTTTGGAATTTTGTATATTTCAAATTGGTTTACCATCAGTATTCTATTTGCTATAAGCCAACTTGTCTTAATTTTGTTGTGGAGGATCACAAATCACCCCCTCTCCTGCCCCAATGAAAGCTATGAATGTCATCCCCAAGAATATGTGCATGAACTTAACTCAATATTTTAAGGTAAATTTCAAAGGATTACGGACGCTGAAGAGTGATCTATGCACTCTGGGTTAAGAACCGCTGGTTGGGGTGGATAAGAAACGGCTTCATATTTCTGGAGTATAAGCTTGGGGCAAGACCCAGAAAAGGCAGCTATCTGAAAGGCGGGTAGCCAGTGTGGGTTACGGAGCTGATCTGGAGCGCCACAAACTGAACGTGGTGCAGAGGCTGGGAGCAGTTTCACTCGCTATTTTAATGCTTTCATTCTGGTCTGCCTGGAATCACAGTGTGCGTGAGAAAAAAGAGGAACAATTATTAAGAATAAATACATGGATGATATTTAATTTTTTGTATATATTCAAATAGATATTACATGCTTACATTTTTAAAATGCTTACAGTTGTATTTTTTGTCACAGCAATGCTTTGATGTGTTTCTCCTTTTCTCCTTTTTGCAGTGAGGAAACAAAGCCTCAGGGAGGTGAATTACGGACCCCAGTCCGCACAGCTAGTGAGGAAGCGCCGGCCTTGATTTCAGATATTCCTGACAGCAGAGCCTGTGTTCTCCGCTCTCTGGCCTCGGCCCTGCTTCCTGAACCAACTTCTGCTTGGTGCCGCACGGAATCACAGAGCTGAACGGAATGCAGCCGCAGAGAGGGCCCGCCGGATCCTCAGGACAGCCAGCCGGACTGGCAGGAGCAGTCTCAGTCATTACTCCCTGATGGAAATAGGAAGGACTGCTTGTAGAAACGAAGAGAAGCTGTCCAGCCAGCGTCAGACAGCGCCAGCATCTGGGCCGTCGCTGGTCGCTGGCCTATGCTGTGCACGGTCCACCACCACGCTGCTTCCACGTCCCAGCGTGGACTTTTCTTCACCAACGCCCACTTCGGCCTTCACACCTGTCCCGAGCGCCCCTGTGAGCAGGCTTCTCCCACGGAATACTGAGCAGCGCCTCCTGTGCCGGCTGCGAAGCTTCCAGCTGCAGGCCTCCCTGGGGCCTCCTGGGGCTGGCCCCGCTTGGCAAGGCCTCCCTGAGTTGAGAGATGCCCAAGGAGGTAACACTGTCTTCACCATTTATCGCACAACAAAAAACTCTTTGGGAAAAAATAAATTAAATCCAGTCCACAAAAAAGCAACCCTTTCCTCCAAGTTAATTAATTTGAGCACTATTTTCAGGAAAAGCGTTTTTTAAATCCCTATCGCTGGAGGCAATTTTCTTGCCACAATCACTCAGCGTTCCTGACAGAAAGGAGCATAATCACTCCTTGACAGAAGGTGACTGGCAGAAAGAAGGCTGGGAGGAAAGTAGATTTCTACAGCGACTGAAGGGGCTGCACACACCTCAGCGGACCCCAACCATGCGGCCCCAGTGCGTGATGAACACGGCTCTCTCTGCAGTGAGTGGTGACTGCCGTGGGTGCGTGCGTGGGGCTGTGCGTATACACAGGTGTGTCTGCATGTGCATATAAGTGCACATGTGGCATGTGTGCTCATAGCACATGTGTGCAAGCACACGCGTGCATATGTGTGTGTGGTATGTGAACGTGTCTGCGTGTGGTGTGCACATATGTGTGTGCACACATCTTCCTGTGTGTATGCTGGTGGATGGAGGGAGTAGCAGGATCTTTGCATCCACTGGGACCCTGGGCACATGGTCACTGACCTCCTACAGGCCGGTCCGCCTGACCCATGTCTAGGCCTGTGCAGCGAGGCACTCCACAAGCACTGGATGGCTGCTTGTCTTAGGTTATCTCCAGACCTGCTTCTGTGCCTCAGCATCCTTCAAGGCCAGGTGCACTTGGGCTCTCTCTAGTGGACAGAGTTGACCATTAACAATGAGAAAACTGTGGTGGAGCTTTTTCCACTCCTGGAAATAGGGGTGAAACTTGGGGTCAGTGCCCCAGTTTCCTTAAGCCATTAAGAATAATAAAAGCTTCCATTAATCAAGCACTCAGGCACCAGGCTAAGCACTTTGTGTGCTTGCATACACCATCTTACAATCCTTCCAACCCCGCTGAGAAGTGGTCTTTGAATTGCTGGTTTACAGAGGAGGAAACTGAGGCTCAGAGGCATGTGGCTCACTCAGTTCACACAGCACAGCCGGGATTTGAGCCCCAGCCCGCTTGACTGTCCAAGACCGGCTCTGAGCCACCACTGTCAGGAAGCCTGTTATATGGGTCCTGGGACACTCAAGCCAGTGTCTGGTGCCGAAAGAACCGTGGTCCTGACAACCTTGACTGGGATGGTGTCGGCACGAGGGGCTTCTTCCATCTCCAGAACCTGAGGCTGCTTTGTGGACTCCCCAGCCGGAGGGCGAATCCACTCCCTCTCTGATGAGAGAAGGTGATGCTGAGGACGGATAGTCTTAAAAGCGGCGAAGAGGCGGTGCCTGAACTTGCCTGTGCATGCCAGGGCACAGGGTCACGAGCACAGGCTTCGGAGCCGGGAGGCCAGCGAGGGTGCCCCTGGGGCGTTTGCTCCTTACCAGCTGTGCCCTCGCCTCCAGCATCTGTGAGCCTGTAATGATTCATGAGTAAATGGAGGATAAAATATTTGCCTCGAAGGGTTTTGTGAGCGTTAAATGAGATAACATATTTAGGTGGCTAACATGGTGCCAGGCTTAAAGAAGTGCTCAGGACACAGTAACTGTTATTACCAGTGATTTCCTCCCCGCGCAGCAGGGAGCAAACCTGCAATTCACGCTGCACATCTGCACCCAAGAAGCACCAGGGCTTTGAGCCCGGCCTGGATCTCATCTGGGTCTGATGCTGCTCAGTCTGAGGACGCCAGGCTTGATGCTTGTCCTCTCTGAGACTCATGGTCCTCATTTACAAAACAGGGAAGCTCATAGTAGCTGCCCCATGAGGGAGTGCACAAGACAAGGGGAGCAGGGGAGGGCCCGTCTGAAGCACAGAGGAGGTGCTCCACGAATGGTGGATGCTGTGGTTCACAGTATTGTTATTGTTGTTGTTGTTTTGCTAATCTATCAAATCCTGTGGGTATTCTCCCAAGCTCCTGTGGAAACTCAGGCTGCACAGAGTATTTCCTGGCCTGGAGATGAGTGCATCAGTACAATTCACAGCTCATTAGAGCGGGTATGAGCTGCTAACTGAGTCCCCTCAGAGCTGAGGGCACTTCTGAAATTGTTTTAGGTAAATCTGTGGAATCTAAAGCAATGACAGACAGAGCACGATCTTGTCCTCAGGCCTTGGTTTGTGCTCACGGTGGGTCAAGTGCCCCCTGCTTCTGAGAGGACGTCTCTCTTCTTTCTTTGCTGAACCCGGTGCACTGGAGCACGCCTCTGGGGGCCGCGTGAGCTGCGAAAGCACCCCGCTAATGGGGGGGCTCTCCTTGTCCTGCGCGTCAGGGCTTCCTCTATGTCCCTCAGCCTGTGTCCGGCAGACTGGACCAGGTCAAGGGTCCTCATGTGTTTAGTCTTTCCTCTCCTAAGTTTAGTTATTTGAATTTTATGTCCCTCTCCAGTTCTAACACACTTCTATTCAATCTACTCATCCACGATGTTTGTCTAACTTGGTGGCTCTCAACCTGGTTATAGCTTAGAATCATTTGGGGGAAGTTTTAAAAACTCCTGGCGTCTAAAGGCTGAGGGGTCGGGGAAGAGAGCCATTGATCAGAGGGTGCAAACTTTCAGTTACAAGATGAGTAAGTTCTGGAGACCTAATGTGCAGCGTGATGACTACAGTTAATAATAACGTACCATATACTTGACATTTGCTAAGAGATTAGATCCTGTGTTCTCACCACACAAAAAATGTAACAATGTGAGGTGATGAATATGTTAATTAGTTTGACTGTGGGAATCATTTCACAGTGTGTACATATGTAACAGCATCACATTGTATATCTTAAATATATACAATTTTTATTTGTTAAAAAAAAAGGTAGCTAAAAATCTCTACCTAGGAAATGGGAAGGGAAGGAAGGCAAGGTTTGCAACCTCCGAGTGTGGGATGCCCTGAGAGGGTGAGCCTGCAGGCAAGGCTGTGAAGTGGGGGCAGGGCAAGCAAAGGAGATGGAATGGGGGACAAAGAGATTTCAGAAGATTGGAGTTAAACATGGGTTGTTTTAAAGCAAAGGTCAGCCAACTATGGACTGCCGGCCAAATCCAGCCTTCTGTCTGTTTCTGTACAGCACAGCTAAAAATGTTTCTATGTTTTTAAATGGTCGGAAAAAAATCAAAAGAATAAAAATGCTTGTGACACAAGAAAATTATATAAAATTTAAACTTCAGTATCAATTAATGAAGTTTTAGTGTAACACACATATATATAAAAAAAATACCAGCACCTGAGTCCCATCTCAGATCGACTAAAAAGGCATCTGGGTTGGGGGTGGGGGGGTGGGGTCTCAGGTATTGGTTGTTCTTTAAAAGCTTCTCAGAAACTATGTAACCCAAGTTGAGAATTGGTAATCTAGTTCTTGCTACATGCTGGTAAGAATCTCAACTTTGCAAGGTTGATGGGAAAATTCAAAACGCGATCAAGCCTGTGGAAATTCTTTGTGAACCAGATGGCAACATGTGTACATGTTTCTTGCTCCCTTTGGCTCTTGGACAAAGGTCTCGGAGCTGGCTTCCAGAGGCGGGTACCGTGGTGAGCAGTGAACACAGCTCCTGCCACGCGGTCCTGCCCTGCCCACCTGCGTGCCTTTCTGCTCTTCCGTCCTACCCCGCTCTCCCAGGCCACCCGTGCTGACCGGCCCCTGCCTCCAGGCTTCTCCTGAGCCTCGCTGCCTTCAGAGGTGGCTTCATGCCACAGATCTATGCGGCAGGACGGAGCCCTCAAATTCATGTCACTTGTAAACCAATAGGACTTGCCATTGGGTAGGAAGTGAAATGGTCCCTGATAGGGACTAAGGTGACCCTTTGAGCCCTAGCTCGTCCTCCTCGGGCACTGTCCCATGGAAGCAGGCCCTCGGCCAGGTCTCCTGGGCACTTGGCACTTGTACAGAGAACCAGCGCTCAGCAGCTGTGCTCATCAAGTCAGACAGCACCGGTGGCAAATCCATTGTCGCACAGTGTTACCCTGTCCCTGATTCCATCTGTGAAATCAATTACCACACGTTAGGGCACGTTTAACACTTTAATGGGGCATTTTCCTGTACCATTGTTTGCATAGAGGGGGCAGGAAGAATCATTATCAAGTGACTGGAAATGGATTTTATATCGGCACTAAGGGAGGGGAGGCTGGAGCGGAGTTAAGTGAATTCAGCGTGTCCAAGGAGATTCCGTGGAGTCCCCGTGCTGAGCTCCCAGTGATTAGAGGGTTCAGATAGGAGCTCAGAGTGTCCAAGGAGATTCCGTGGAGTCCCCGTGCTGGGCTCCCAGTGACTAGAGGGTTCAGATAGGAGCACCGGCTGAGGATCCACCAGACAATTAGGAAAATGTGTGTTCAAACCTGGAGGATGAGCATAATTTCCTCTGAATCTTTTAGATGAGGACCTTGACTCTGGAGTCCCGGCTGTTGTCTATGGTAACCACCCCTCAGCATACTGCCCACCTAAGGAGGTATAGAAGCATTCTGGAAAGACTGGGCCTGAAATCAGACCACCTTATATGAATCCCAGTCCAGCCACTTCATTGCTGTGGGGCTTTGGACAAGGCACCCAACCTCTCTGAGCCTCAATTTTCTTATCTGTGAAATGGGGTAATAACAGTACCTACTCAATAGACTGCTGGGAGAATTAGAACAGGCAAGTTGAGTCCTGTTGCTGGAACTATTTCGTAGGCCTCAACATCTTAGTCTGTTCAGGCTGCTATAACAAAATACCATGCACTGGGTGGCTTATAAACAATAGAAATTATTTCTCACAGTTCTAGAGGCCAGGAAGTCCA